>NC_141873.1:449434223-449737254 GCF_056163025.1 Triticum urartu
AGTACTGGACTGCAGCTAAGCCTCCGAGTGGGAGGGTTGCTCACCACTCGGTAGGATTTTTTAAACTTAGGCGAGTACTGGACTGCAGCTAAGCCTCCGAGTGGGAGGGTTGCTCACCACTCGGTAGGATTTTTTAAACTTAGGCGAGTACTGGACTGCAGCTAAGCCTCCGAGTGGGAGGGTTGCTCACCACTCGGTAGGATTTTTTAAACTTAGGCGAGTACTGGACTGCAGCTAAGCCCCCGAGTGGGAGGGTTGCTCACCACTCGGTAGGATTTTTTAAACTTAGGCGAGTACTGGACTGCAGCTAAGCCCCCGAGTGGGAGGGTTGCTCACCACTCGGTAGGATTTTACAAACTTAGGCGAGTACTGGACTACAGCTAAGCCCCCGAGTGATAGGATTGCTCACCACTCGGTAGGATTTTACAAACTTAGGCGAGTACTGGACTGCAGCTAAGCCCCCGAGTGAGAGGGTTGCTCACCACCCGGTTGGATTTTACTTACTTAGGCGAGTAATGGACTGCAACTAAGCCCCCGAGTGGGAGGGTTGCTCACCACTCGGTAGGATTTTACAAACTTAGGCGAGTACTGGACTGCAGCTAAGCCCCGAGTGGGAGGGTTGCTCACCACTCGGTAGGATTTTACAAACTTGGGCGAGTACTGGACTGCAGCTAAGCCCCCGAGTGAGATGCTTGCTCACCACTCGGTAGGATTTTACAAACCTAGGTGAGTACTGGACTACAGCTAAGCCCCCGAGTGAGAGGCTTGCTCACCACTCCGTAGGATTTTACAAACTTAGGGGAGTACTGGACTGCAGCTAAGCCCCCGAGTGGGAGGCTTGCTCACCACTCGGTAGGATTTTACAAACTTAGGCAAATACTGGACTGCAGCTAAGCCCCCGAGTGAGAGGCTTGCTCACCACTCGGTAGGATTTTACAAACTTAGGCGAAACGGATTCGTAGCTAAGCCCTCGAGTGAGAGGCTTGCTCACCACTCGGTAGGATTTTACAAACTTAGGAGAAACGGATTCGTAGCTAAGCCCCCGAGTGAGAGGCTTGCTCACCACTCGGTAGGATTTTACAAACTTAGGAGAAACGGATTCGCGGCTAAGCTCCCGAGTGAGAGGCTTTCTCACCACTCGGTAGGATTTTCTTTTGAACTTAGGCGAAACGGATTCGCAGCTAAGTCACCCACTGGGGGATTTGAGATGCAAATAAAAGCAACAACAATCATTCAAGAGGACTGTAAAGCTCTTGTCTTTGATAAACAAATTACAAAGGTATTTCGTATTACATTTTACTTGAACGAGTACTTAAGTATAAAAGGGGCGGAGCAGCTCCGCATTCCAAGCTCGTGGCTCATCCTTCTTATGCTCGACATTGTAAAGGTGGTATGCTCCATTGTGGAGCACTCTGGTGACAATGAAGGGACCTTCCCAAGCTGGGGTGAGCTTGTGTGGTTTCTGCTGATCCACTCAAAGAACCAGGTCACCTTCTTGAAAGGCTCGACCCTTCACGTTTCTAGCATGGAATCGACGCAAGTCTTGCTGATAAATGGTCGACCGGATCAAGGCCATCTTTCTTTCCTCCTCTAGGAGGTCAACTGCGTCTTGCCGAGCTTGTTCTGCTTCATCTTCAGAGAAGAGCTCAACTCGTGGTGCATTATGAAGCAAGTCACTCGGTAGAACAGCTTCAGCTCCATAGACCAAGAAGAATGGAGTTCGGCCAGTCGACCGATTGGGAGTTGTCCTTAATCCCCAAAGAACTGATGGAAGTTCATCAACCCGGGCGCCCGCTGCATTCTTGAGATCTCGCATCAGTCGGGGTTTCAGTCCTTTGAGAATCAGGCCATTTTCTCTTTCTGCTTGTCCATTCGACTGGGGATGGGCGACTGAAGCATAGTCGACTCATGTGCCTTGTGAGGCGCAGAAGGTTCTGAACTCATCAGAATCGAAGTTCGATCCGTTGTTAGTGATGTTGCTGTGCGGAACCCCATACCTGAATGTCAACTTTGTGATGAAGCTGACAACAGTACTAGCTTCAAGATTCTTAATAGGCTTGGCTTCGATCCATTTGGTAAACTTGTCGACCGCTACAAGCATGTGAGTGAAGCCACTCCTACCAGTCCTCAGTGGACCAACCATGTCCAATCCCCAAACAACAAAGGGCAAGACGAGTGGAATGGTCTTCAGGGCTAATGTGGGTTTGTGCGACATATTGGAGTAGAACTGGCAGCCTTCACATCTGTCGACTATATCTTTCGCCATTTCATTTGCTCGTGGCCAATAAAATCCAGCTCGGTATGGTTTAGCCACAATGGTCCGAGAGGACGCATGGTGACCACAGGTCCCCGAATGGATGTCGTGGAGGATCACTCGACCTTCTTCTGGCGTTATGCATTTCTGGCTGACCCCAGTTGCACTTTCTCTGAACAGTTGTCCTCTTATTACAGTAAAGGCCTTGGATCGACAGATGATCTATCGAGCCTCTTCTTCATCCTTTGGGAGCTCTTTCCTAAGGATATATGCAATGTATGGCACTGTCCAGTCGGGAGTGATGACCAACACCTCCACGATCAAGTCGACCACGGCTGGGACCTCGACTTCTGTCGGATCTGTGGCACTCTTAGACTGCGGGGGCTCTTCAGCGAAGGGATCTTGTTAAACTGAAGGTGCATGAATATGCTCCAGGAACACATTACTGGGACTATCTTCTCTCTTGGAGCCTATCTTTGCTAAATCATCTGCTGCTTGATTTTTCAGTCGGGGTATATGATGGAGCTCTAACCCCTCAAACTTCTTTTCCAACTTCCTCACCGTGTTGCAGTAACCAGTCATGGCTGGGCTTTTGACGTCCCACTCCATCATCACTTGATTGACTACCAAATCTGAGTCGCCATAGACCATGAGGTGATGGACGCCGAGTGAGATGGCCATGCGGAACCCATACAAGAGTGCTTCATATTCTGCTTCGTTATTGGAGGAATCAAAGTGAATCTGGAGGACATATCTGAGCTTGTCTCCTCAGGGGGATACCAGTACCACCCCAGCACCGGAACCATTCAGCATCTTAGAACCATCAAAGAACATGGTCCAGTGCTCCGAGTGAACTTGAGTCGGTAGTTGTTGTTCGATCCACTCAGCGAGGAAATCCGCTATTGCTTGGGACTTGATAGCTTTCTTTGCCTCGAACTTGATATCTAAGGGAAGGAGTTCAATCGCCCACATTGCCACTCGACCAGTTGCATCTCTATTGTTCAGAATCTCTGATAATGGAGTGTCGCTGACGATTGTAATGGAGTGATCAGAGAAGTAATGTGCAACCTTCTTCGTGGTTATATAAATCCCATAAACAAGCTTATGATAATGTGGATACCTTTGCTTTGACAGAGTCAAAACTTCAGAAATGTAGTATACTGGGCGCTGAACTTTGTAGGCTTTTCCTTCTTCTTCCCGCTCGACCGTAAGTACTGTACTGACGACTTGTCCAGTGGCTGCAATGTAAAGTAGTAAAGGCTCTTTGCTGATTGGAGCAGCAAGCACCAGCTGGGTGGAAAGCAGGGCTTTAAGCTCTGCAAATGCTTCATCAGCCTCAGGAGTCCACATGAACTTATCTGACTTCTTCATCAGTCGGTAAAGAGGCAGTGCCTTTTCACCGAGGTGAGAAATGAATCGACTTAGGGCGGCCAAACAACCAGTAAGCTTCTGGACATCATGCACACGCACAGGGCGTTTCATCCGGAGTATGGCACCCACTTTCTCTGGGTTGGTGTCGATCCCTCGTTCAGAAACGAGAAAACCGAGTAATTTTCTGCCTGGAACTCCAAACGTGCACTTTGATGGATTAAGCTTGATATCATACCTTCTGAGGTTGGCAAATGTTTCAGCAAGGTCAGCTAGTAGGTCAGAACCTTTACGTGACTTGACCACAATGTCATCCATGTATGCTTCCACATTCCGACCCTGAGTGAGCAAGCACTTCTGAATCATCCGCATGAGTGTGGCTCCAGCGTTCTTCAAACCGAATGGCATAGTGACATAACAGAAGCACCCAAATGGGGTGAGGAAAGCTATTTTTATCTCATCGGGTACATACAGACGGATCTAATGATACCCGGAATAAGCGTCCAAAAAGGACAAACGCTCACACCCCGCAGTCGAGTCGACTATTTGGTCGATGTGAGGGAGAGGAAAGTGATCTTTCGGGTAGGCCCAATTGATATGTTTGAAGTCAATGCACATGCGAAGTGAGTCGTCCTTCTTTGGGACCATGACAACATTCGCTAACCACTCGGAGTGGTAAATCTCTCGGATAAACTCAGCTGCTAGAAGTCGAGCCACTTCTTCACCGATTGTTTTTCTCTTCTGTACGGCGGACCGTTGAAGATATTCTTTGACTGGTTTCACTTTTGGGTCGACTCACAAACGATGCTCAGCCAGTCCCCTGGGAACACCTGGCATGTCAGAAGGTTTCCATGCGAAGATGTCACAGTTCTCATGGAGGAACTGGATGAGCACTTCTTCCTATTTGGAGTCGAGTGTTGTTGAAATGTGAGTCAGAGCAGCATTGGGATCCATCGGGTGAATGTGAATCAGCTTCATTTCACCAGACGACTGGAATGCTGAATCTGTGGTAGGCTTCTTAGCTCGCAACAATTCCACTACTGCCATCTGTGCATCGGCGATCTTTGAGCCCTTCTGCAAGCATTCTTCTGCCTTCTTTCGATTGCCAATGATAGTGATCACCCCTTTAGGACCAGGCATCTTCAATTTGAGGTACACGTGACATGGTCGAGCCATAAAACGTGCATAAGCTGGGCTGCCCAGAATAGCATGATAAACACTATGAAAGTCCACAACTTCAAATGTCAACTTTTCTTTGCGGAAATTCTTGGAATCACCCAAAACTACATCAAGGGTGATATGGCCGAGTGACGCGTCCTTCTTGCCAGGAATAACTCCATGGAAACTCATGTTGCTTTCACTGAGTCTGGACATTGGAATGCCCATTCCTTTCAACGTCTCTGCATACAGTATATTCAGACCACTGCCACCATCCATCAGAACCTTAGTCAATCAAGTGCCTTCGACTACTGGGTCGACCACCAGCGCTTGCCTCCCAGGGGTGGCTATATGCGCTGGGTGATCGGACTGGTCGAATATAATGGCAGTCTAAGACCACTTCTAATAACTGGGTGCCACCGGGGCGACCATGTTCACTTCTCTGTTGATGACTTTCAGTCGACTCTTACTCTCAACATCAGCGAAAATCATCAGAGTGGAATTGACGTGGGGGTAACCATCATCGTCCTCTTCCCCATCCTTGACTTTGTCCGCTTCCTTCTCCTTTTCCTTGGGTTGTTTCTCTCGGAATTGCTGGATTAGGAGTCGACACTGTCGAGTGGTATGCTTTGGATAAATGAAATTACCCTCTTCATCTTTCTTGTGTGAATGTGGCATGGTAAATCTAGCACATCATTTCCATCTTGATCTTTTACTTTCTTGGGGTTCCACTATCCTTTGGGTTTCCCTTTGAACTTTCCTTGAGTCACGGCTAAGGCTTCTCCAGGAGCAGCTGGCTCGGCTTTGTGCTTCTGCTTCCGACTGGAGTTCCCTCCTTCGGTTCCATGGGCGACTGTTTGTGCTTGCCACTCCGGAGTCGGTCTTCTTCTTCACCATTGGCGTACTTGGTGACAATCTCCATCATCCGAGTCGGAGCCATATCTCCTGTCCGACCGAACTTCAGATTCAACTCTCAATACTTAACGCCTTCTCTGAAGGCACAAATTGCTTGGTGATCTGACACATTCTCGACTCTGTGGTGCAGCGTGATCCATCTCTGGATATAATCCCTCAAAGTTTCATTTGGTTTCTGAACGCAACACTGTAATTCTGTCATCCCTGCTGGCCGTTTGCAAGTACCTTCAAATGTTCTGACAAACACTCGGGCAAGATATTCCCAAGTATAAATACTACCAGGCACCAACTGATTTAGCCACGCTCTGGCCGAGCCCTCTAACATCAAAGGAAGGTGCTTCATGGCCACTTCATCGTTGCCACCACCAATCTGTACAGCCACTCGGTAATCCTCAAGCCAAGTGTTAGGCTTGGACTCACCAGTGAACTTTCTGACTCCAGTCGCCAATCTGAAGTTGGGAGGAATCATCGCAACCCTTATGGATCTGCTGAAGCACTCTGGACCTAAGACATGCACTCTGCTGCTGGTTGGAAAATCCCTATCGCGGTCTTCTCTATGAGCTCTGTTTCTGTCGACTAGGCCCTGAACGAGAATAGATCTTGCGTCAAAGCCCGGTTCCCTGGGGTTGACTGGAATCCTTCGCCCACCACTATGAGGACGTTTGTCATCATGCTACCGAGGCACGTATGACCCACTCCTCGGGGGAGGCGTGGGCACTCGACGACGATCATCGTGATCGAGTCGGTGATCATATTGCTTACGGTTTCTATACTAATCTCGCCGGTCTTCACGTCCCTCACACCTCGGGGGCAATCTCGGGCTGTGAGCCGACTGGACTGTGTCTGCAACCACGGATCTGCTATGGATCCTATTCCACGACTAAGATACTGCTGTATTCTGCTCTCCCACTGCTCGGAGCAAAGCCCGGATCTGCACCAAACCTCGACCAGCCTCTGACTGGGAAGGTTGGATTGACTCCGCTATTTGGGCCGCAGCTGCAAGATTCTGGATCGGAGTTCGGTATACCTGAGTCGGAGGTGGAAAAAGTTGGCGTCGACTAGACTCAGGGATATGCTGCCAAGCACGCTCGTCGAGTGCGCGCTGGAGGTTCTCCAGTCGAGTGCGCTCAGCCAAGTTGGCTAGGCGCGCCTCTTCTAAGGCCTGGGCCTCAGGGGTTTCTCCAACGATAGGAGTGTGAAGCGCATCCATGTTCTGGCGGTGAAGTTCTTCCCTCCGCTGCGAAGAGAAGGGTTCGGGGCGGTACTCTTCGTGAACACGCGACAGATCGCCGCCCCCATTGCCTCCGTCTTCACGAGTGAAGCCAGGAGGACTGCGTGGTCCATTGACCATCAAAACTTCCGCCGCGGGGTCGCTGCTGTCGCACTCGGATGCAGTCTCTACGGAGCCAGTCGAACAGGCCGTAGAGAGTTTCGTCGGGCTCGATTGCCACGACTTGGGGGGTGGCCGACTGGCGAGCCACCGCATGCCTCACCCACCGCTGAAGCCTCGATCGACCGGAACGCTTGCTCCGGTGGGCTGCAGGGAGGGAGGTCAGCACAGGAGCCGACCGATACTGAGTCGACGGCTGCCGTAGGAGGACACCACGGACGCACGCGTGAAAGTGCGTTGCCCCGCGGATGGGGAGTGCCTCGACGTCAAGTGGCGCTTCTTGAAGCCAAGCGGAGTCGTCGGCGATGAATACGAGCGCACTGAGACGGATCTCGCGGCCCTCGGCCAAACCTCCGCCCGAAACCATATTGATGGGGATCGGAAAAATCGCAACTTCTCCAACAAGTCTCTAAGACACCTGCCCCAAGGTGGGCGCCAACTATCGTGGTTCTAAGTCTGACAGTAGAATAGGGGGGTAGGGATGTAGAGGCAATATCCTAGCTATAGAGGAGTTGTACACGCGAGGTTTATGAGTTCAGGCCCTTCTCGGAGGAAGTAACAACCCTCAGTCTCGAAGCCCGGAGTCGGTCGACTGGATTATATGCGTGTGAGTTACAGGGGGTGCGGACCCTTGTGCCTGTGGAGGGGGTGGCTTATATAGAGTGCGCAGGACCCCAGCCAGCCCATGACACAGAGGGTTTAAGGTACATTGAAGAGAGAATGTTACTAGTAACGCCCACATTAAAGTGATGTAAATGTCAATTAAGCCTATAAGTAAATGCTCGATCGTTGCATATGCAGAGTGGCTTTAGCTCTTCTGCCCGTCGAGTGACTCCTGCGACGGTCGAGCGACATCGATTCTTCCAAGTGGAACGTTTCTGGTCGAGTGATGATGGTACCTTTTGGATGATCCTGGCTTTAGGGTGCTGTCTTAGGGGAGGATGTCTAGGTCAGGTCTATGACCCTACCCTAGGTACGTAGCTTCATCACCCCCCGTGGGTCATTTCTATCATAGAAACAGACCAAACCTTTATCTCCTTGCACGACACGCAATTGATCTCTGAACATCAATCGATCTCGTCAACATGTGTCGGGGCACGAACCGAATGGGATGCCAAAACTAAGACGCGAAGCGACACCTAGTGGAGGCAAAGTGAAACTTCAAACGAACCATTTGTTTGTATGCATGTCGGACAAATTACAAATAAAAATTGGAAATACAAGCATTGTAACATCCCAAATTTTCAATTTGGAATGTTATACACTAGATCATCATTGCATATCACATTTATTGCATTTTCGTTGATCCTAGAAATTTTTCGCAACTCAAGGACCCTCGAAGAGAGTTGGGGATTTCGTTATTTTCATATTTGAGTTGTCTCAAATTTTGAAAAAATAGGATCATTTGATTTTATTTATTTTATCTTCAATAATTTCCATTGCAAAAATATGAGAGAGGGAATAAAATGACTTTCCCAAAATAAAGAAATATTGAGGATTTGATAAAGAAATCAAATAAGATTTTATTTCGTTTTATTTGCTATTTTATTTGAATTTAGGAAAAATGCGCGTTTTTCAAAATTGCATTTAGGCCCCAAATAAATGTTCATCCTGTGCGGCTTGATTTTAGAAGCCAGGGGAAATTTATTTCGGGATTTTGGAGTCCGTTTAGTATTTCTTTTATTTGTTTTTCTGCGTGTTATTATTTAAAAAACACGAACCGACTCCGGGCCGTACCCGAGCGGGACTCCACCCGGGGCAGCCTTTATAAGGCGCCCGCCCGAGTCTGCCAGCCCACCAGTGCCCCAGCCTGCCTCGAGCCCCGCGCCGCGCCCTAACCCTAACCCTAGGCCGCCGCCGCCGCTGCCGCGCGCCGCCCTGCCGCCTCGACGCCGCCCCGCGCCGCCTCGCCGGAGCCGCCTCGCCGCCTGCCGGACCCGCCGCCGAGGTAGCCGCCGTCCCCGGTGGTTTTGTTTAGAAAACCGCCCGGTTTTTTTAAAAAGCCATGGTTTATTTATTTTTTAGATCCGTTTTTTAGAACGGTTTTATTTTGGTTTAGTCTATTTAGCGAGCGTTCGCTCATTCATTCGTTTTAACGAACGTGTTCATCGTTTAGATCCAGTTAACGAACGTTCGTTCGTTAAACTGTTCGTTGTTTTTCTTTTTCTCGGATTAAATCCGCGGTTTTTCTGATCGCGATTTCTGATCCGATTTTCGTTCTAGTATAACTTTTTGCTCGTTTATCGGAATCAGGCGATTCAAGCGCTTGGAGTTTCGTCTCGAAACCCTCTTTCCGTTTAACCAACTCAAACAAGTTTTCTCCACTATAAAAATTGCCCTAGATCCAGAATAGTAATCGAAGCCTGTTTTTTCGCCGTTTGTCTTTCGTTGCTTCGTTCGATATGATTTTTTTTGCCAACCGGAGTTCTTAAGTTGAACTTTCTGGTTAGATCTATTATTTGAGTTTTACCTGTGCATTAGTTGAGTACTTATTGTATGCTTGTTTGTTTGCGATAGAGTACCCGGAGTGCGCCACTTGTTACTTCGAATCTCTAAGTTTCGCGGATCATCAGCAAGGCAAGTAACACTTTGATCATACCTTCTACTACCCAGTTTTATTGCATTAGATAAATCCCCACACATTGCATGATTAGGATCTAATTAAATTGTGGGGTTGGGAAGTAATTGAGGCAGTACCTATTACCTGTTTATTATCAAACCTTTGGGAGTTACTTCTATGTTTGCTTATTATTGCTATGCTATGCTAGTAGACGTGGATTGGGTGAGTGATATCCATGACAGATGTGAGATTTTTAAATCAATGGTTTATCTAAGGTGGCAACTTAAATACACATCTGGGTGGATTGAGGTACCTGGGTATTCCAGGATTGCCTGTTTTCTTTTGGACCATCACCCAGGCCCAAAGGGATCATGAGATTTTTCATGCTAGAAACTTCCGTGTGCAGCCACAAGCTATTATGGGCTCTAGCATAGTTGACTAAGTCGTGCGAACTCTTACAGTGGTAGACTAGCAGATGTAGGGGATGTAGGTGGTACGGTCTACCCATCGTAAGGTGCTAGCGCTTCTGAAAGACTATGTCTCGGTCATCCGTTTCTCAAACACCATGTAGTGCGAGAATCCCAATGGAGGAGATCGAGTCTTGTGGGGAAAAGTGCGCAAGCCTCTGCAGAGTGTATAAACTAACAATGATTAGCCGTGTCCCCGGTTATGGACATCTTGAGTATCTAGTACCTGGATTATCATGTGAATCTCAACATGTTACTATAAAATCTAATTTGATGGGTTTGTTTAATGATGTTATTTAATTGGGATTGTGGATGCTGTCAACCATTTTCAATGTTCAACAACCACCATAATAGTTAAATAAAATTTATTCCTTTGAAGTAGGGAAAAATTGGCTTTACGCAAAACTGTAACCATAGAGCTTTCCGGCAGCCAAATATGCATATAGTATAGCCGTTTCATTCCATTATTCTCTATGTGTTACATTGCGAGCATATTCCATGTGTTGACCCGTTTTCGGGCTGCAACGTTAATGTTGCAAACTTTTTAGACGACGATTAAGGTGTTTTAGGTCGTGGTTCTATACTCTGTGATGCCGTTGGAGTTGATGGACTCACTTATCTTCCAAGCCTTCCGTTGTTATCGTTATTAGATGGCCTTAAGCCATATTTATTGTAATAAGATCTCTATTGAGACCCTCGATGTAATAAGTGTGTGATTGCTACTCTGTTATAAATCCTTCAAGTACTGTGTGGTGTCAGCATTACTGATCCAGGGCTGACACCTGAGCACAGAGATTGGACCATTTGATGTCTGGTCGCTATAAGATGGTATCAGAGCACACGCTGACTGTAGGACACGACCACTAAGCTAAAGACCTAGATCACTACTCACTCTCTTCTCTTCTAACCTCTCATCTTTTCTACTCTTTAGGATGGAGGATGCAAGGAACAAGTTCACGCAACCGGATGAAGATACACCCTTTGGACGTCTCCACTTGAAGGAAGTCACTAGATACCTGAACATAGGAGTACCAAGCTTCACCGAAACCTACAACGCCACTTTACCTGAAGAAGAGCGCTGGATGATTCAAGTTCAAGTTCCAGGAAGGATGTTTATGCCAGTCACTGAGCCAATGGAGTTTTCTTTTGATGCACCAACTTGGAGTCTAGGAAAGAGCATGGCAGCTCACATCGCCATGGGACGCATTGGAGAAGCCTACCGCAATGATCTCAAGGATACTATCTACCAGATTTGTGGGCACCGAGATGAGCACTGGGAGATGATCAGCACCAGAAAGGATAGATCAATTGCAGCTTTTATCCAGGAGTTAAACCAGCACATTCGACGTCATGAGAACCAGATGCGCGCCGACATGATAGACCTGAAGAAGGCAAGGACAAGAATCAAGAAACTGGAGGAAGAACTCAAGGCTACACGTGAAGATTATGAAAAGGAAATTGAAGTATTAGTGGATAAGAATGCTGACCTAACAATGAAGATTGGAATATTTATGGGAGGCCCTACGCCAGTAGATGAAGAAGAAGAACCCAAGGAGATTCGCCCAGAAGACTACATCATCATCGACGACACCGACTCGGATCCAGATGATAGCGATGATGACTATGTTGATGAAGCCAGAGCAGATATCATGGAGTCTGCAACCGAAGAATATTTCTAGTAGACCACCTCATCAGTAGTAGTAGTCCACCATGTAAATATAGTAGTCCGAGCACTTTTGCGATAGTTAGATCGACTGTGTGCCCTTGTTTGATTGAATGAAGTGAATTGTTTGCTTTTGCCTCATGTGCATATGGGTAGTGTTTTCTCTTTAGACCCCCTCTATTCTTAAATCTCATCTTTTCTAAACCCTCAGATGCCTTCGAGACGTGACCCCGGATTATCTTTCCACCGGAGCTCACCCAGTTGATCCAGCAGTAGAACACGTTGATGCAGTTGCTAGTCCAGAATCAGAATCAGGGGAACCACAACAACAACCCACCACCACCACCACCTGTTGATCACTTAGCCCGTTTTCTTAGGCTGAATCCGCCGGTGTTTTCCAGTAGCACCGAGCCAATAGTAGCAGATGATTGGCTCCGCAAGACAGCTAGAGAGTTGACCACAGCAGGATGCACGGATATGGAGAAGGTGAAGTTTGCCGCACATCAGCTTGAAGGACCCGTAGCATCATGGTGGGAGAATTTCACAGCCACTTTCCCTGTTAATACTGTCACATGGGACCAGTTTTAGCAGGCTTTTCGAACTGCCCATGTTTCATCAGGAGCTATGGCCATGAAGAAGCGAGAGTTTCACAACTTGCGCCAAGGAGGACGGACAGTTGGCCAGTATGTGGAGGACTTTAGTAAGCTAGCACGTTATGCCCCAAATGACGTTGCTACGGATGCAGCTAAGCAGGAGAAGTTTCTGGAAGGACTGAATGATGAGTTGAGCATGCAGTTGATGGTAGCAACCTTCAACAACTACCAGGAGTTGGTAGATCGTGCTCTTATGATTGAAGGGAAGCAGCAGCAAATTGAAAATCGCAAGAGGAAGTATACACAAGGAAAGTACAATTTAGGAGCTCAGCAGAAGCCATGATTTACCCCTAGACCGGGAGGACATTTTCAGCATACCCATGGAGGAGGTAGCACACACAATCACAATGGCCCCAGGAATGGTAATGGGAATGGAGGAAGCAACGGCCAGAACCGCACCAACCCATCAACCCCAGCCAAGAAAGACCTGAGCCAAGTCACTTGCTTTAAATGCCAGAAGACCGGACATTATGCCAATGAATGTCCTGAATCACAGAATGCAAATGGAAATGGAAGCTCTGGGAAGAAGCCGAACCCTTTCAATAGGGGACAGGTGAACCACGTTAGTGTGGAGGAGGTTGAAGAGCAACCGGATACAGTAATCGGTAAGTTTTTGGTTAAGTCATTTACTGCACTCATTCTTTTCGATACTGGTGCATCGCATTCATACATATCAAGGGGATTTGTGGATAAGTATAAACTGCCAACCCAAGCCCTTAGGTCACCCATGTTAGTAACCTCGCCTGGAGCAGAATATATGGCTAGTCTATGGTGTGATCGGTTACCATTAAGGATTGGTAACTATGTTTTTCCCTCAGACCTAACAGTATTGGAATCCCAAGGATTGGATGTGATATTAGGCATGGATTGGTTATCAAAGTATGAAGGGAATATTGAATGTGCTAGTAAGTCAATTTTTCTTACCACCCCAGAAGGGAGAAGGATCAAGTGTGTATCCCGAAATGTGCCAAAGAGGACTCAAGTAAATTGCTTAACATGAGTTGTGCAGGAGGAAGTACCAGTAGTGAAGGATTTCCCCGAAGTATTTCCAAAAGAGTTGCCGGGCATGCCACCGGATAGAGATATTGAGTTTTTGATTGAGCTATTGCCAGGCACAGGGCCAATATCAAAGAGACCATATAGGATGCCTGCAAAGGATTTGGTGGAAATTAAGAAGCAAATTAAGGAGTTACTGGATAAAGGTTATATTCTCCCAAGTTCTTCACCTTGGGGATCGCCAGTACTTCTAGTGGAGAAGAAGGATGGATCGTTAAGGATGGTTGTCGATTATCGAGGATTGAATGAAGTAACCATCAAGAACAAGTACCCACTACCGATGATCAATGATCTGTTTGATCGATTGCAAGGAGCTAAGGTATTTTCCAAG
The DNA here is from genome assembly GCF_056163025.1 of Triticum urartu. NCBI lineage: Eukaryota > Viridiplantae > Streptophyta > Magnoliopsida > Poales > Poaceae > Triticum > Triticum urartu. Next base: position 449,448,039 of record NC_141873.1, read on the forward strand.
ATCGATCTGTGATCAGGATACCACCAGTTGAAGATTCAGGAACAGGATATACCCAAGACGGCTTTTACCACTAGGTATGGGCAGTGCGAGTATACCGTTATGTCATTTGGTCTGACTAACGCACCTGCATATTTTATGAACATGATGAACAAGGTGTTTATGGAGTTCTTGGATAAGTTCGTTGTAGTTTTCATTGATGATATCTTGGTTTACTCAAAGAATGAAGAGGAGCATAAGGAACATTTGTGTTTGGTTCTTGGAAAGCTCAGGGAACATCAACTATGTGCCAAGTTTAGCAAATGTGAGTTTTGGTTGAAGGAAGTTGGATTTCTCAGACACGTTATATCCGAAGAAGGTATAGCAGTAGACCCCACTAAAGTTGATACCATGAACAAGTGGGAAGCACCAACCACCGTGGGAGAGATCCGGAGTTTTCTTGGACTCACAGGATACTACCGGAGGTTTATTGAGAATTTCTCAAAGATTGCAAAGCCTATGACAGAGTTGTTGAAGAAGGATACCAAGTTCATATGGACAGAGGAATGTGAGGCTAGTTTTCAGGAGTTGAAGAAACGTTTGGTTACTTCACCAGTGTTGATTTTGCCAAACCAGACCAAGGATTATGAGGTGTATTGCGACGCTTCACGTCGAGGACTTGGAGCAGTGCTTATGCAGGAAGGGAGAGTTGTTTTATATGCCTCACGACAGCTTAAGCCTCATGAGTTGAATTATGCTACGCATGATTTGGAGTTAGCAGCCGTAGTGCATGCACTGAAGACTTGGAGACATTTTCTGATTGGAAACCATTGCAAGGTGTATACGGATCATAAGAGTTTGAAGTATATTTTCACACAGAAGGAGTTGAATCTCAGACAAAGGAGATGGTTGGAGCTCATCAAGGATTATGATATGAAATTGCGTTATCACCCCGGAAAGGCTAACGTATTAGCTGACGCATTAAGCCGTAAGAGCCATGTCAACACCCTAATGACGGGAGAATTACCAAGGGAGTTAGCCGAAAATCTTCGAGAGTTATGTTTAGAAATAGTCCCGAGAGGCTATGTAGCAGCATTGGAGATTCAGTCTACATTGATGGATAAAATCAGAGAAGCCCAAAGGACTGACAAGGAGATTGCTTCTATTAAGGAGAAAATCAGCAAAGGAAAAGCTAAGGGATTTCGTGAGGATAAGCACGATACCTTATGGTTTGAAGACCGTGTTTATGTGCCAAATGATCCGGAGTTTAGGAAGCTAATTCTGCAAGAGGCCCATGATTCACCATATTCGATTCACCCAGGAAATACCAAGATGTATTTGGATTTGAAGGATATTTTTTGGTGGACCGGAATGAAGAAGGATATTGCGGAGTATGTAGCAGTTTGTGATGTATGTCAGAGAGTGAAGGCAGAGCATCAGAAGCCAGCAGGATTGCTACAACCATTGCCGATACCCGAATGGAAGTGGGATAAGCTAGGCTTGGATTTTATTACAGGATTGCCCAGAACACGTTCAGGCTATGACTCGATATGGGTTGTAGTCGATCGTTTGACAAAGGTAGCTCATTTCATTCTAGTGAAGACTACCTATACCAGTGCAAAGTTGGCAAAGATATACATGACCAGGATCGTATGTCTGCATGGAGTTCCAAGGAGCATTGTATCAGATAGAGGGACCCAGTTTACTTCAAAGTTCTAGAATCAGTTGCATGAGACTTTGGGAACCAGACTAGAGTTTAGCACAGCTTTCCACCCGCAGACAAATGGACAGACTGAGAGAGTCAACCAGATCTTGGAGGATGTGCTAAGAGCTTGTGCGCTAGATTACGGATCTAGTTGGGATGAGAATTTGCCATATGCAGAGTTCTCTTACAACAACAGCTACCAAACCAGTTTGAAGATGGCCCCTTTCGCAGCCTTGTACGAAAGGAGGTGCAGGACCCCATTGTCCTAGGATGAAGTTGGAGATCGCCAGTTGTTTGGACCGGATCTGATAAAGGAATCTGAACAGAAAGTGAAATTAATTCGCGACAGGCTAAAGGTAGCTCAATCCAGGCAGAAGAGTTATGCAGATTCTAAATGCAAGGAGACAGTTTACAAAGTCGGGGACCGAGTTTATCTTCGAGTATCACCACTTCGAGGAGTTAATCGCTTTGGAGTTAAGGGAAAGTTAGCGCCACGTTTTGTAGGCCCATATAAAGTATTGGAATGTATGGGAGAAGTAGCCTACAAGTTGGAATTGCCCGAAGGATTGTCAGGAGTTCACGACGTATATCATGTATCCCAGTTGAAGAAGTGCCATGCGGAGATGGCTGACATACCACTGAGAGATACGGTACCACTGGAAGCAATTCAGTTGGACAGTGATTTGACCTATGAGGAGAAACCAGTTAAGATTCTAGAATATGCCAGTCGAGTCACCCGCAGCAAGGTTATCAAGTTTTTGCAAGGTTCAGTGGAGCCACCACACGGAGGATGAAGCCACCTGGGAACGAGAGGAAGATTTGCTGAAGGACCACCCTCACCTATTTTCTAGCCAACCCGAATCTCGAGGGCGAGATTCATCTTAAGGGGGGTATGTTTGTAACATCCCAAATTTTCAATTTGGAATGTTATACACTAGATCATCATTGCATATCATATTTATTGCATTTTGGTTGATCCTAGAAATTTTTCGCAACTCAAGGACCCTCGGAGAGAGTTGGGGATTTCGTTATTTTCATATTTGAGTTATCTCAAATTTTGAAAAAATAGGATCATTTGATTTTATTTATTTTATCTTCAATAATTTCCATTGCAAAAATATGAGAGAGGGAATAAAATGACTTTCCCAAAATAAAGAAATATTGAGGATTTAATAAAAAATAAGATTTTATTTGGTTTTATTTGCTATTTTATTTGAATTTAGGAAAAATGCGCATTTTTCAAAATTGCATTTAAGCCCCAAATAAATGTTCATCCTGTGCGGCTTGATTTTAGAAGCCAGGGAAATTTATTTTGGGATTTTTGGAGTCCGTTTAGTATTTCTTTTATTTGTTTTTCTGCGCGTTAGTACTTAAAAAAACACGAACCGACTCCGCGCCGTACCCGAGCGGGACTCCGCCCGGGGCAGCCTTTATAAGGCGCCCGCCCGAGCCGGCCAGCCCACCAGCGCCCCAGCCCGCCTCACCCCGCGCCGCGCCCTAACCCTAACCCTAGGCCGCCGCCGTCGCTGCCGCGCGCCGCCCCACGTCGCCCCGCCGCCTCGCCGCCGCCCCGTGCCGCCTCGCCGGAGCCGCCCCGCCGCCCGCCGGACCCGCCGCCGAGGTAGCCGCCATCGCCGGCAGTTTTCTTTAGAAAACCGCCCGTTTTTTTAAAAGTCGCGGTTTATTTTTTTAGATCTATTTTTTAGAACAGTTTTATTTCGGCTTAGTCTATTTAGCGAGCGTTCGCTCGTTCGTTCATTTTAACGAACGTGTTCGTCGTTCAGATCCAGTTAACGAACGTTCGTTCGTTAAACTGTTCGTCGTTTTTCTTTTTCTCGGATTAAATCCGTGATTTTTCTGATCGCGATTTTTCTGATCCGTATAACTTTTTGCCCGTTTATCGGAATTAGGCGATTCAAGCGCCTAGAGTTTCGTCTCGAAACCCTCTTTCCGTTTAACCAACTGAAACAAGTTTTTGCCACTATAAAAATTGCCCTAGATCCAGAATAGTAATCAAAGCCTGTTTCTTTCGCCGTTTGTCTTTCGTTGCTTTTTCGATTTGATTTTTTTGCCAACCGGAGTTCTTAAGTTGAACTTTCTCGTTAGATCTCTTATTTGAGTTTTACCTGTGCATTAGTTGAGTACTTATTGTATGCTTGTTTGTTTGTGATAGAGTACCCGGAGTGCGCCGCTTGTTACTTCGAATCTCTAAGTTTCGCGGATCATCAGCAAGGCAAGTAACACTTTGATCATACCTTCTACTACCCAGTTTTATTGCATTAGATAAATCCCCACACATTGCATGATTAGGATCTAATTAAATTGTGGGTTTGGGAAGTAATTGAGGTAGTACCTATTACCTGTTTATTATCAAACCTTTGGGAGTTACTTCTACGTTTGCTTATTATTGCTATGCTATGCTAGTAGACGTGGATTGGGTGAGTGATATCCATGACAGATGTGAGATTTTTAAATCAATGGTTTATCTAAGGTGGCAACTTAAATACACATCTGGGTGGATTGAGGTACCTGGGTATTTCAGGACTTGCCTGTTTTCTTTTGGACCGCCACCCAGGCCCATAGCGATCATGAGATTTTTCATGATAGAAACTTCCATGTGCAGCCACAAGCTATTATGGGCTCTAGCATAGTTGACTAAGTCATGCGAACTCTTACAGTGGTAGACTAGCAGATGTAGGGGATGTAGGTGGTACGGTCTACCCATCGTAAGGTGCTAGCACTTCTGAAAGACTATGTCTCGGTCATCCGTTTCTCAAACACCATGTAGTGCGAGAATCCCAACGGAGGAGATCGAGTCTTGTGGGGAAAAGTGCGCAAACCTCTGCAGAGTGTATAAACTAATCATGATTAGCCGTATCCCCGGTTATGGACATCTTGAGTATCTAGTACCTGGATTATCATGTGAATCTCAACATGTTACTATAAAATCTAATTTGATGGGTTTGTTTAATGATGTTATTTAATTGGGATTGAGGATGCTGTCAACCATTCTCAATGTTCAACAACCACCATAATAGTTAAATAAAATTTATTCCTTTGCAGTAGGGAAAAATTGGCTTTACGCAAAACTGTAACCATAGAGCTTTCCACCAACCAAATATGCATATAGTATAGCCGTTTCATTCCATTATTCTCTATGTGTTACATTGCCAGCATATTCCATGTGCTGACCCGTTTTCGGGCTGCAACGTTAATGTTGCAGACTTTTCAGACGACGATTAAGGAGTTTTAGGTCGTGGTTCTATACTCAGTGATGTCGTTGGAGTTGATGGACTCACTTATCTTCCAAGCCTTCCGCTGTTATCGTTATTAGATGGCCTTAAGCCATATTTATTGTAATAAGATCTCTATTGAGACCCTCGATGTAATAAGTGTGTGATTGCTACTCTGTTATAAATCCTTCAAGTATTGTGTGGTGTCAGCATTACTGATCTAGGGATGACACCTGAGCACAGAGATTGGACCGTTTGAGGTCTGGTCGCTACAAGCATGGTCTAGGCCCACATGCGAATGATACTCGGTGGAATGTTCAAACGAGGCATGCGGGAGGATGGACTCGACCGGAGGGCGACATGATCGATGGAGAAGAGGGTTCGAGAGGAATGAGAAATAAACAAACGCCACATGATTATACTTGAACGGCTTAAATAAACAATAAGTTGTCTCGCTTGGCCTACATAGTGAAAGGCCTAATGCGCAACACGGAGCACTGACGCTCGAATATGGACGGGAAAACAGGGAAACCGACATGTGGGGCACACCTATCGGGACGACGTAGCGCAAATTAGTCCAATAAAGGAGCTGGCCCATGACCTCCTCGCCACCGGCAACCATTCATGTGGGTCATGGGGGCCAACAACGTGGTACAACTCCAGCACCGCCTCTGGACACGGTGACCGCGGTTAGCGATGATAACCCACAAGTATAGGGGATCGCAACAGTTTTCGAGGGTAGAGTATTCAACCCAAATTTATTGATTCAACACAAGGGGAGACAAAGAATATTCTCAAGTATTAGCAGCTGAGTTGTCAATTCAACCACACCTGGAAACTTAATATCTGCAGCAAAGTATTTAGTAGCAAAGTAATATGATAGTAGTGGTAACGGTAGCAAAAGGTAACAGTAGCAAAAGTAGTGTTTTTGGTATTTTGTAGTGATGATAGCAATAGCAACGGAAAAGTAAATAAGCAAAGAACAATATATGGAAAGCTCGTAGGCAATGGATCGGTGATAGAGAATTATGCCAGATGCGGTTCATCATGTAACAGTCATAACATAGGGTGACACAGAACTAGCTCCAATTCATCAATGTAATGTAGGCATGTATTCCGAATATAGTCATACGTGGTTATGGAAAAGAACTTGCATGACATCTTTTGTCCTACCCTCCCGTGGCAGCGGGGTCCTAGCAGAAACTAAGGGATATTAAGGCCTCCTTTTAATAGAGTACCGGACCAAAGCATTAACACATAGTGAATACATGAACTCCTCAAACTACGGTCATCACTGGTAAGTATCCCTATTATTGTCACTTCGGCGTTAACGGATCATAACACATAATAGGTAACTATAGACTTGCAAGATAGGATCAAGAACTCTCATATATTGATGAAAACATAATAGGTTCAGATCTGAAATCATGGCACTCAGGCCCTAGTGACAAGCATTAAGCATAGCAAAGTCATAGCAACATCAATCTCAGAACATAGTGGATAATAGGGATCAAAACCTAACAAAACTAACTCGACTACATGATAAATCTCATCCAACCCATCATCGTCCAGCAAGCCTACGATGGAATTACTCACGCACGGCGGTGGGCATCATGAAATTGGTGATGGACGATGGTTTATGACGACGATGGTGACGGATTCCCCTCTCCGGAGCCCCGAACGGACTCCAGATCAGCCCACCCGAGACGTATCAACTCCCCCAAGCTTAAACCTTTTCTTGTCCTCAAGCAATTCAGTTGATAAACTGAAAGTGATAAACAAAAGCTTTTACAAACTCTGTTTGCTCTTGTTGTTGTAAATATGTAAAGCCAACATTCAAGTTTTCAGCAAAGATTATGAACTAACCATATTCACGATAATGCACAGGCCTCATGTTTACTCATATCAATGGCATAATCAACTAGCGAGCAATAATAATAAATCTCGGATGACAACACTTTCTCAAAACAATCATAATATGACATAAAAAGATGGTATCTCGCTAGCCCTTTCTGAGACCGCAAAACATAAATGCAGAGCACCTTTAAAGATCAAGGACTGACTAGACATTGTAATTCATGGTAAAAGAGATACAGTTAAGTCATACTCAATATAGACTAACAGTAATGAATGCAAATGACAGTGGTGCTCTCCAACTGGTGCTTTTTAATAAGAGGATGATGACTCAACTTAAAGTAAATAGATAGGCCCTTCGTAGAGGGAAGCAGTTATTTGTAGAGGTGCCAGAGCTCGGTTTTGAAATAGAGGTGAATAATATATTGAGCGGTATACTTGCATTGTCAACATAACAACCAAGAGAGGGCGATATCTTCCATGCTACACACATTATAGGTGGTTCCCAAACAGAATGGTAAAGTTTATACTCCCCCTCCACCAACAAGCATCAATCCATGGCTTGCTCGAAACAACGAGTGCCTCCAAATAACAAGAGTCCCAGGGGGAGTTTTGTTTGCAATTATTTCGATTTAGTTTGCATAAAGCATGGGACTGGGCATCCCGGTGACCAACCACTTTTTCGTGAGTGAGGAGCAGAGTCCACTCCTCTTGAGAATAACCCGCCTAACATGGAAGATACAGACAGCCCTAGTTGATACATGAGCTATTCGAGCATACAAAACAGGATATTTATTTGAAGGTTTAGAGTTTGGCACATACAAATTTACTTGGAACGACAGGTAGATACCGTATATAGGTAGGTATGGTGGACTCATATGGAATAACTTTGGGGTTTATGGAGTTGGATGCACAAGCAGTATTCCCGCTTAGTACAGGTGAAGGCTAGCAAAAGACTGGGAAGCGACCAGCTAGAGAGCGACAACGGTCATGAACATGCATTAAATTAATCAACACTGAATGCAAGCATGAGTAGGATATAATGCACCATGAACATAAATATCGTAGAGGCTATGTTGATTTTGTTTCAACTACATGCGTGAACATGTGCCAAGTTAAGCCACTCGAATCGTTCAAAAGAGGATACCACCCTATCATACCACATCACAACCATTTTAATAGCATGTTGGCATGCAAGGTAAACCATTATAAGCTCCTAGCTAATCAAGCATGGCACAAGAAACTATGATCTCTAGTTGCCATTGCAAACATGTTTATTCATAATAGGATGAATCAGGAACGATGAACTAATCATATTTACAAAAACAAGAGAGGTCGAGTTCATACCAGCTTTTCTCATCTCAATCAGTCCATCGTATATCGTCATAATTGCCTTTCACTTGCACGACCGAACGATGTGGATAATAATAATAGTGCACGTGCATTGGACTAAGCTGGAATCTGCAAGCATCCAATGAACAGGAGAAGACAAGGCAATATGGGCTCTTTTGTCAGATCAACAATAATGCATATAAGAGCCACTTCAACAATTTAATCATGATCTTCTCCTATCGACCCCCAAAGAAAAGAAAAGAAATAAAACTATTTACACGGGAAAGCTCCCAACAAGCAAAAGAAGAACAGGAAATCTTTTTGGGTTTTCTTTTTAATTACTACTACAATCATGGAGTAAACTAATTAAAAACTACAACTAATCTTTTTGGTTTTTCTTAAGGTTTATTAAACACACAAGAATAAAGCACAAAAAGTAAAATAAACTAGCATGGATGATACAATGAAAAAGTATGAGCACCAACATCTAGCAATGAGTGTGTGAACATGAATGTAATGTCGGTGAGAAATACGTACTCCCCCAAGCTTAGGCTTTTGGCCTAAGTTGGTCTATGGCCACGGTTGGCCTGGCGGATATCCATAATAATAGTTGGGGTCGTACTGAGATACAGCGGCTATCGCCTCCTGAGCTGCAGCGTGGTGACGAACGGCCTCCGTCCTCCTCTCATACTCATCTGCCTCCTCTCTGGTAATAACATATCTTTCTTTTGCCTGATAATCAAAGAAGGCAGGAGCAGGGAGAGTAATACAGATAGCACGGCGTCTGTCGAAGATTAAGCGATACTGGAGAGGTGATTCATTCCTCTCAACAAACTGGTGGTGAACCATAGCATCATAATCCAAATAAGCAGGGGGCAACTCAATATCATCTTCACGTATGGCTATACCAAGAAAATTAGCTATGCGGGTTGCATAAATTCCACCAAAGAAATCTCCATTAAATCTATTAAGATGCAACCTACATGCAACAATGGCTCCCAAATTATAAGATTTATCTCCTAACACAGCACTCCTAAGAATACCGAGGTCAGGGACACACATGTGACATGCCTCATCTTTACCATTAATGCATCTACCTATGAAGAGAGCAAAATAATGTATAGCAGGCAAGTAAATGCTCCCTATGGTAGCTTGTGTTATATCTCTAGATTCCCCCACAGTTCTACTAGCAAGAAAATCTCTAAATTCAGATTTTTGAGGTTCCCTGACACTACCCCATTGTGGAAGTTTGCAAGCAGTGGTAAAATCCTCTAAGTCCATAGTGTAAGAATTTCATAAAGATCAAACAGGACAGTTGGAGAATTACGTGAAGATGAAAATTCAAACCTCCTCACAAAGGAACTAGTGAGATAGTGATACTGGCTGCACTTTTCTTCCTTGAAGCTCACAAGATCAGTGTTACCCAAATATGCATTAAATTCTTCCTTAATTCCTGCTCAATCCATAAAGTTTTTCGAAGGCCATTCACAAGGACGCACTGGAGCGTCTCTTGGTGGTTCTTCATCAACATCACGCATTGCAAGCCTGGGTCCTTGCTTCCTTGAAGAACCACCTTGGTACATTTTCCTAAGCATATTTCTCCCTCTGAAAAATTTCTGAAATTTTTAGTAACTTCAAAATAAAAGTAAACCAAACTCAACAAAATTGATAACAACAACTCCTACAAGTGCCTAGAGCCTATATCTTGCATTAGAACTACTTTTGACCATATAAATTTGTCATGCAAGCTCAAGAACATGGTCACCTAGGCAGCACAAATTTGCAATGAATAAAGCACTAGAACAAAAACTAATTGGACCAATGAAGGAGTCACATACCAAGGAAAAATCTCCCAAGAAGTTTTGTGAGAGGTGCTTTGAGCAAGGAGATCGAAAATCGTAGCAAAATGAGCTAGAACTCGTGCTTGAGCTGGATATTCGTGTTTGTGGGAGGAAGAAGAAGTGTGTGGGTGCAAGAATAAGTGGAGGAGGGCCACCGTGGGCCCACGAGGCAGGGTTAGGGCGCGCCCTCCACCCTCGTGGCCAGGTGGATGCCCCTCCTGCTGTGTTCTCAGTGCCAATATTCTCAAATATTCCAAAAAAAATCATATTTTAAATTCAGGCCATTTGGAGAACTTTTATTTTTGGGGTATTTTTATATTGCACGGATAATTCATATAACAGACAGAGAAATACTATTTTATTTTATTCAATATAAATAACAAAAAGTAAAAGGAGGGTATAGAAGGTTGTGCCTTCTAGTTTCATCCATCTCATGCTTATCAAAAGGAATCCACTAACAAGGTTGATCAAGTCTTGTTAACGAACTCATTCCAAATAACATGGAACCGGAGAAATTTCGAATAACACTATGTTACCTCAACGGGGATATGCACATCCCCGATAATAAGAATATCATATTTCTTCTTGACAGTAGGAAGAGGAAATTCAAAACCTCCAAATATAATCGATGGAATTTTTCCAATAGAGTTGATACTATGAACTTGAGGTTGTTTCCTTGGAAAGTGTACCGTATGCTCATTACCATTAACATGAAAAGTTATATTGGCTTTAGTGCAATCAATTACAGCCCCTGCAGTATTCAAAAAGGGTCTTCCAAGAATAAGAGACATACTATCGTCCTTGGGAATATCAAGAATAACAAAGTCCGTTAAAATAGTAACGTTTGCAACTACAACAGGCACATCCTCACAAATACCAACAGGTATAGCAGTTGATTTATCATCCATTTGCAAAGATATTTCAGTAGGTGTCAACTTGTTCAAATCAAGTCTACGATATAAAGAGAGAGACATAACACTAAAACCCGATCCAAGATCACATAAAGCAGTTTTAACATAATTTCTTTTAATGGAGCATGGTATAGTGGGTACTCCTGGATCTCCAAGTTTCTTTGGTATTCCACCCTTAAAAGTATAATTAGCAAGCATGGTGGAAATTTCAGCTTCCGGTATCTTTCTCTTATTTGTAACAATATCTTTCATATACTTAGCATAAGGATTCATTTTAAGCATATCAGTTAATCACATACGCAAAAAGATAGGTCTAATCATTTCAGCAAAGCGCTCAAAATCCTCATCATCTTTTTTCTTGGATGGTTTGGGAGGAAAAGGCATGGGTTTCTGAACCCATGGTTCTCTTTCTTTACCATGTTTCCTAGCAACAAAGTCTTTCTTATCATAACGTTGATTCTTTGATTGTGGGTTATCATGATCAATAGCAGGTTCAATTTCTATATCATTATCATTGCTAGGTTGAGCATCAACATGAACATTATCATTAGTTTCAGGTTAATTACCAGATTGTGTTTCAGCATCAGGAATAGAAATATCATTTGGATTCTCAGGTGTTTCAGCAATATGTTCACTAGAAGCATGCAAAGTCCTATCATTTTTCTTTTTCTTCCTTTTAGAAGGACTAGGTGCATCTATATTATTTCTCTGAGAATCTTGCTCAATTCTCTTGGGGTGGCCTTCAGGATACAGAGGTTCCCGAGTCATTCTACCACCTCTAGTCATAACTCTAACAACATTATCATTATTCTTACTATTCAGTTCATTGAGTAAATCATTTTGTGCCTTAAGTACTTGTTCTACTTGAGTGGTAACCATAGAAGCATGTTTACTAATAAGTTTAAGTTCACCTTTGACATTAGCCATATAATCACCCAAGTGTTCAAGCATATTTAATTGTATTTCAATTGTCTACCAAAATAAGCATTGAAGTCTTCTTGCTTAACCATAAATTTATCAAACTCGTCTAAGCATGGGCTAGCAAACTTAGTAAATGGGATTTCAGCTTTATCATATCTATAGAGAGAATTTACCTTTACTACCTGTGTCGGGTTATCAAGACCATGAGTTTCTTAAATAGGTGAAGGATTAAGATCATATGTTTCTTCAATAGGCGGTAAATTAAGACCGTGTATTTCTTCAATAGGAGGTAAATTCTTAACATCTTCAGCTTTAATACCCTTTTCTTTCATAGATTTCTTTGCCTCTTGCATATCTTCAGGGCTGAGAAATAGAACACCTTTCTTCTTCGAAATTGGTTTAGGAATAGGCTCAGGAAGTGCCCAATTATTTTCATTTGTCAACATATTATTCGATAGAATTTCAGCTTCATCCGGTGTTCTTTCCCTGAAAACAGAACCAACACAACTATCCAGGTAATCTCTGGAAGCATCGGTTAGTCCATTATAAAAGATATCAAGTATTTCATTTTTCTTAAGAGGATGATCAGGCAAATCATTAAGTAACTTGAGAAGCCCCCCAAAGCTTGTGGGAGACTCTCTTCTTTAATTTGCACAAAATTATATATATATCCCTTAAGGTAGCTTGTTTCTTATGAGCAGGGAAATATTTAGCAGAGAAGTAATAAATCATATCCTGGGGACTACGCACACAACCAGGATCCAGAAAATTAAACCATATCTTAGCATCACCCTTTAATGAGAACGGAAATATTTTAAGGATATAAAAGTAACGAGTTCTCTCATCATTAGTGAACATGGGGGCTATATCATTTAATTTAGTAAGATGTGCCACAATAGTTTCAGATTCATAGCCATGAAAAGGATCATATTCAACCAAAGTAATTATATCAGGATTAACAGAGAATTCATAATCCTTATCTGTAACACAGATAGGTGAAGTAGCAAAAGCAAGGCCAGGTTTCATTCTAGCATTAAGAGATTGCTGCTTCTAGTTAGCTAATAACCTTTTGAGTTCGTATCTATCTTTGCAAGCTAAAATAGCTAAAGCAGCTTCTTTTTCAAAAACATAACCCTTAGGAATAACAGGTCATTCATATTTATTAGGGGAAGAGTCTTCATCATCACTTTCATCAATATTATCAGATTCAATATTTTCATTCTCTCTGACCCTAGCAAGTTGTTCAACAAGAAATTCACCAAGTGGCACAGTAGTATCAAGCATAGAAGTAGCTTCATCATAAGTATCATGCATAGCAGAAGTGGCATCATCAATAACATACGACATATCAAAACGAATAGCAGAAGCAGGTTTAGGTGTCGCATTCTTACTCAAAACAGAAGGTGAATCAAGTGCAGAGCTAGATGGCAGTTCCTTACCTCCCCTCGTAGTTGAGGGATAAATCTTGGTTTTTGGATCTCTCAAGTTCTTCATAATGATAAGCAAATATAAATCCCAAGTGACTCAAAGAATAGAGCTATGCTCCCCGCCAACAGCGCCAGAAAATAGTCTTGATAACCCCAAGTATAGGGGATCGCAACAGTTTTCGAGGGTAGACTATTCAACCCAAATTTATTGATTCGACACAAGGGGAGCCAAAGAATATTCTCAAGTATTAGCAGCTGAGTTGTCAATTCAACCACACCTGGAAACTTAATATCTGCAACAAAGTATTTAGTAGCAAAGTAATATGATAGTAGTGGTAACGGTAGCAAAAGGTAACTGTAGCAAAAGTAGTGTTTTTGGTATTTTGTAGTGATGATAGCAATAGCAACGAAAAAGTAAATAAGCGAAGTACAATACATGGAAAGCTCGTAGGCAATGGATCGGTGATAGAGAATTATGTCAGATGCGGTTCATCATGTAACAGTCATAACATAGGGTGACACAGAACTAGCTCCAATTCATCAATGTAATGTAGGCATGTATTCCGAATGTAGTCAAACATGCTTATGGAAAAGAACTTGCATGACGTCTTTTGTCCTACCCTCCCGTGGCAGCGGAGTCCTAGCGGAAACTAAGGGATACTAAGGCCTCCTTTTAATAGAGTACCGGACCAAAGCATTAACACATAGTGAATACATGAACTCCTCAAACTACGGTCATCACCGGTAAGTATCCCGATTATTGTCACTTCGGGGTTAACGGATCATAACACATAATAGGTAACTATAGACTTGCAAGATAGGATCAAGAACTCTCATATATTGATGAAAACATAATAGGTTCAGATCTGAAATCATGGCACTCAGGCCCTAGTGACAAGCATTAAGCATAGCAAAGTCATAGCAACATCAATCTCAGAACATAGTGGATAATAGGGATCAAAACCTAACAAAACTAACTCGATTACATGATAAATCTCATCCAACCCATCACCGTCCAGCAAGCCTACGATGGAATTACTCACGCACGGCGGTGGGCATCATGAAATTGGTGATGGAGGATGGTTTATGATGACGATGGCGATGGATTCCCCTCTCCGGAGCCCCGAACGGACTCCAGATCAGCCCACCCGAGAGGTTTTAGGGCTTGGCGGCGGCTCCATATCGTAAAACGTGATGAATCCTTCTCTCTGATTTTTTCTCACGGAAAGGAAATATATAGAGTTGGAGTTGAGGTCGGAGGAGCTCCAGGGGGCCCACGAGGTAGGGGGCGCGCCCTAGGGGGGCAGGCGTGCCCCCCACCCTTGTGGCTAGGGTGTGGCCCCCCTGATCTTCATCTTTTGCAAGGATTTTTATTATTTCCAAAAAGATGTTCCGTGAAGTTTCAGGTCATTCTGAGAACTTTTGTTTCTGCACATAAATAACACCATGGCAATTCTGCTGAAAACAACGTCAGTCCAGGTTAGTTCCATTCAAATCATGCAAGTTAGAGTCCAAAACAAGGGCAAAAGTGTTTGTAAAAGTAGATACGACGGAGACGTATCAAGCGACACTCTCATTGTCGCTAGACACAGTCGGTTTCTGTGTGCCGAGGGTGGCGTTAGTGCTATGAAATGACCAACAGTATGTTTGTTTGTGCCCAAGGTTGCCCCATCAAAGCATTGGGTAGCCAAAATTTTGGTTGAGGTTTTGGTTGCCCATGATTTGGCCGACATCGGCAAGAAAAATGAACTAGTGTTGGCTAGAGTTCATTGGCATGCCAAAAAAATGGCAACCATCCAAACAAAGACCAATCTTTGGGTCATGACCAAAATTTTGGTAAGGTGCACTTTGGCCACAATCCAAACAGACCCCAAACACCCGGCTCATCGAGGATGCACGGGGCGCCGTGACGCATACGTGGAGTGGTGTAGCACGGCCAACTGCATCCTCGGGACCTAAGACCATGCCAGGTCGTCTTGCTTTTTCAATGACATGCGTCGATCGCATGTGAGCAAAGGGCATCTCCAACATTGCCACGACCGCAGCTGACTACCCTGGCACACCAAAAACCCTCATCCCTCGCGCCGTCGCGCGGTGCGTTCCCAGCCGGCGCCAGCTGCCCGCATTCATGTCGTCCATCCTATGCCGTCGTTAAGAGGCTCGGTGCCCAAGGAACCAACTCTGGTGACTTAATGACGCACCAGGACGCTTGGCCTCGCCGGAATGCGCTACTTAAAGCGGCAACGCCCAGCTAACCTCCACACCATAGTGCATCGTCTTCCTACCTGGCACCACATCCGCCATGACCGCAAGCGTGAACGCTCTATGGGAGAGCTTGTCTTCGGGGATGGTGCTCGAGGTCACCGCCCTCGCTCAAGTCGCCGCACAAGCGGTGGCCACGCTAGCGGCCGACGACGGGAGCACCGTCAGCCACGTGTCCTACTTGCCGCCGTCCAACGTCCGGCACCACCGAGATCGGGGACTCCTCAGAGGATGAGTATGGCATGGGACGCAGCAGGGCATGGTGTGCCAACTGGCCGGTCCGTCTCCCGTGTTCTACTTTTCCTCGCCGGAGACCGCACCTTCACTTCACGGGTCTTGAACCCCGCCCCCGTACATGGAGATCGCAGATGGAGGACGTCGGTCGCCTCCGTAGAATAGGTTTAGGGTCGAGTTTCTTTTATTTTTCTGTCCTATAAAATTTCGAAATGTAATGAAAATCTACTGTGTTTGCATTAATCTCGGCTGGTGTATATGAACTTTCACAATAATGTAGTATATTGTAGGAGTACTAGCAAGATGCCCGTGCGTTGCACGGAAGATCAAGATCTTGTGGGAGAAAAGGATGAACGAGGGAAGGCCTTATCTGCAAATGCACATTCATGCATCTCACATCTTTCTACATCTACGGGAACCTACGAAAGGGTTAACGTAAATTGCCTCTCTCTCCTCCCTTGATTTTCATGGTGGTGGGCCCCTCCCTCCCCCAATCTACAATCAACAGCTCAGACATTTCACATTATGTTAATTACGTAACTGGGACTACGTAGGTGTAGCATTACTCGTCCTAAAAAAACCCAACTAAGCTAACCTCCCAGCATATCACGTGGAAAAAGACCCGACCGCGCCGTTTTAGTCGGGATTACCGGATTACTAGTAGTAGTATCGATGGATCGCGCGAAGCAACAAGTTTTTTTGAGGGGGCGAAGCACCTAGTTTAAAAGGAAAAAAGGCGGTACACTCATAGCACCCCTGTCGTGGTCGCATTGCACCCCACACACGTTCAGTCCTACACACGGCTCACGCAAACGGAACGCGCTTCGGCTTGCCTCTTCACTAACACGTGGGACTGCACTTGGAGAAATATGCTCTGCTTAAGAAGCTTCATTGCCCTGTTCTGCACTCAATCTTCTTAGCTGAGATGGCATGCCAAGGCCGATTAGTTACTAAAATATCTTGCCATATATTTATTATGACGTAGATTGCCATGGTCTAGTAGCCAATCTGTTAGGTGAAATAGCTCTACACCGTTTTATACTCGATCTTTGTTGTTGCGATTGCCTTCGATAGTTCGATGGCTGTGTGCTCGGGCTCATTGACTGATGAAACAACCTGCCATAATTTAGGACTAAAATCTGTTTGCTGAATTAGCTTTACATATATTTCGTTACTTAGATCTGCTCGTCCAAATATCTTGCCATAGCTTTAGACATCGACCTAGGTATTTTCTTCTGGACTTCATAAAAAACCATATATGTTTTTCCTGCAATATCTAGTAGAAGAACTAATTTGTATGTCTAACAGATGGATAGGACTTGGATAACTTCTACTCGAAGATTCTCCGCTGCATATGTCGAGGGGGTTGAAAACTTCATGAACTTTATCAGAGCTGAGTACGGTGGTCCGAAATCAGATGTGCTCTACCCGTGTAGCAGTTGTATGAATTTAGTTACAAGACCCCAGTCAACTATGCAAAATCATCTACACTTGTATGGGATGTCGGTCACATATACTAGGTGGGTTCATCATGGTGAAGCTGTGAACGTCAATGTTATTGACTACGTGGAAGTAGCAGATCACCATCTTGATCTGCCTGATGCTCAGGTGGAAGAGGAGGAGGGGGTGGTGTGATATGTCCATTTTGCATCATGCTTTTATATCGATATTTATTGCATTATGGGCTGTTATTACACATTATGTCACAATACTTATGCCTATTCTCTCTTATTTTACAAGGTTTACATAAAGAGGGAGAATGCTGGCAGCTGGGATTCTGGGCTGGAAAAGGAGCAAATATTAGAGATCTATTCTGCACAGCTCCAAAAGTCCTGAAACTTCACAAAAGATGTTTTCCAAATATATAAAAAATACTGGGAGCAAGAACTTCACCAGGGGGCCACACCCTACCCACGAGGGTGGGGGGCGCGCCCTACCCCTCTAGGCGCACCCCCCTACCTCGTGGGCCCCCTGGTGGCCTTCCGGTGGCCATCTTCTGCTATATGTAGTCTTTCAATGGGAAAATAATCATAGGCCATCTTCTCGGACGAAACTCCGCCGCCACAAGGCGAAACCTTGGCGGAACCAATCTAGGGCTCTGGCGGAGCTGTTCTGCCGGGGAAACTTCCCTCCTAGAGGGGGAAATCATCGCCATCGTCATCACCAATGCTCCTCTCATCGGGAGAGGGCAATCTCCATCAACATCTTCATCAGCACCATCTCATCTCAAAACTCTAGTTCATCTCTTGTATCCAATTCTTGTCTCCAAGTCCGGGATTGGTGCTAGTAGGTTGCTAGTAGTGTTAATTACTCCTTGTAGTTGATGCTAGTTGGTTCAATTGGTGGAAGATCATATGTTCAGATCCTATATGCATATTAATACCCCTCTGATTATGAACATGTTTATGCTTTGTGAGTAGTTACTTTTGTTCCTGAGGACATGGGAGAAGTCTTGCTATTAGTAGTCATGTGAATTTGGAATTCGTGCAATATTTTGATGAGATGTATGTTGTCTCTCCTCTAGTGGTGTTATGTGAACGTCGACTACATGACACTTCACCATTATTTGGGCCTAGAGGAAGGCATTGGGAAGTAATAAGTAGATGATGGGTTGCTAGAGTGACAGAAGCTTAAACCCTAGTTTATGCGGTGCTTCGTAAGGGGCTGATTTGGATCCATATGTTTCATGCTATGGTTAGGTTTACCTTAATACTTTTGTTGTAGTTGCGGATGCTTGCAATAGAGGTTAATCATAAGTGGGATGCTTGTCCAAGTAAGGGAAGTACCCAAGCACTGGTCCACCCACATACCAAATTATCACAGTACCGAACGCGAATCATATGAACATGATGAAAACTAGCTTGACGATATTCCCATGTGTCCTCGGGAGCGCTTTACATCATATAAGAGTTTGTCCAGGCTTGTCCTTTGCTACAAAAAGGATTGGGCCACCTTGCTGCACCTTATTTACTTTTGCTACTTGTTGCTCGTTACAAATTATCTTATCACAAATCTATCTGTTACCAGTTATTTCAGTACTTGCAGAGAATACCTTGCTGGAAGCCGCTTATCATTTCCTTCTGCTCCTCGTTGGGTTCGACACTCTTACTTATCGAAAGGACTGCGATAGATCCCCTATACTTGTGGGTCATCAAGACTCTTTTCTGGCGCCGTTGCCGGGGAGTGAAGCGCCTTTGGTAGGTGGAATTTGGTAAGGAAAAATTTATATAGTGTGCTGAAATTTACTGTCACTTGTTACCATGGAAAGTAATCCTCTGAGGGGCTTGTTCGGGGTATCTTCACCCCGACTAGTAGAGCAAAGAGTTGCTCCTAAACCTACTGAACCTACTGAAAATGAAAATGAAAATGAAAATGCTTGCTTTGAAGTTCCATCGGGTATGATAGAAAAACTGCTAGCTAATCCTTTTTAGGAGATGGAACAAAACATCCTGATGAACATCTGATATATGTGGATGAAGTTTGCGGATTATTTAAGCTTGTAGGTGTACCCGGAGATGTTGTTAAGAAGAAGGTCTTCCCTTTATCTTTGAGGGGATATGCATCGACATGGTATAGGCTATCTGATGATATGGGGTCTTGGAATTACAAACGATTGAAATTGGAATTTCATCAGATGTTTTATCCTATGCATCTTGTTCATCGTGATCGCAATTATATATATAATTTTTGGCCTCACGAAGGAGAAATCATCGCTCAAGCTTGGGGGAGGCTTAAATCAATGTTATATTCATGCCACAATCATGAGCTCTCAAGAAAAATGATTATTCAAAAATTTTATGCTCGGCTTTCTGGTAATAATCGCACCATGCTTGATACTTCTTGTGCTGGCTCTTTTATGATGAAGAATATTGAATTCAAATGGGATTTATTGGAAAGAATTAAACACAACTCTGAAGATTGGGACCTCGACAATGGTAAGGAGTCAGGTATGACACCTAGTTTTGATAGTGTTAAATATTTTATGGATACTGATATTTTTCGTAAATTTAGCACTAAATATGGACTTGACTCTGAGATAGTAGCTTCTTTCTGTGAATCTTTTGCTGCTGATGTTGATCTCCCCAAGGAGAAGTGGTTTAAATATCATCCTCCCATAGAAGTAAAAGTATCTGCACCTATTAAAGTTGAAGAAAAGACTATCACTTATAATGATCCTATTTTCCCACTTCTTATGTTGAGAAACCACCTTTCCCTGTTAGGATAAAAGATCATGCTAAAGCTTCAACTGTGGTTCATAAAAGCAATATTAAAACATATACACCTCCTGAGCAAGTTAAAGTTGAACCTAATATTGCTATCGTTAAAGATCTCTTGTCTGATAATATTGATGGGCATGTTATTTATTTCTGTGATGAAACTGCTAGAATCGCTAAACCCCGTGATAAAGATAAACCTAGACTTGTGGTAGGCATGCCTGTTATTTCTGTTAAAATAGGAGATCATTGTTATCATGGCTTATGTGATATGGGTGCCAGTGCTAGTGCAATACCCATTAACCTTTATAGAGAAATTATGCATGATATTGCACCTGTTGAGTTAGAAGATATTGATGTTACAATTAAACTTGCCAATAGAGATACTATTTCACCAATGGGAATTGTTAGAGATGTTGAAGTCTTATGTGGGAAAACTAAATATCCTGCTGATTTTCTTGTTCTTGGTTCCTGTGACGCCCGGATAATTAAGCTACAGTAAACCTCCGTTAATGATGCCGCGTCACCGCGGTTACCGTTGCTAATCTCGCGTTAGTTCGAAACCGATTCAAATTCAAATTCAAAAGAAAAACAAACAACAAAAGTTTTCAAAAATTTAAAACTAAAATGTTCGGGTTGTTTCAAATAAATCGTAAGCAATTATGGTGGAGAAACCAAGCTTTTTTAAAATGCTTAAATGAACTATAAGGATTTAAACAATAGCAAAAACAATTAATTAAATGCTTTTTACAATTAATAAATTACTAAACTATTTTATTTTGTCACCAAACATTTTGTGGCATTGGGGTATTTTGTAAACACTAATTTAGGTACTACTTGTATATTTTATAAAGCAAAATATATAGAAAATAAAATAGAAAACTAATAAACAGAAAACAAATAAATATGAAAAAATAAAAAGAAACAGAACCTCCCCCTGGGCCATTCGGCCCAGCTAGCCAGGCCGGCCATAGGCCCAACTGGGCCAAGGCCCACCACCGCTCACTTAACCCCCCCATGCCCCTGAAACCCTAGCCCCCACGCACCCACTCGCCCCCCCCATCGCCCTCTCCTCCTCGATCTAGATCGGGATCGCCCCGATCCCGCACGCCCCCCCCCCCCCCCCCGCGACCTCGCCGACGCCGATGCGACGCGCCACCTTGCTGCACCTCGCCGTCGCCCGGATGCCCGCTGTTGCCGCCAAACCTCCCGCACCTCTCCCTCGCGGGATCGACCCGCCGCCGCCGGAACTATGTCAACCACATCATCGCCGGACCGCTCTCCATCACCCATGACGCGCATCGTCCCCGTCCTCCTCCCCGATGAGCTCCATCAAGCCTCGCCGCCATCTTCTCGTCAACGGGGGTGAGCTCCCCATCGGCCCCCGTTTGTCTCCCCCCTCCGTACGCTGCACCCCACGCCGTCCCATCGCCGCGCCCGCCTCTGCGTGGTCGCGCCCCGTCGCGGCTACCGCACGCCCGCGCGCGCCTTCCCCTCTGCGCCCGTCGCCTCCGCCGACTCTCCCCGTTGCTAGCGCCGCTTGCCATCCGCCTCTGCTAGTCCCCGCGGCCGTCGCCACGCCCGTCCCCTACAACGCCTCCCGATGGCGCTGCGTTGCGCGCGCGCTCGTGCGTGGCCGCGCCTTGCGGATTCCCGCGAGCCCCGCTCCTCTGCCGTTGCTGCCACTCCAGCCGTCGCTGCCGCCGGTGCCCTGCACCGTCCCGCCGCCTCTCGGCTCCTCCATGGCCGCCGCCCCAACCGCTCCGCCCGTGGCCGTTCACCCTGCCGCCTCCTGCCTGGCGCACCTCGCCGTAGCCGCCGGCGCCCCAGCGCCTCCACTGGCTTGGGCAGGCGCCCAAACGGGTTGACGGCCGCAACGCCCATTCGCTCGATGCCCCGCTAGCCCCGTGCCCGTTAAGGCTCCCAGAGCCACTGACGTTGGGGCCCCACTCCCCTTTTGGGCAGAATAAAACAAAAACAAAAAAAAGGTTTAAAAATAATAATTAATAAAATTATTAATTAATTAATTAACTAAAATAATTAACTTAATTAATTATGTTAATTATGTTTAATTAACCTAAATATCTAGTTAACCCAATTAACTAATGTTAATTAACTAACAGTCAATGACACGTGGGTCCCTCTGGACCCACAAGTCAGCTTTGACTCTGGTCAACCGACCAGTTGACCTGCTGACATTACCCTGATGTCATGCCTGCATCATCATTCACTGTTTTGGAAAATGTTAGAATTAAATAAATAATTAAAATCAGAAAATGATTTAAATCTTTTTAAAATTAATATAAAATAAACCGTAGCTCGGATGAAAATACTTGGTACATGAAAGTTGCTCAGAACGACGAGACGAATTCGGATACGCAGCCCGTTCGTCCGCCACGCATCCCTAGCATAGCGAACACGCAACTTTTTCCCTCTGATTCATCTGTCTGAAAATGCGAAACACCGGGGATATTTTCCCGGATGTTTCCCCCCTTCACCGGTATCACCTCATACCGCGTTAGAACATGTCTAGCTCTGCCTATTGTCCTGTTATGCACTTGCTTGCTATGTATTTACTGTTTCTCCCCCCTCTTCTCTTCGGTAGACCCCGTGACGATGCTGATGTCCCTGTGGTCGACTACGTCACCGACGACCACTCTCTCTTGCCGGAGCAACCAGGCAAGCCCCCCCCCCCCTTGATCACCAGATATCGCCTACTCTCCTCTATACTGCTTGCATTAGAGTAGTGTAGCATGTTACTGCTTTCCGTTATTCCTATCCTGATGCATAGCCTGTCCTTGCTACTACTGTTGTTACCATTACCTGCTATCCTACTGCTTAGTATAGGATGCTAGCGTTCCATCAGTGGCCCTACACTCTTGTCCGTCTGCCATGCTATACTACTGGGCCGTGATCACTTCGGGAGGTGATCACGGGCATATACGATATACTTTACACAGTTACATTACCTGTGATACTGTTCGGAGATGGGGGCTGAAGGGGCAGGTGGCTCCATCCCGGTAGAGGTGGGCCTGGGTTCCCGACGGCCCCCCGACTGTTACCTTGTGGCGGAGCGACAGGGTAGGTTCAGACCACCTAGGAGAGAGGTGGGCCTGGCCCTGGTCGGCGTTCGCGGATACTTAACACGCTTAACGAGATCTGGGTATTTGATCTGAGTCTGGCCATTTGGTCTATACGCACTAACCATCTACGCGGGAGTAGTTATGGGTATCCCGGCGTCGTGGTATCAACCGAAGCCTTCGTGACGTCAGCGACTGAGTGGCGCGCGCTGGATTGGAACGTAAGCCTGCTCTTGTATTAAGGGGGCTAGTTCTGCTTCCGGCCGCGTTCGCAACGTGCAGGTGTGCTAAGGGCGATGGGCCCAGACCCCTGTGCGCTTAGGTTTAGACCGGCGTGCTGACCTCTCTGTTGTGCCTAGGTGGGGCTGCGACGTGTTGATCTTCCGAGGCCGGGCATGACCCAGGAAAGTGTGTCCGGCCAAATGGGATCGAGCGTGTTGGGGTATGTGGTGCACCCCTGCAGGGAAGTTAATCTATTCGAATAGCCGTGATCTTCGGTAACAGGACGACTTGGAGTTGTACCTTGACCTTATGACAACTAGAACCGGATACTTAATAAAACACACCCATCCAAGTGCCAGATACAACCGGTGATCGCTCTCTCACAGGGCGATGAGGGGAGGATCATCGGTTAGGATTATGCTATACGATGCTACTTGGAGGTCTTCAGTCTACTCTCTTCTACATGCTGCAAGACGAGGCTGCCAGAAGCGTAGTCTTCGAAAGGACTAGCTATCCCCCCTTATCCCGGCTTTCTGCAGTTCAGTCCACATATAATAGCCTTATTCCAGTTGATACCAATGCATACATATGTAGTGTAGCTCCTTGCTTGCGAGTACTTTGGATGAGTACTCACGGTTGCTTTCTCCCTCTTTTCCCCCTATCCCTTCTACCTGGTTGTCGCAACCAGATGTTGGAGCCCAGGAGCCAGACGCCACCTTCGACGACGACTCCTACTACACCGGAGGTGCCTACTACTACGTGCTGCCCGCTGACGACGACCAAGAGTAGTTAGGAGGATCCCGGGCAGGAGGCCTGCGCCTCTTTCGATCTGTATCCCAGTTTGTGCTAGCCTTCTTAAGGCAAACTTTTTTTAACTTATGTCTGTACTCAGATATTGTTGCTTCCGCTGACTTGTCTATGATCGAGCTCCTGTATTCGAGCCTTCGAGGCCCCTGGCTTGTAATATGATGCTTGTATGACTTATTTTACTTGTAGAGTTGTGTTGTGATTTCTTTCCGTGAGTCCCTGATCTTGATCGTACACGTTTGCGTGTATGATTAGTGTATGATTAAATCGGGGGCGTCACAAGTTGGTATCAGAGCCAATTGCCTGTAGGAATCCCCCTTTCCAACTCCTTGGCCGAAGTCGAGTCTAGTCATGGAAAAACTTTTTCTAATATGGCTGTGTGGCTTACGGGCCCACGTCGCCATTGGGTGGTATTAGGATCTTTTACTCCTTGTCTATACTCTGGGACTCTGATCTCTCTTCTATTCGGGTTAAATGATTTTGCTAAAATCTAACTCTAGGTTCTCGTTATCACTTCTTGCCGAAGAGCCCCTTCATTAGAGATGATCGACTGCTTCAACAGAAGATTTTGACAATACTCTCCGATGTTCTCCCGAAAGCTTATGCCATTGCTTTTGCAATTCCCTACCACCGAAATATCCCTATGGATAAGTATTTAGACCTGACGTGCTTACTTTTATTCCCAGTCGATCTTGTTATTATAAGATACCCAGAGAATACTTTGTGCCTACTGCCTTGCAGTTCTTTGCCACATGCATACCACTACGGATAATTACTCGCATTTATCGAGTATCCTCTCATCCCCAGATATTCATGCAGTTCACAAACTCCTTCGAAATACCATTCGGTCTTCCGAAAATCCTGAGCAACCTATTGCTCCTGAAATTCTTGCTTGCTTGCATTATGGTTAATCCCATAAGTATAGTAATCTTATTGGCAACCTTTGTCAATATCATTTTGAGTCCATTGACTCAATATGTTGCAAATTCTCGCAATCCTCACTCAGATCATAGAATTCATCCTTCCAGCTCAGATGTCATTTAAAACGTGAGCTGGTCCTCGGCCAATCAGATTGCCATTGATTGTACCCCTAAGTCTATTCAACTTGTCCGTCCTTGATCAGAGCGTTTGCTCCTGATCCCTTGATTTGAAAATCATAATTCCTTTGTTATTTAAACGTTGAATTATTCAGATGTTCTGTAAAACGATGCATCTGCATTCTTTCTTCCTCTGATTGGGTATCGGTACTCACATCAGCTCCATTGTGGATCACCATATCCACTGTTGGATTATTATCCGACAATGTCCTTCATAATTAATCACCTTGTGAGTTCTTTCTCCGATACATAATGCCTTCGGTAATTTGTATCCTTTCCTTTTGCCAACCATGCTCTTCTTTCGAGCTAGTAATATTTACTCTCAAAGCTTGTGGTATATGTTTCCACGATGCCCTGACGGGTTGAACCTATGCCTTTCTTAATCTGTGTGAACCCGAAAGTTTTCACGGGTCATACTCCTCTGGTAATTCACCAGGTAGGTTTTGACAATGAAACCATTTTTAACTAGAGCAGTGAATGAAAGTTATTGCATTGAAGAAGTGGGAGTCGACCTTGAACTTTGTGTTCATGCCCATGGACACGATGTAGATCCTATCATGGAAGCTTCTTGTAACTATTTCCTTTATATAATATCCTTTGCTATCGGTGAATTGATCCTTTGCAATCATGGTTCCGACCATGTTCTCCTTTAAATACCATTTTCGATGCAAGTGTAAGCACTTGTCTTCTGTGGACCAATACCCCGGTCCAACCTCTACTTTGATCTGTCGTCGAGTACTCGAGGATACCACGGGATACATAACTTCTTATGGGTTCTTCATCAAATGTTATTTCTCCCCTAATCCAATTTTTCTTGGGTTCTGGGTTGTCATCAACCGAGAACGCCGAATAGTAAATCGAGTCTGTACTCCGATTCAATAACTCCTAAGTAATTTTCATTGCTTACGAGTTTAATAACCCTTCAAGTCATTCCTAGCCTGATTGGCCATATCATTATCGTGCTAAATTTTAACTGTGCTACCTGCTCCTTAATCTCGGAGCACAACTTTCGATGATGAGCTAAGCTTATGTCGATCTTCCTCGTCATATCAGTTCACCTTGAACAACAAGCTTGATTTCAAGTTTGCGTCCTACCCATGGTTCCAATAACCTTCCACTTCATCATTCGTTTGATTTGACATCGTCGCTGATTGATTACATCTTGAAATCTCTCAACAAATGTGTCGTGAACAACATCAACCTTATGAGGTCTTCCAAGATATCTATCGAATTCTTGATGAGAAATAGCATCCTTTGCCCTCGATGAATTGGGTTATCATCGACAACAATATTGCATTCCCTCCGACACAAAACTTGTTCCTGTTTTGTGTTGTACCTTGAGTTCCTTGCTATCCAACTTATGTTATGTTCTACCGTGGAGTATTACCATATTTGATGTCAAGAATGTCGTGAGGATTGCTCCACCTATTAAGAATTCTTGCTATAATGATACTTCTCACCATCACCATTCTTTCTTGGTCCTCGTGTCGATCCCAACTGGGGTACCCACAAGTGAACGGTGTTGTTTGGATTCTGCACTTCTAGCAACCCAATTGCTTTGGAGTTAATGATCGATAATTCGTTCTTAGCCTACCGGTTGCTGAACCACCATTCTAACGTTGATCATGCTACTATAAGCCCATATTTCGGGTGCACCTTTCAACCAATGTTTAATTGTGTATGTTTTCCTCGAGCATACATCATTATATCGTTTGACCTGACAAGTGTTACCTCCTTGTTCACATCATTGTGGAGATCCATTTTTTTTGTTAATCTCGATTGATAGTCGCTGAGTCCATCAGCCACCTCCTCATCCTCTCCTTGGTTTAATGATGAGCTCCTATTTCGGAACTCGCTACCATAGTAGATTTCCCGAGAATCTTACAATGTCGCCTCGTCAATTCATTTTGGACCTTTCCTTCTCAGGCATCCTGAGTATGAGGTATCCTGACATTAATGAGATCTGAATCTCGGTCAGATATGATGGTTGGAACCTATTCCAAGAGTCATAACATTGGTCTTTATATAACCTAGTAAGGTGATGTCATGCCTAGCACCCCTGGCCGGAGGACCTATTGTTATAGTTCTTCTTTTTTTGGCAAGGTTAACCATTCTTCCGTAAGGAAATTGTAAGACTTATTCTACCAGTTATTCCTGATGGATCCTTTGTGTTTCCAAAGTCTGATCTTCACCTGATGACCATGTCAATGCTATCTCGAAGCATGTCAATGGTACTTCGATTTTCAACAGGAACATTTGAAGCACGATGCTAAATTTTATTTATCATTTATCCTAACACCGTTGTATGGGTAATATCATGATATTCCTCCCCCCTTACCTAAAAGGTTTTCTACTTTATATCCTGTCTTGGATATCATCCTCTGCTTGACTTTGGGGAGAGATATACCCCTGATATATGTGTTTAAACACATTTTCCTTTCCATTGTTCTGATTAATTTGATAATCATATTATCCTTTCCATTGTTTGGTTT
This sequence comes from Triticum urartu, assembly GCF_056163025.1. Classification (NCBI taxonomy): domain Eukaryota; kingdom Viridiplantae; phylum Streptophyta; class Magnoliopsida; order Poales; family Poaceae; genus Triticum; species Triticum urartu. Next base: position 449,475,647 of record NC_141873.1, read on the forward strand.
AACCTTTCTTGAGGTTTATATGATCTAAGCAGTAATATTTTCCTGCTTACGAAAACACCTCGGTGTACCACCTTATCAGTCAGACCCTGTTACTATTGTTGATGACATTTCGGTAACCACCGATGGACGGGAACCTTGCCTATTGGTCCGCCTCGTTCAACGAGCAGGAAAATGGTTCTCTTTGTCCCTCGCCCTTGGTACCGACATTGTTGCCGACATAACTGATAGGCTACCCTCTGACATGTCTTGCTATCATGACCGTGCAAGATGTCAACGCCCTTCCTACTTTTAACCACATGATGGGCCCATAACCCACAGTTCAACAGGATCGAAACCTGACTCTCCTGTACACCCTGTTGTCAAAATTATTCCTCGCGCTTGACTTTGTAAGTAATTCATGGGCCACCTGCCTAGTGATCTATTCTGGTATCTGATGCAATGCTTATTCACATTGCTCTAAATCCTTTCAACACTTCGTTTCAGGCAACGAATGATTGCCTATGCACTTGAAACTTCTATTTTGCACCTTCTTACTTTGCTCTCGATACTTCCTTAAGTGTCAGTTCGAGAGATAGTTATGCTTCTTCCCCTGCGTTAACCGTCTGATGCTCGGTCTTGTTAGAATCCGTCCTTATAGGGTTTTCCCTTCTCACCCCATTCGTAAGTACGGTGAAGATCCTGAAGGAAGGACGACAACTTCATCATGATGAACTGGAGCAGAGAAATGAAGACATAAACATAATGGATCGACCTCTTCGAGAAGAGCAACCAAGACCGAGACGATTCTTTAGAAACTCGTAACCAAAACTTCCCCCCTTACCAAACCTCCTAAATCTCGGGACGAGATTTCTTGTAGTGGAGGAGAATTGTGACGCCCGGATAATTAAGCTATAGTAAACCTCCGTTAATGATGCCGTGTCACCGCGGTTACCGTTGCTAATCTCGCGTTAGTTCGAAACCGATTCAAATTCAAATTCAAAAGAAAAACAAACAACAAAAGTTTTCAAAAATTTAAAACTAAAATGTTTGGGTTGTTTCAAATAAATCGTAAGCAATTATGGTGGAGAAACCAAGCTTTTTTAAAATGCTTAAATGAACTATAAGGATTTAAACAATAGCAAAAACAATTAATTAAATGCTTTTTACAATTAATAAATTACTAAACTATTTTATTTTGTCACCAAACATTTTGTGGCATTGGGGTATTTTGTAAACACTAATTTAGGTACTACTTGTATATTTTATAAAGCAAAATATATAGAAAATAAAATAGAAAACTAATAAACAAAAAACAAATAAATACGAAAAAATAAAAAGAAACAGAACCTCCCCCTGGGCCATTCGGCCCAGCTAGCCAGGTCGGCCATAGGCCCAACTGGGCCAAGGCCCACCACCGCTTACTTAACCCCCCCATGCCCCTGAAACCCTAGCCCCCACGCACCCACTCGCCCCCCCATTGCCCTCTCCTCCTTGATCTAGATCGGGATCGCCCCGATCCCGCACGCCCCCCCCCCCCCCCCCCCCCCGCGACCTCGCCGACGCCGATGCGACGCGCCACCCTGCTGCACCTCGCCGTCGCCCGGATGCCCGCTGTCGCCGCCAAACCTCCCGCACCTCTCCCTCGCGGGATTGACCCGCCGCCGCCGGAACTACGTCGACCACATCATCGCCGGACCGCTCTCCGTCACCCATCGACGCGCATCGTCCCCGTCCTCCTCCCCGACGAGCTCCATCAAGCCTCGCCGCCATCTTCTCGTCAACGGGGGTGAGCTCCCCATCGGCCCCCGTTTGTCTCCCCCCTACGTACGCTGCACCCCACGCCGTCCCATCACCGCGCCCGCCTCTGCATGGTCGCGCCCCGTCGCGGCTACCGCACGCCCGCGCGCGCCTTCCCCTCTGCGCCCGTCGCCTTCGCCGACTCTCCCCGTTGCTAGCGCCGCTTGCCATCCGCCTCTGCTAGTCCCCGCGGCCGTCGCCACGCCCGTCCCCTACAGCGCCTCCCGGTGGCGCTGCGTTGCGCGCGCGCTCGTGCGTGGCCGCACCTTGCGGATTCCCGCGAGCCCCGCTCCTCTGCCGTTGCTGCCACTCCAGCCGTCGCTGCCGCCGGTGCCCTGCACCGTCCCGCCGCCTCTCGGCTCCTCCATGGCCGCCGCCCCAACCGCTCCGCCCGTGGCCGTTCACCCTGCCGCCTCCTGCCTGGCGCACCTCGCCGTAGCCGCCGGCGCCCCAGCGCCTCCACTGGATTGGGCAGGCGCCCAAACGGGCTGACGCCCGCAACGCCCATTCGCTCGATGCCCCGCTAGCCCCGTGCCCGTTAAGGCTCCCAGAGCCACTGATGTTGGGGCCCCACTCCCCTTTTGGGCAGAATAAAACAAAAACAAAAAAGGTTTAAAAATAATAATTAATAAAATTATTAATTAATTAATTAACTAAAATAATTAACTTAATTAATTATGTTAATTATGTTTAATTAACCTAAATATCTAGTTAACCCAATTAACTAATGTTAATTAACTAACAGTCAATGACACGTGGGTCCCTCTGGACCCACAAGTCAGCTTTGACTCTGGTCAACCGACCAGTTGACCTGCTGACATTACCCTGATATCATGCCTGCATCATCATTCACTGTTTTGGAAAATGTTAGAATTAAATAAATAATTAAAATCAGAAAATGATTTAAATCTTTTTAAAATGAATATAAAATAAACCGTAGCTCGGATGAAAATACTTGGTACATGAAAGTTGCTCAGAACGACGAGACGAATTCGGATACGCAGCCCGTTCGTCCGCCACGCATCCCTAGCATAGCGAACACGCAACTTTTTCCCTCTGATTCATCTGTCCGAAAATGCGAAACACCGGGGATATTTTCCCGGATCGGATGTTTCCCCCCTTCACCGGTATCACCTCATACCGCGTTAGAACATGTCTAGCTCTGCCTATTGTCCTGTTATGCACTTGCTTGCTATGTATTTACTGTTTCTCCCCCCCTCTTCTCTTCGGTAGACCCTGTGACGATGCTGATGTCCCTGTGGTCGACTACGTCACCGACGACCACTCTCTCTTGCCGGAGCAACCAGGCAAGCCCCCCCCCCTTGATCACCAGATATCGCCTACTCTCCTCTATACTGCTTGCATTAGAGTAGTGTAGCATGTTACTGCTTTCCGTTATTCCTATCCTGATGCATAGCCTGTCCTTGCTACTACTGTTGTTACCATTACCTGCTATCCTACTGCTTAGTATAGGATGCTAGCGTTCCATCAGTGGCCCTACACTCTTGTCCGTCTGCCATGCTATACTACTGGGCCGTGATCACTTCGGGAGGTGATCACGGGCATATACGATATACTTTACACAGTTACATTACCTGTGATACTGTTCGGAGATGGGGGCTGAAGGGGCAGGTGGCTCCATCCCGGTAGAGGTGGGCCTGGGTTCCCGACGGCCCCCCGACTGTTACCTTGTGGCGGAGCGACATGGCAGGTTCAGACCACCTAGGAGAGAGGTGGGCCTGGCCCTGGTCGGCGTTCGCGGATACTTAACACGCTTAACGAGATCTGGGTATTTGATCTGAGTCTGGCCATTTGGTCTATACGCACTAACCATCTACGCGGGAGTAGTTATGGGTATACCGGCGTCGTGGTATCAGCCGAAGCCTTCGTGACGTCAGTGACTGAGTGGCGCGCGCCGGATTGGAACGTAAGCCTGCTCTTGTATTAAGGGGGCTAGTTCTGCTTCCGGCCGCGTTCGCAACGTGCAGGTGTGCTAAGGGCGATGGGCCCAGACCCCTATGTGCTTAGGTTTAGACCGGCGTGCTGACCTCTCTGTTGTGCCTAGGTGGGGCTGCGACGTGTTGATCTTCCGAGGCCGGGCATGACCCAGGAAAGTGTGTCCGGCCAAATGGGATCGAGCGTGTTGGGGTATGTGGTGCACCCCTGCAGGGAAGTTAATCTATTCCAATAGCCGTGATCTTCGGTAACAGGACGACTTGGAGTTGTACCTTGACCTTATGACAACTAGAACCGGATACTTAATAAAACACACCCTTCCAAGTGCCAGATACAACCGGTGATCGCTCTCTCACAGGGCGATGAGGGGAGGATCATCGGTTGGGATTATGCTATACGATGCTACTTGGAGGTCTTCAGTCTACTCTCTTCTACATGCTACAAGACGAGGCTGCCAGAAGCGTAGTCTTCGAAAGGACTAGCTATCCCCCCTTATCCCGGCTTTCTGCAGTTCAGTCCACATATAATAGCCTTATTCCAGTTGATACCAATGCATACATATGTAGTGTAGCTCCTTGCTTGCGAGTACTTTGGATGAGTACTCACGGTTGCTTTCTCCCTCTTTTCCCCTATCCCTTCTACCTGGTTGTCGCAACCAGATGTTGGAGCCCAGGAGCCAGACGCCACCTTCGACGACGACTCCTACTACACCGGAGGTGCCTACTACTACGTGCTGCCCGCTGACGACGACCAAGAGTAGTTAGGAGGATCCCGGGCAGGAGGCCTGCGCCTCTTTCGATCTGTATCCCAGTTTGTGCTAGCCTTCTTAAGGCAAACTTTTTTTAACTTATGTCTGTACTCAGATATTGTTGCTTCCGCTGACTTGTCTATGATCGAGCTCTTGTATTCGAGCCTTCGAGGCCCCTGGCTTGTAATATGATGCTTGTATGACTTATTTTACTTGTAGAGTTGTGTTGTGATATCTTTCCGTGAGTCCCGGATCTTGATCGTACACGTTTGCGTGTATGATTAGTGTACGATTAAATCGGGGGCGTATGATCATACACGCCTGCAATTCGGTTGGTCAAATACTACTCCCAAAATTTGCCCCTTCTTCTGCGCATATTCCTTGGTATGAGAGATTCAAAAGTTAGGCCCTATATAGATGGAAGGAGGGAGTACCATAGATTGCAAAAGAGATGTTGTTACTATTGGTTTAGATGATATGACTCATGTATTTAATTTTTCTAAATTTAGTAGACAACACCGTGAAGAAGAATTACCTAGTAAGGATGAAATTATTGGTCTTGCTTCTATTGCCGTACCTCTTAGTGATCCTTTAGAACAATATTTGCTAGACCATGAAGATGACATGTTTATGAATGAAAGAAGGGAATTAGATGAAGTATTCTTTAAACAGGAACCTATTCTGAAAAACAATTTACCTGTTGAAATCCTAGGGGATGCTCCTCCACCCAAGGGTGATCCCGCATTTGAGCTTAAACCATTACCTGATACTCTTAAATATGCTTATCTTGATGAGAAAAAGATATGTCATGTTATTATTAGTGCTAACTTTTTAGAACATGAAGAAGAGAGATTATTGAAAACTCTGAAGAAGCACCATGCTGCTATTGGGTATACTATTGATGATCTTAAGGGCATTAGTCCCACTCTATGTCAACATAAAATTAATTTGGAAGAAGATGCTAAACTAGTTCGTGATCATCAACGCCGGCTGAATCCTAAAATGAAAGAAGTGGTAAGAAAGGAAATATTAAAGCTCCTTGAGGCAGGTATAATTTATCCCATTGCTGATAGTCAATGGGTAAGCCCTGTCCATTGTGTCCCTAAGAAGGGAGGTATTACGGTTGTTCCTAATGATAAAGATGAATTGATTACTCAAAGAATTATTACAGGTTATAGGATGGTAATTGATTTCCGCAAATTAAATAAGGCTAATAAAAAGGATCATTACCCCTTACCTTTTATCGATCAAATGCTAGAAAGATTGTCCAAACATACACATTTTTGCTTTCTAGATGATTATTCTGGTTTCTCTCAAATACCTGTGTCAGCCAAAGATCAATCAAAGACTACTTTTACATGCCCTTTTGGTACTTTTGCTTATAGGCGTATGCCTTTTGGTTTATGTAATGCACCTGCTACCTTTCAAAGATGCATGATGGCTATATTCTCTGACTTTTGTGAAAAGATTTGTGAGGTTTTCATGGATGACTTTTCCGTCTATGGATCTTCTTTTGATGATAGCATGAGCAACCTTGATCGAGTTTTGCAGAGATGTGAAGAAACTAATATTGTCTTGAATTGGGAAAAGTGCCACTTTATGGTTAATGAAGGTATTGTCTTGGGGCATAAAGTTTCTGAAAGAGGTATTAAAGTTGATAAAGCCTAGGTTGATGCTATTGAAAAGATGCCATGTCCCAAGGACATCAAAGGTATAATAAGTTTCCTTGGTCATGCCGGTTTTTATAGGAGGTTCATTAAGGACTTCTCAAAAATTTCTCGGCCTCTGACTAATTTATTACAAAAAGATATACCATTTGTATTTGATGATGATTGTGTAGAAGCATTTGAAATACTTAAGAAAGTATTGATTTCTGCACCTATTGCTCAGCCACCTGATTGGAATTTACCCTTTGAAATTATGTGTGATGCTAGTGATTATGTTTTAGGTGTTGTTCTAGGACAAAGAGTTGATAAGAAACTAAATGTTATTCAATATGCTAGTAAAATTCTAGACAATGCTCAAAGAAATTATGCTACTACTGAAAAAGAATTCTTAGCAGTTGTATTTGCTTGTGATAAGTTTAGACCTTATATTGTTGATTCTAAAGTAACTATTCACACTGATCATGCTGCTCTTAAATATCTTATGGAAAAGAAAGATGCTAAACCTAGACTTATTAGATGGGTTCTCTTGCTACAAGAATTTGATTTGCATATTGTTGATAGAAAAGGAGCTGAGAACCCCGTTGCAGACAACTTGTCTAGGTTAGAAAATGTGCTTGATGACCCACTACCTATTGATGATAGCTTTCCTGATGAGCAATTAAATGTCATAAATGCTTCTCATACTGCTCCACGGTACGCTGATTATGCTAATTACATTGTTGCTAAGTTTATACCACCTAGTTTCACATACCAGCAAAATAAAAAGTTCTTCTATGATTTGAGGCATTACTTTTGGGATGACCCACATCTTTAGAAAGAAGGAGTAGATGGTGTTATTAGACGTTGTGTACCTGAGCATGAACAGGAACAGATCCTACGCAAGTGTCACTCCGAAGCTTATGGAGGACACCATGCTGGAGATAGAACTGCACATAAGGTACTGCAATCTGGTTTTTATTGGCCTACTCTCTTCAAGGATGCCCGTAAGTTTGCCTTATCTTGTGATGAATGTCAAAGAATTGGTAATATTAGTAAACGTCAAGAAATGCCTATGAATTATTCACTTGTTATTGAACCATTTGATGTTTGGGGCTTTGACTATATGGGGCCTTTCCCTTCCTCTAATGGTTATACACATATTTTAGTTGCTATTGATTACGTTACTAAGTGGGTAGAAGCTATTCCAACTAGTAGTGCTGATCATAACACTTCTATTAAAATGCTTAAAGAAGTTATTTTTCCAAGATCTGGAGTCCCTAGATATTTAATGACTGATGGTGGTTCACATTTTATTCATGGTGCTTTCCATAAAATGCTTGCTAAATATGATGTTAATCATAGAATTGCATCTCCTTATCACCCTCAGTCTAGTGGTCAAGTAGAATTGAGTAATAGAGAACTCAAATTAATTTTGCAAAAGACTATTAATAGGTCTAGAAAGAATTGGTCCAAGAAACTTGATGATGCATTATGGGCCTATAGAACTGCATATAAAAATCCTATGGGTATGTCTCCGTATAAAATGGTCTATGGAAAAGCATGTCACTTAGCTCTCGAAGTAGAACACAAGGCTTATTGGGCTATTAAAGAACTTAACTATGATTTTAAACTTGCCGGTGAGAAGAGGTTTTTTGATATTAGCTCACTCGATGAATGGAGAACCCAAGCCTACGAGAATGCCAAGTTGTTTAAAGAAAAAGATAAAAGATGGCATGACAAAAGGATACAAAAGCGTGAGTTAATTGTAGGTGATTATGTATTGCTATACAACTCTCATTTAGATTTTTTGCAGGAAAACTTCTCTATAAATGGGAAGGTCCCTACGTTATCGAGGAGGTCTACCGTTCCGGTGCCATAAAAATCAACAACTTCGAAGGCACAAATCCGAAGGTGGTGAACGGTCAAAGAGTGAAACATTATATCTCAGGTAATCCCATAAATGTTGAAACCAATGTTATTGAAACCGTAACCCCGGAGGAATACATAAGGGACACTTTTCGGAATGTTTCAGACTCCAAAAGGGAATAGGTATGTGGTACGGTAAGTAAACCGACTCCAAAACAGTTTTTAAGGCAATATTTCTCCGTTTTGGAATATTTAGAAAAATAGAAAAATAAGCAGCAGTCCGGGAAGGACACGAGGCCTCCACGAGGGTGGAGGTCCGCCCTACCCTACTGGGCGTGCCCCCTACCTCGTGGGCACCTCGTGTGCTCTCCGAACTCCGTTTTCATACACGACACGTATTTTGGTCTGTAAAATTCATTATATAATCTCCCGGAGGTGTTGACTCCCGTATCACGCAATTATCTCCTGTTTGTGTTTCGAGCTGTTGCTGCTACAAATTAGAGCAGGATGTCTTTGCAAGAGTCGGTCGGGGAGAGCCGGGTGTCTCATCCGGCACCGAGATCAACGACAAACAATCATGTTGACCCCTTTGGGCCAGCAATGGAGGAAGAGATGGAGGATGATTTGAAGAGGATAAATGCCATGGAAGAGGATCAAGAAGTCACTTCCTGCCTCCAAGCTGGATTCACAATGGGAGAACTGCAGAGCTCAGCTATTCCAAACTCGGTTATCCCTTCCAATGTTTGATTTCTTTCTTATGAGAATATGAAAAAGAGTGTCACTGGTTCTCCCACAGCTATGCAGCACCCTTGGGTGCAGGGAGCTTTGGCTGTTACAGCAAAACTCCGAAGGAAATAATGGACCTCAAGCAGCAAGTCAACAAGCTTTACGAGGGGAATCAAATCTTGAGGGGCATCATCGCCAAGAACATCACATCACCATCCCCGAAAAGAGAGACATAATCACATGGGTATGGGCACTCCACTTGGCAATTGCCAAGCTTGGGGGAGTGCCCCGGTATCGTATCACCATCACTTTTATATTTACCGTTTTTCTTAGTTCGATCCTTTTGGTCATATCTTGATCTAGTAGAATAAAAGTTCTTAGTATGATCTAGTCGTGAGTTTTGCTTCTATGTAATCGAGTCCGTGAGCTATATAATAAAGATTAGTGTTGAGTTAAGGGCTTGATTATTTTGCCATGATCCTAAGGGAATAAAATAAAAGAGAAAGAAATAAAAAGAAACAAAGAGATCATGTGAGTCTTATGGAGAGTAATGAGCTCACATAGCAAGAGTATGATGAATAAAAGTTGTTGAGGGTTGACAAACACATTTTTGGTCATCGTTGCAATTAATAGGAAGTAATAAAAAAAGAGGTCTTCACATATAAATATACTATCTTGGACATCTTTTATGATTGTGAGCACTCATTAAAATATGACATGCTAAAGAGTTGACGTTGGACAAGGAAGACAACGTAATGGGTTATGTTTTCTTACATCTGAGATAAATTATATTGTCTTGGATCTTCCAACATGATGAGCTTGCCTTTCCCCCTCATGCTAGTCAAATTCATTGCACCAAGTAGAAATACTACTTGTGCTTCCAAATACCCTTAAACCAGTCTTGCCATAAGAGTCCACCATATCTACCTATGGATTGAGTAAGATCCATCAAGTAAGTTGTCATCGGTGCAAGCAATAAAAATTGCTCTCTAAATATGTATGATTGATTGGTGTGGACGAAATAAGCTTTATATGATCGTGTGATATGGAAGTAATAAAAGCGACAGACTGCATAATAAAGGTCCATATCACAAGTGGCAATATAAATTGACGTTCTTTCGCATTAAGATTTTGTGCATCCAACCATAAAAGCGCATGACAACCTCTGCTTCCCTCTGCAAAGGGCCTATCTTTTATTTTTATCTCCTACATTGCATAAGAGTCATGGTGATTTTCACCCTTCCTTTTTACACTTTATCCTTTGGCAAGCACAATATGTTGGAAAGATCCTGGTATATATGGCTAATTGGATGTGAGTTTTCATGAACTATTACTGCTGACATTACCCTTGAGGTAAAACGTTGGGAGGCAAAACTATAAGCCCCTATCTTTCTCTGTGTCCAATTAAAACTCCATACTCAGAAGTATTGCGTGAGTGTCAGCAATTGTGAAAGACTATATGATAGTTGAGTATGTGGACTTGCTTAAAAGTTCGTATACATCGACTCTTTCCTATGTTATGATAAATTGCAATTGCTTCAATGACTGAGATTATAGTTTGTTAGTTTTCAATGAAGTTTACGATTCATACTTGATATTGTGATCGAATTATTACTCTAGCATTAGAGATTATATGACAAGAATTATATAAGTTGTTGTTCTAAGAATGATCATGATGCCCTCATGTCCGTATTTTATTTTTATCGACACCTCTATCTCTAAACATGTGGATATATTTTTTGATTTCGGCTTTTCGCTTGAGGACAAGCGAGGTCTAAGCTTGGGGGAGTTGATGCGTCCATTTTGCATCATGCTTTTATATCGATATTTATTGCATTATGGGCTGTTATTACATATTATGTCACAACACTTATGCCTATTCTCTCTTATTTTACAAAGTTTACATAAAGAGGGAGAATGCCGGCAGTTGGGATTCTGGGCTGGAAAAGGAGCAAATATTAGAGATCTATTCTGCACAGCTCCAAAAGTCCTGAAACTTCACGGAAGATGTTTTCCAAATATATAAAAAATACTGAGAGCAAGAACTTTACCAGGGGGCCACACCCTGGCCACGAGGGTGGGGGCACACCCCCTACCTCGTGGGCCCCCTGGTGGCCCTCCGGTGGCCATCTTCTGCTATATGGAGTCTTTCGATGGAAAAAAATCATAGGCCATCTTCTCGGACGAAACTCCGCCGCCACGAGGCGGAACCTTGGCGGAACCAATCTAGGGCTCTGGCGGAGCTGTTCTACCGGGGAAACTTCCCTCCTGGAGGGGGAAATCATCGTCATCGTCATCACCAACGCTCCTCTCATCGGGAGAGGGCAATCTCCATCAACATCTTCATCAGCACCATCTCATCTCAAAACCCTAGTTCATCTCATGTATCCAATTCTTGTCTCCAAGTCCGGGATTGGTGCTAGTAGGTTGCTAGTAGTGTTAATTACTCCTTGTAGTTGATGCTAGTTGGTTCAATTGGTGGAAGATCATATGTTCAGATCCTATATGCATATTAATACCCCTCTGATTATGAACATGTTTATGCTTTGTGAGTAGTTACTTTTGTTCCTGAGGACATGGGAGAAGTCTTGCTATTAGTAGTCATGTGAATTTGGAATTCGTGCAATATTTTGATGAGATGTATGTTGTCTCTCCTCTAGTGGTGTTATGTGAACGTCGACTACATGACACTTCACCATTATTTGGACCTAGAGGAAGGCATTGGGAAGTAATAAGTAGATGATGGGTTGCTAGAGTGACAGAATCTTAAACCCTAGTTTATGCATTGCCTCATAAGGGGCTGATTTGGATCCATATGTTTCATGATATGGTTAGGTTTATCTTAATACTTTTGTTGTAGTTGCGGATGCTTGCAATAGAGGTTAATCATAAGTGGGATGCTTGTCCAAGTAAGGGCAGTACCCAAGCACCGGTCCACCCACATACCAAATTATCAAAGTACCGAACGCGAATCATATGAACATGATGAAAACTAGCTTGACGATATTCCCATGTGTCCTCGGGAGCGCTTTACATCATATAAGAGTTTGTCCAGGCTTGTCCTTTGCTACAAAAAGGATTGGGCCACCTTGCTGCACCTTATTTACTTTTGTTACTTGTTTCTCATTACAAATTATCTTATCACAAAACTAACTGTTACCACTTATTTCAGTACTTGCAGAGAATACCTTGCTGGAAACCGCTTATCACTTCCTTCTGCTCCTCATTGGGTTCGACACTCTTACTTATCGAAAGGACTATGATAGATCCCCTATACTTGTGGGTCATCATGGTGGTGGCGGAGCCAGTGAGTTTGACCAACATTGAAACAATGCTACGAAATGCTGATGCATTCTGGGAACTTTCACCTGCAGAAGAAAAACAGTGGGCCCGCATGTTGGAACAATGCAACGTGGCTGTCACCCCAGGAAATAAGATGTCAATATTCTCAGCTATGGTCACCTTTCTTCAGGTGAAGACATCTGAGCGGATGACCAACAAATCATTTGATGTGATGTTGGCTGCTTTCGCAAAGCTTACCCCGATGCGTGTGAGCTGCCACACACCTACAGTAAAATGAAGAATTTCCTTCGTGGAGTTGGAATTGGATATGATATGATCCATGTTTGTAAGAATAATTGTGTTCTATTCCGGAAGGATTATGCCAACTTAAGTGAATACCCGAAATGCAAATCTTCAAGATGGCGATGCTATGAAGAGGATTCTTCATAATGTTCTGAGACATTTTCCAATTACACCAAGATTGCAGAGGTTGTTTCATGATGCTGAAACAAGAGAGGATGTATTGTGGCATTCTAGGAACCAGGAGTACAGAGATCAGAATGTAATGAGCCATCCATCACATGGTAGTGAGTGGAAAAGCTTCAATCAGAAGCACGAAAAGTTTGCTGCTGACCCGAGAAACATTAGACTTGACTTAGCTTCAGATGGATTTAACCCATTTGGCCACCAAAGCGCCACATATAGCATGTGGCCAGTGCTTGTTATCCCTTACAACATGCCTCCAAATGCCTGCACCAAAGAATCAAACTACATGATGGCCTTGCTCATCCCAGGTCCAAAAAGTCCTGGAAAGGATTTTGATTTGTTCATGGAGCCTCTTGTGGAGGAACTTCAACAACTATGGAGGGGTGTTCTCACTCGAGACCTATATAGCAGCCCACCAGCTGATTTCTTTCTGCGTGCTGTTATAATTTGGTGCATCCATGATTATCTGGCTTTGGGCACCATGTCAGGGCGAACGACACATGGTTACAATGCATGTGTTCGCTGTGACAGGAATCCGTTGTCATACGCAATACTTAGCAAGATCTGTTACATTGGACACCGCTGTTTCCTTGCCAAGGACAAGCTGCATCCTAGAAAATACCGAAGACATGTGTTCAATGCAAAGCATGAAAACAGAGATGCGCCAAAGAGGCTCACCGCCGATGAGTTGCAAGTGGAATTAGAGAAGGTCAGGCATATTACACCAGGAAACCATCCTGATAATGGTAGCAGGAAAAGGAAGCATGGCAGGGCAGAAGAGAGATTATTGTTTACCCGCAAGTCCACTTTGTGGGACCTGGAGTATTGGAAAGATTTGGATCTGTGGCATAATCTTGATGTGATTCACATCGAGAAAAATATATGTGACAACATTATCGGCACACTTCTTAGTATTGAAGGCAAGATGAAAGATACCTTAAAATCTAGGATTGATTTGACACACCTGGGTATCAGACAAGATTTGCAGGTGCAAGATCAAGGTAAACCATGGGATATGGCACGAGCTGTGTACGTCTTGGACAAGGTAAAAAGAAAAGAATTATGTGAGGTCTTGTCATGTGTGAGATTCCCACATGGTTTTGCTTCCAACCATGAAAGGAGAGTCAGTGCAGATGGAAACAAGGTACAAGGGTTGAAAACTTATGACTGCCACGTCCTACTTCAAAGGGTTTTACCTGTTATCCTTAGAGGATAGGGCCTCCCTGACTTATATAGAGCATTTGCAGAGTTGGGACAATTCTTCGGGGAACTCCGCAGTAGAAATATCAGGATAGATGCTTTGGAGCGTCTTAGAGACAAGATACCAACTATCCTATGCGACCTTGAGAAGGTATATCCTCCAACCTTCTTTGATGTGATGGTCCATTTGGCTGTTCATCTACCTAATGAGGCACTACTTAGAGGTCCAGTACAGTATGGCTGGATGTACCCTATTGAAAGGCGGCTAGGCACTTTCAAGGGCTATGTTAGGAACAGAGCTAGACCCGAGGGTTCCATTGCAGAGGCCTACATTGCTATAGAAGCGTTGACATTATGCTCAAAATACATTGAAACAGCTGATCAGCTTAACAAAGAGGTGGATGAAGACAATCCCGGGCTCAATGTTTTCGATTATTCTGTTCGAGTTACAGGGAAGAGTCGACAAGAGGACAAACCTAAAGATTTGGACAAAATGGTTTGGTATGTGTTGAATAACTGTCCTGAGATACTACCTTATATCAAGTAAGTGCTAAGTACTGCAGCTTATACATCATAATCTACTAAACTTGCAGCACATTCTTATATATTTAGATGTTTGACGCGATCACTATGTTGTGCAGCATCTACAAAAAGGAGTTACTGCCGCAAAATCCAAGAAACATTGACAAACTGGTTATGGCAGGATTTGCGAAATGGTTCAAGAGCCATGTAAGCTTTTGAATTGCACTGTCAGTTTTTTTAATATATTGAGTACATAAGATGGTCAGCTTGTCTATTTTCTAACCATAGGTTAAGAAGATGCAGGAGGATGGGCAGGCAGTTGATGATGCCCTTTACTCACTAGCAATGGGTCCTGATACTCGGGTAAGACATTATGAATCTTGCGTTGTTGGAGATGTGCGCTACAACACCCTTGCACGAGACGAAGGTAGGAAGACACAAAACAGTGCCATCATGAGCACGGATACGTATGACAAAGAGACAACTGCAAATGTATGCTAACATAACAGACATTGTTCAGTTGCAGTATATCTCCAGTTTCGAGGATCATCGGTGTGTGGTTCGGTTGTGCTATCGTTGGTATAACCTGTTTTCTAGGATCGCAAAACCCAGAGCTGATGATTATTTCAAATCCATCAATGTCAAGGTGGCATACCAGACCAACGAGCCTTTTATTTTGGCAAATCAAGAAACATGGATATTTTTCTTGGAAGACACATTTGTATGTAGCGATGACTGGAGAGTATTACAAAGGTTTGAGCAGAGGAATTCGTTTAATGAAGTTGCACAACAAGATGATGCTTACACTACTCTTGATGTACAAGATAACACAGATGTTCCTAATATCTTTGAGAACCATCACGTCAATGACGCCGGCAAAAAGATTGACTGTCGTGCTGTGGACATACAAGAGTTGATCAAGAAGAAGCCAACGTTCGAGGACGTTGAGGACGAAGAAGAAGATGACACCGTGCGGAATTACGATTCAGACTAATACACATGGCGAATATGTTGACGCTGCTGCTGCGGATGATGATTACATTGCTTTTGTCGTATTTTCCTGTCAGAAGACATTTTTTATCTACTCTATGAAATTGTGTTTGCTATGACAACTGAAACTTGATGAACATGTTGTTTAGTATTTTCCTATGAGAACATCACTTGCTATGTATGCTGATTTGTATTTGGTGATTGTATGATGAATAAAACATGATGACATTTTTGTTTAGTTGTACTCATATTTGGCTGTGAAACTTGAATTTGATGACATAGTTTGCTGTTGGACTGCAATTTGCTTGACGTCTTCGAATGAGAACAAAGCTGACCCGACAGGGCCTCTGCCAATTTATTTATTTATTAACAAAATGGCCTTTGCTATTTATTTATTTATTTATTAGAAAAAGGGGATACCCCCTGATTTCCGTTAATAGAAATCATTAGATGTTCACAACACTACGCCCAGCCTGCTACACAGGTTTCATTCATTACTAGTTTCAGCAAAGTGCTCATGTCATAGCCACTGAATACATCACGAGTGCTACATACACTGCAAATAAAGAGACAATCATCCTACAGAGCACATTGATTTTGCCCATTATCTTCACAATCTCTTTCATATCCTCATTGCTATCAAGGCCGTTCAGCAGCTGTTGCTTGGCCATGATCAGAGGAACTGCATCTTTAACCTTCTTCTATGCATCTTCCTCTTCTGCCGTTCCTTCAGTTACTTGTCCAACACCCCAACCTGCTGGTATTGGGATTCCTTGGCTAACCAAATAATCAGCGTAGTTGCACTCCCCCACATCAGCAACTTCCCAGAAATACCAATCACATGAATCTTCCCTTTTCTGCACGAATCAATTGGAAGATCATCAACTAAACTATTAAAAAATCAGAAACTGAAAGCAGTAGAACAACACTTAAACATATTATTAACCCATGATTCGGGCATTTGTAGAAGACTCGTCCGGGGTTGAGTATTGTGGTTGAGACACGACGGATGACTCTGTGTGATTTGCAGCAGTGGCACCACACCAATGGCAGCGGGTTGCGATGAGCAACCAGTTGCGGTGCGCGTGTTGGCGGGGGTGTGATGAGACCCACAGGTGATGGTACGGGTGGCGACTTGGCGCATATTTGGTTGTTGCCTGCTGAAGAGCAGGTGGACGAGCAACCAGCAGATGTGGTTGCTGCGGCCAGAGCTTCAGATGCTAGGCAGAGTAAGTACAGAAGAGGAGAAGCAAACGTTGGATATGTCAGTTTGATTACATGCAGAGTAGCATAGCACCATATATAGCCATAGTCTAGGTTTGGATTCGAACCAGCTACAGGAGCATGTCTCTTTTTTTTCTAAAACTCAGCAACGTCTCTTTACTGGTACACTAGCTTGTTTTGTATGCCTTCTCAAGTCTTTGATTCCTCCACCTGACATCTGGGACCTACCGGAAGGGCCTCTGTATTTCGCGAAAAAAACATGCCCCCCGCTGATAGGTCGGACCCACCAGCTATCTTCGCACGCAAGGAAGTGCCTCCTTATTACACAAAAAAATGAATACTCCCCCTACCAGCTAGAACCCAGCATCGTGGGAGGCTAACTTTGGGCCTACCAAGTTGACAGGGACGGAGGGCTTTGTCAACTTAGTCAATATGAATGATTCTAGCTCCAGTTACCGTACGATGTTCATCCAACGGCAGTAGTGCTTCTTCAACCTCTGGTCTTCTTGCTCCAGCCTCCCAAACCAGCGCCGGTCGTGTCGCGTGCTCCTGCCTCCCGTGGCCGGCTGTGATGCCGCGAAGGCCTCACCGCCCCCTACTACTCCCACCGCTGGCCAGGGCATCCCCCTACTCACCCATGATAACCCACAAGTATAGGGGATCACAACAGTTTTTGAGGGTAGAGTATTCAACCCAAATTTATTGATTCGACACAAGGGGAGCCAAAGAATATTCTCAAGTATTAGCAGCTGAGTTGTCAATTCAACCACACTTGGATAACTTAATATCTGCAGCAAAGTATTTAGTAGCAAAGTAATATGATAGTAGTGGTAACGATAGCAAAAGTAACGGTAGCAAAAGTAATATTTTTGGTGTTTTGTGGTGATTATAACAATAGCAACGGAAAAGTAAATAAGCAAAGAACGATATATGGAAAGCTCGTAGGCAATGGATCGGTGATGGAGAATTATGCCGGATGCGGTTCATCATGTAACAGTCATAACATAGGGTGACACAGAACTAGCTCCAATTCATCAATGTAATGTAGGCATGTATTCTAAATATAGTCATACGTGTTTATGGAAAGAACTTGCATGACATCTTTTGTCCTACCCTCCCGTGGCAACGGGGTCCTATTGGAAACTAAGGATATTAAGGCCTCCTTTTAATATAGTAACGGACCAAAGCATTAACACATAGTGAATACATGAACTCCTCAAACTACGATCATCACCGGGAGTGGTCCCGATTATTGTCACTTTGGGGTTGCCGGATCATAACACATAGTAGGTGACTATAGACTTGCAAGATAGGATCAAGAACTCTCATATATTGATGAAAACATAATAGGTTCAGATCTGAAATCATGGCACTAGAGCCCTAGTGACAAGCATTAAGCATAGCAAAGTCATAGCAACATCAATCTCAGAACATAGTGGATACTAGGGATCAAACCCTAACAAAACTAACTCGATTACATGATAAATCTCATCCAACCCATCACCGTCTAGCAAGCCTACAATGGAATTACTCATGCACGGCGGTGAGCATCATGAAATTGGTGATGGAGGAAGGTTGATGATGATGATGGATTCCCGTCTCCGGAGCCCCGAACGGACTCCGGATCAGCCCTCCCGAGAGAGTTTAGGGCTTGGCGGCGGCTTCGTATCGTAAAACGCGATGAATCCTTCTCTCTGGTTTTTTCTCCCTGAAAGTGAATATGTGGAGTCAAGGTTGAGGTCGGTGGAGCGTCAGGGGGCCCACGAGGCAGGGGGCGTGCCCAGGGGGGTAGGCGCGCCCCCCACCCTTGTGGACAGGTGGAGGCCCCCTGATGTGGATTCTTCTTCCGGTATTTTTTATATATTCCGAAATAATTCTCCGTTGATTTTCAGGTCATTCCGAGAACTTTTATTCCTGCACAAAATTAGCACCATGGCAGTTCTACTGAAAACAGCGTCGGTCCGGTTTAGTTCCATTCGAATCATGCAAGTTAGAGTCCAAAACAAGGGCAAAGTGTTTGGAAAAGTAGATACGACGGAGACGTATCAACTCCCCCAAGCTTAAACCTTTGCTTGTCCTCAAGCAATTCAGTTGATAAACTGAAAGTGATAAAGAAAAACTTTTGCAAACTCTGTTTGCTCTTGTTGTTGTAAATATGTAAAGCCAGCATTCAGGTTTTCAGTAAAGATTATGAACTAACCATATTCACAATAACATTTAAGTCTCATGTTTATTCATATCAATGGCATAATCAACTAGCGAGCAATAATAATAAATCTCGGATGACAACACTTTCTCAAAACAATCATTATATGATATAACAGGATGGTATCCCGCTAGCCCTTTCTGATACCGCAAAACATAAATGCAGAGCACCTTTAAAGATCAAGGACTGACTAGACATTGTAATTCATGGTAAAAGAGATCCAGTCAAGTCATACTTAATGTAAACTAACAGTAATGAATGCAAATGACAGCGGTGCTCTCCAACTGGTGCTTTTTAATAAGAGGGTGATGACACAACATAAAAGTAAATAGATAGGCCCTTCGCAGAGGGGAGCAGGGATTTGTAGAGGTGCCAGAGCTCGGTTTTGAAATAGATATGAATAATATTTTGAGTGGCATACTTTCATTGTCAACATAACAACCGAGAGATGGCGATATCTTCCATGCTACACACATTATAGGCGGTTCCCAAACAGAATGGTAAAGTTCATACTCCCCCTCCACCAACAAGCATCAATCCATGGCTTGCTCGAAACAACGAGTGCCTCCAACTAACAAGAGTCCCGGGGGAGTTTTGTTTGCAGTTATTGTGATTTGATTTGCATAAAGCATGGGACTGGGCATCTTGGTGACCAACCACTTTCTCGTGAGTGAGGAGCGGAGTCCACTCCTCTTGAGAATAACCCGCCTAACATGGAAGATACGGACAGCCCTAGTTGATACATGAGCTATTCGAGCATAAAAAACAGAATGTTTATTTGAAGGTTTAGAGGTTGGCACATACAAATTTACTTGGAACGGTAGGTAGATATCGTATATAGGTAGGTATGGTGGACTCATATGGAATAACTTTGGGGTTTATGGAATTGGATGCACAAGCAGTATTCCCGCTTAGTACAGGTGAAGGCTAGCAAAAGACTAGGAAGCGACCAGCTAGAGAGCGACAACAGTCATGAACATGCATTAAAATTAATCAACACCGAATGCAAGCATGAGTAGGATATAATGCACCATGAACATAAATATCGTAGAGGCTATGTTGATTTTGTTTCAACTACATGCGTGAACATGTGCCAAGTCAAGCCATTCGAATCGTTCAAAAGAGGATACCACCCTATTATACCACATCACAACCATTTTAATAGCATGTTGGCACGCAAGGTAAACCATTATAAGCTCCTAGCTAATTAAGCATGGCATAAGCAACTATAATCTCTAATTGTCATTGCAAACATGTTTATTCATAATAGGCTGAATCAGGAACGATGAACTAATCATATTTAGAAAAACAATAGAGGTCGAGTTCATAGCAGCTTTTCTCATCTCAATAAGTTCATCATATATCATCATTATTGCCTTTCACTTGCATGACCGAATAGTGTGGATAATAATAATAGTGCACGTGCATTGGACTAGGCTGGAACGTGCAAGCATTCAATTCAAGAGAGAAGACAACGTAATATGGGCTCTATATTAGATCAACAATAATGCATATAAGAGCCACTAAACATTTTCATTATGGTCTTCTCCTCTCGACCCCCAAAGAACAAGAAAGAAATAAAACTATTTACATGGGAAAGCTCCCAACAAGCAAAAGAAGAACGAGAAATCTTTTTGGGTTTTCTTTTTAATTATTACTACTACAGCATGAAAGTAAACTAACTAAAAGTTACAACTAAATTTTTTGTTTTTTTCTTTTCTTAAGGTTTATCAAACACAAGAAGAAAGCATAATAAAACGGAAAATAAACTAGCATGGATATTACAGTGAAAAAGTATGAGCACCGACAACTAGCATGAGTGTGTGAACATGAATGTAATGTCGGTGAGAAATACGTACTCCCCCAAGCTTAGGCTTTTGGCCTAAGTTGGTCTATGGCCATGGCTGGCCTGGCGGATATCCAAAGTAATAGTTGGGGCCGTACTGAGAAGAATCCCCCTGGTGCCACTGGTTGGCGATCTCTTCCGGATTCCACTGATAAACAGACTGCCGGTGAGGATCAAATTGTTGTTCCGACTCTGGCTCTGTAGCTGGTGTGGGGTTTTGGTAGGCGTGAATGGCCTCCGGAGGAACAAGGTACTTGCTTGCAGATAAGTCAAACAAGGAAGGAGCGGGGAAAGTAATAGTCTCAGGGTGGTTTTTATCAAATATCATCTTGTACTTAAGCATCTTTTCCTTATTCTTAATGATAAAATCATTTGCTACCATACTCTTATAGTCTAGAAAAGCAGGAGGCAGCAACTTTTCTTCTTTCTCATAATGCCTAACAGGTATGTTAAAATGTGCAGCGAGGCGCGAGGCAAAGATGCCTCCAAGGACGGGGCCCTTAGTACGGTTAAGATTTAACTGCTTTGCAACAATAGCGCCCATACTAAATGGGTCATCACGGAACAAGGCATGGCACAAAATAACAATATCAGGGGCACTAAGGTTGCCACAGTTTTCGCGACCAATTAAGCATCTACTAGCAAATATTGCAAAGTAACGTAAAACATGAAAATGTATGCTAGTGATTCTTACATCGGAAACTCTCCTTGTTTCCCCTACAGCAATTGTATCAATAAACCCTTCCACATCGTCACGATGTGGTTCCACTACACTGCCCTCAAAAGGGATCAAACAAACCCGACAAAAATCATAACATGACATCTCCTTATGCTCATCATATAAATAAAATTCCACCGTAGGTGGTGAGCTCCTAGCATGGAAATGAAAGTTTTGCGCAAAGATATTGGTGAGTAAGAGATACTATTCGCGTTGGTCGTGGAGGAAAGAGGTGAGGCCTGCATTCTCAGCCAACTCATAAAAATCATCATTAATCCCGGCTGCTCTCAAGAAATTATCACAAGCCATTCACACGGCCGAACTTCCGCGGTGCAAGGGAGATTATATTTAGGCCTCTTATCTTCCTCACTTTGTTTATCCTTCGAGCTTCGGCTCGATGAGCCCCTCAAAAATCTCTTCATCTTTTTCTGAAAATATCTGAAATTTTTAGTAACTTCAAAATAAAAGTGAACCAAACACAACAATATTGATAGCAACTACTCCCACAAGTGCCTAGAGGATAAATCATGCATTAAAACTACTTTTGACCACATAAATTTGGCATGCAAGCTCAAGAACAGGGTCACCTAAGCAGCAAAAATATGCAATGAATAAAGCACTAGAACAAAAACTAATTGGACCATTGGAGGAGTCACATACCAAGGAACAATCCCCCAAAGCAGTTTTTTGAATGGAGCTTTGAGCAAGGAGATTGAAAATGGCAGCAAAATGAGCTTGGACTCGGGTTTGAGCTGGTTGGTGATTTTTTGGGGAGGAGGAAGGAGTGTGTGGTGGCTGGAATAAGTGGAGGGGAGCCACCATGGGCCCACGAGGAAGGGGGGCGCACCCTGGACCCTCGTGGCCAGGTGCTTGCTCCCCCTGCTGTGTTCTCAGTGCCAGCTTTCTCAAATATTCCAGAAAAAATCATATTTAAATTTTAGGGCATTTGTAGAACTTTTATTTTCAGGGTATTTTTTATTGCATGGATAATTCAGATAAAAGACAAAAATTACTCTTTTTGCTTTATTTAATATAAATAACAAAAAGTAAAAAGAGGGTACAGAGAGTTGTGTTTTCTAAATTCATCCATCTCATGCTCATCAAAAGGAATCCACTAACAAGGTTGATCGGGTCTTGATAACAAACTCGTTTCGAATAACATCAAACCGGAGAATTTTTGAATAACACTAAGTTACCTCAACGGGGATATGCATGTCCCCAACAATAAGAATATCATATTTATTCTTGATAGTAGGAAGAGGAAATTCAAAACCTCCAATAGTAATAGTTGAATTATTTCCAATAGAATTGATACTGTGGACTTGAGGTTGTTTCCTCGGAAAGTGTACCATATGATCATTACCATTAACATGAAAAGTGACCTTGCCTTTGGTGCAATCAATAATAGCCCCTGCAGTATTCAAAAAGGGTCTTCCAAGAATAATAGACATACTATCGTCCTCGGGAATATCAAGAATAACAAAGTCCGTTAAAATAGTAACGTTTGCAACCACAACAGGCACATCCTCACAAATACCGACAGGTATAGCAGTTGATTTATCAGCCATTTGCAAAGATATTTTAGTAGGTGTCAACTTATTCAAATCAAGTCTATGATATAAAGAGAGAGGCATAACACTAACACCGGCTCCAAGATCACATAAAGCAGTTTTAACATAGTTTCTTTTAATGGAGCATGGTATAGTTGGTACTCCGGGATCTCCTAGTTTCTTAGGTATTCCACCCTTAAAAGTATAATTAGCAAGCATGGTGGAAATTTCAGCTTTCGGTATCTTTTCTTTTATTAGTAACAATATCTTTCATGTACTTAGCATAAGGATTCATTTTAAGCATATCAGTCAAACGCATACGCAAGAACATAGGTCTAATCATTTCAGCAAAGCGCTCAAAATCCTCATCATCCTTTTTCTTGGATGGTTTAGGAGGAAAAGGCATGGATTTCTGAACCCATGGTTCTCTTTCTTTACCGTGCTTCCTAGCCACAAATTCTCTCTTATCAAAACATTGATTCTTTTATTGTGGGCTATCAAGATCAACGGCAGGTTCAATCTCTACTTCATTGTCATCACTGGGTTGAGCATCAACATGAACATCATTATTAACATTATCACTAGGTTCATGCTCATTACCAGATTGTGTTTCAGCATCAGAAATAGAAATATCATTGGGATTCTCAGGTGTGTCTACAACAGGTTCACTAGAAGCATGCAAAGTCCTATCATTTTTCTTTTTCTTCCTCTTAGAAGGACTAGGTGCATCAATATTATTTCTCTGAGAATCTTGCTCAATTCTCTTAGGATGGCCCTCGGGATACAAAGGTTCCTAGGTCATTTTACCACCTCTAGTTATAACTCAACATTATCATTCTTCTTACTATTTAATTCATTGAGCAAATCATTCTGAGCTTTAAGTACTTGTTCTACTTGAGTGGTAACCATAGAAGCATGTTTACTAATAAGTTTTAGTTCACCTTTAACATTAGCCATATAATCACTCAAGTGTTCAATCATATAAGCATTATGTTTCAATTGTCTACGAACATAAGAATTAAAATCTTCTTGCTTAACCATAAAGTTATCAAACTCATCTAAGCATTGGCTAGCAAACTTGGTAGGAGGGATTTCAGCTTTATCCTATATATAGAGAGAATTTACCATTACTACATGTGTCGAGTTATCAAGACCATGTATTTCATCAATAGGCGGTAAATTACGACCATGTATTTCTTCAATAGGAGGTAAATTCTTAACATCTTCAGCTTTAATACCTTTTTCTTTCATAGATTTCTTTGCCTCTTGCATATCTTGAGGTCTGAGAAAAAGAACACCCCTTTTCTTCGGAGTTGGCTTAGGGGTTGGCTCAGGAAGTGCCCAATTATTTTCATTGGTCAACATATTATTCAATAAAATTTCAGCTTCATCTGGTGTTCTTTCCCTGAAAACAGAACCAACACAACTATCCAGGTGGTCTCTGGAAGCATCGGTTAGTCCATTATAAAATATATCAAGTATTTCATTTTTCTTAAGAGGATGATCAGGAAAAGCATTCAGTAATTGGAGAAGCCTCCCCCAAGCTTGTGGGAGACTCTCTTATTTAATTTGCACAAAATTATATATTTCCCTTAAAGCAGCTTATTTCTTATGAGCAGGCAAATATTTAGCAAAGAAGTAATAAATCATATCCTAGGGACTACGCACACAACCAGGATCAAGAGAATTAAACCATATCTTAGCATCACCCTTTAATGAGAACGGAAATATCTTACGGATATAATACTAGCAAGTTTTCTCATCATTAGTGAATAGGGTGGCTATATCATTTAATTTAGTAAGATGTGCCACAATAGTTTCAGATTCATAGCCATAGAAAGGATCAAATTCAACCAAAGTAATTATCTCAAGATCAACAGAGAAATCATAATCGTTATCAGTAACAAAGATAGGTGAAGTAGCATAAGCAGGATCATATTTCATTCTAGCATTCAAAGTTTTTTGTTTCAGCTTAGCTAATAGTTTCTTAAGATCACTTCTATCATTGCAGGAAAGAAAGTCTCTAGAAGTTTCTTCATCCATAACATAACCCTCAGGAACAACAGGTAATTCATATCTAGGGTGAGAATCTTCATCATCAGTTTCATCAATATTATCAGTTTCAATAATTTCATTCTCTCTAGCCCTAGCAAGTTGTTCATCAAGAAATTCACCAAGTGGCACAGTAGTATCAAGCATAGAAGTAGTTTCATCATAAGTATCATGCATAACAGAAGTGGCATCATCAATAACATGCGACATACCGGAATTAATAGCAGAAGCAGGTTTAGGTGTCGCAAGCTTACTCAAAACAGAAGGTGAATCAAGTGCAAAGCTAGATGGCAGTTCGTTACCTCCCCTCGTAGTTGAGGGATAAATCTTGGTTCTTGGATCTTTCAAGTTCTTCATAATGATAAGCAGATATAAATCCCAAGTGACTCAAAGAATAGAGCTATGCTCCCCGGCAACGGCGCCAGAAAATAGTCTTGATAACCCACAAGTACAGGGGATCACAACAGTTTTCGAGGGTAGAGTATTCAACCCAAATTTATTAATTCGACACAAGGGGAGCCAAAGAATATTCTCAAGTATTAGCAGCTGAGTTGTCAATTCAACCGCACTTGGATAACTTAATATCTGCAGCAAAGTATTTAGTAGCAAAGTAATATATAGTAGTGGTAACGATAGCAAAATTAACGGTAGCAAAAGTGTTTTGGTGTTTTGTAGTGATTGTAACAATAGCAACGGAAAAGTAAATAAGCGAAGAACAATATATGGAAAGCTCGTAGGCAATGGATCGGTGATGGAGAATTATGCCGGATGTGGTTCATCATGTAACAGTCATAGCATAGGGTGACACAGAACTAGCTCCAATTCATCAATGTAATGTAGGCATGTATTCCGAATATAGTCATACATGCTTATGGAAAAGAACTTGCTTGACATATTTTGTCCTACCCTCCCGTGGCAGCGGGGTCCTATTGGAAACTAAGGGATATTAAGGCCTCCTTTTAATAGAGTACCGGACCAAAGCATTAACACATAGTGAATACATGAACTCCTCAAACTACGGTCATCACCGGGAGTGGTCCCGATTATTGTCACTTCGGGGTTGCCGGATCATAACACATAGTAGGTGACTATAGACTTGCAAGATAGGATCAAGCACTCTCATATATTGATGAAAACATAATAGGTTCAGATCTAAAATCATGGCACTCGGGCCCTAGTGACAAGCATTAAGCATAGCAAAGTCATAGCAACATCAATCTCAGAACATAGTGGTTACTAGGGATCAAACCCTAACAAAACTAACTCGATTACATGATAAATCTCATCGAACCCATCACCGTCTAGCAAGCCTACGATGGAATTACTCACGCATGGCGGTGAGCATCATGAAATTGGTGATGGAGGAAGGTTAATGATGATGATGGCGACGGATTCCCCTCTCCGGAGCCCCGAACGGACTCCAGATCAGCCCTCCTGTGAGAGTTTAGGGCTTGGCGGCGGCTTCGTATCGTAAAACGCGATGAATCCTTCTCTCTGGGTTTTTTCTCCCCGAAAGTGAATATACGGAGTCAAGGTTGAGGTCGGTGGAGCGTCAGGGGGCCCACGAGGTAGGGGCACGCCCAGGGGGGCAGGCGCGTCACCCACCCTTGTGGACAGGTGGAGGCCCCCTGACGTGGATTCTTCTTCTAGTATTTTTTATATATTCCAAAATTATTCTCTGTTGATTTTCAGGTCATTCCGAGAACTTTTATTTCTGCACAAAAGTAACACCATGGCAATTCTGCTGAAAACAACGTCAGTCCGGGTGAGTTCCATTCAAATCATGCAAGTTAGAGTCCAAAATAAGGGCAAAAGTGTTTGGAAAAGTAGATATGACATTGACGTATCAACCCACACCACATGTTATTCTGCGGCGACGGCAGCCTCACACCGCAGCCGAACAAGTGAACCCTCGTACTCCTCTCCGTGTGGGCATCCACTGCCGCGTCTTCCCCGGCTCCGCGTCGTCCCCTTCCTAGGCCTCGCCGTCGTCCACCACCTTGGTGCTCTCGGCGCGGTGTGGTCAATGTGGTCAACGACCCTCTTCCATTGGAAGAGTATTGTACGTGGAGAGGCTGACAGCTGGGTCCACGGCCATAGCCCAGTTTTTTGTGATTTGCCAAGTAAGTCGCTTTGTCAGGCCTGTTGGGCTACAAATCTTTCAAGACGAGGAGAGCTTCATTCGGCTGGCCGAGAAAATGTCCTATCAGTAATGAGAAATGGGTTGTACATTTTTAAAACACATCAAATCGGCAATTAGTTTCAAATTTCTTTTTTTCATTTCAAGATTTTAAATTGCATTTATTTTTATGCATGGACAATTTGTTGGATTTTATATTGATATATATATTTATTTTTAAAATCAGTTTGAGTGTGACTCGAAATTTTGGGATTAAAAACAGTTCGGACCGCACCGAAATATGCAAAATTTCGTATATTTTTTTAACCGTGGCCACAAAATGTGCTGTAATGCTAACAAAAAGAATATGGGCTCCAAAAAACCTTAAAGATTAGCAAATGGTCTGTAAATTATTAGAAATAATGGGAGATGGGTTGTATGATGTTTTCCATAGATTTGAGGCTTTCCTAAAAAAAGATTGACGCACAAGCAGTGACTGTTGGATGTCCATCCAACAGCCGTCGTGCTTCTTAAATCTCTGCTCTTCCTGCTCCAGCCGCTCAAACAAGTGCCGGCGGGACTGCCTGCTCTTTCCTCCCCGTGGCCGGCTATGCTGCCGCGCAGGCCTCACCGCCCCACCGTACTCTTATCGCAGGCCTAGCCATCCCTCTACTCACCCACACCTGCTGTTATTCTCTGGCGACGGCAGATGAACCAGTAAACCCTCGTATACAGTCGTACTCCCCTCCGCGTGGGAAACAATTGCCGAGTCTTCCCTACCTCTGTGTCGTTCCCTTCCTAGGCCTCGCCGTCGTCCACTGCCCTGGTGCTCTCGGCGCGGCCTGGTCAACGTGGTCAACATCCGACATGCATCTGAATTGGACTGTACGTGGAGAGGCTGACAGCTGGGTCCACGGCCGCACGCAAGGAAATGTCTCCTTATTACATGCAAAATAATGATTCCTCCACCTGCCATCTGGGACCCACCGAAAGGGCCTCTGTATTTCACGAAAAAAACATTACCGCCGCTGACAGCTTGGACCCACCAACTATATCTTTTCACGCAAGGAAGTGCCTCCTTATTACGCGCAAAAAAATGAATACTCCCTCTGCTAGCTGGGACCCAGTATAGTGGCAGGCTGACTTGTCAGCCTACTAAGTTTACGGGGACGGAGGGCTTTGTCAACTTAGTCCATATGCATGATTCTAGCTCCAGTGACCGTACGATGTCCATCCAACGGCCGTAGTGCTTCTTCAACCTCTGGTCTTCTTGCTCCAGCCGCCCAAACCAGTGTCGGTCGTGCCTCGTGCTCCTGCCTCCAGTGGCCGGCTGCGATGCGGCGGAGGCCTCACCGCCCCTACTACTCCCACCGCTGGCCAGGCCATCCCTCTACTCACCCACACCCCCTATTATTCTGCGGCGATGGCAGCCTCACACCGCAGCGAACCAGTGAACCCTCATACTCCTCTACGCGTGGGCATCTGATACGTCTCCAACGTATCTATAATTTTTGATTGTTCCATGCTATTATATTATCAATCTTGGATGTTTTATATGCATTTATATGCTATTTTATATGATTTTTGGGAATAACCTATTAACCTAGAGCCCAGTGCCAGTTTCTGTTTTTTCCTTGTTTTAGAGTATCACAGAAAAGGAAAATCAAATGGAGTCCAATTGACCTGAAACTTCACGGAACTTATTTTTGGAAAGAAAGCAATACAGGAGACTTGGAGTGCACGTCAGGGGATCAACGAGGAAGCCACGAGGCAGGGGGCGCGCCCACCCCCCAGGCGCGCCCTCCACCCTCGTGGGCCCCGCGTGGCTCCCCTGATGTATTTCTTCCGCCTATATATATCCATATACCCTAAAACGATCGGAGAGCAGAATAGATCGGGAGTTCCGCTGCGAGAAGCCTCTGTAGCCACCGAAAACCAATCTAGACCCGTTCCGGCACCCTGCCGGAGGGGGAATCCCTCTTCGGTGGCCATCTTCATCATCCCGGTGCTCTCCATGATGAGGAGGGAGTAGTTCTCCCTCAGGGCCGAGGGTATGTACCAGTAGCTATGTGTTTGATCTCTCTCTCTCTCTCTCTCTCTCGTGTTCTTGATTTGGCGCGATCTTGATGTATCGCGAGCTTTGCTATTATAGTTGGATCTTATGTTTCTCCTCCCCCTCTACTCTCTTGAAGTAATCTTATCGGATTGAGTCTTTAATGATTTGAGAACACTTGATGTATGTCTTGTCGTGCGTATCTGTGGTGACAATGGGATATCATGTGATTCACTTGATGTATGTTTTGGTGACCAACTTGCGGGTTCCGCCCATGAACTTATGCATAGGGGTTGGCACACGTTTTCGTCATGATTCTCCGGTAGAAACTTTGGGGCACTCTTTGAGGTTCTATGTGTTGTTTGAATAGATAAATCTGAGATTGTGTGATGCATATCATATAATCATACTCGCGGATACTTTAGGTGACATTGGAGTATCTAGGTGACATTAGGGTTTTGATTGATTTGTGTCTTAAGGTGTTATTCTAGTACGAACTCTAGGGCTGTTTGTGACACTTATAGGAATAGCCCAACGGATTGATTGCAAAGAATAACTTTGAGGTGGTTTCGTACCCTACCATAATCTCTTCGTTTGTTCTCCACTATTAGTGACTTTGGAGTGACTCTTTGTTGCATGTTGAGGGATAGTTATGTGATCCAATTATGTTATTATTGTTGAGAGGACTTGCACTAGTGAAAGTATGAACCCTAGGCCTTGTTTCAACGCATTGCAATACCGCTTACGCTCACTTTTATCATTAGTTACCTTATTGTTTTTATATTTTCAGATTACAAAAACCTTTATCTACCATCCATATACCACTTGTATCACCATCTCTTCGCCGAACTAGTGCACCTATACAATTTAGCATTGTATTGGGTGTGTTGGGGACACAAGAGACTCTTTGTTATTTGGTTGCAGGGTTGCTTGAGAGAGACCATCTTCATCCTACGCCTCCTACGGATTGATAAACCTTAGGTCATCCACTTGAGGGAAATTTGCTACTATACTACAAACCTCTGCACTTGGAGGCCCAACAACGTCTACAAGAAGAAGGTTGTGTAGTAGACATCAGCATCGACCACTGTGTTTCCCCCGACTCCGCGTCGTCCCCTTCCTAGGCCTCGTCGTCGTCCATCGCCCTGGTGCTCTCAGCGCGGCTTGGTCAACGTGGTCAAGGAAAGACTTCCATCGGAAGAGTACTGTAAGTGGAGAGGCTGACAGCTGGGTCCACAGCAGCCACAAGGAAGTGCCTCGTTATTATGCAGAAAATAATTATTCCTCCACCTGACAGCAGGGACCCACTGGACGGGCCACCATATTTGGCAAAAAAAATGTTTCCCCCTGACTGCTGGGACCCACCAGACAGGCCACCGTATTTCATGAAAAAAACGTTCCCCCCGCTGTCAGCTCGGACCCACCGGAAGTGCCTCATTATTACGCACAAAAAAATGAATACTCCCCCTGCTAGTTGGGACCCACCTTGGTGGATGGCTGACTTGTGGGCCTACTAAGTTGACGGGGACGGAGTGCTTTGTCAACTTAGTCAATATAAATGATTCTATCTCTAGTGACCGTACGATGTCCATCCAACGGCCTTAGTGCTTCTTCAACCTCTGGTCTTCTTGCTCTAGCCGCCCAAAGCAGCGCCAGTCGTGCCGCATGCTCCTGCCTCCCGTGGTCGGCTATGCTGTCGCGGAGGCCTCGCCGCCCCCTACTATTCCCACCGCTGGCCAGGCCCTGCGGCGACGGCAGCCTCACACCGCAGCCGAACCAGTGAACCCTCGTACTCCTCTCCGCACGGGCTTCCACTGCCGCGTCTTCCCCTGCTCCACGTCGTCCCCTTCCTAGGCCTCGCCGTCGTCCACCGCCCTGGTGCTCTCGGCGCGGCGTGGCCAATGTGGTCAAGGAACGGCTTCCGTCGGAGGTGGACTATACATGGAGAGGCTGACAGCTGGGTCCACGGCCGCAACAAGGAAGTACCTCCTTACGCGTAAAATAATTATTCCTCCACCTGACAGCAGGGACCCACCGGACGGGCAACTGTATTTCATGAATAAAACATTTCCCCCTGACTGCTGGGACCTACCAGCTACATCTTCGCACGCAAGGAAGTGTGTCCGAAAAAAAACAATTCGCCCCCCTGACTGCTGGGACCCACCAGCTACATCTTCGCACGCAAGGAAGTGCCTGACAGTCAGGACCACCCTGGTCGAAGCGTACGTAGTGTTGTCATTCTAGTCGCGAATGTGTACGTACATACTGGTCGATGTAGAGGCGCGCACGTGTCATAGTAGAGGCACGCACGTAGCATGTACACGTACGTACAGCGGCCATTGTGCAAGAAAGAAAATACGGCCACGTACATACATACGGGCAGGGTCTCGAACGCCTACTCGCGCATATGTACGGCCAATGCTCTTGTACATGGTTGGGTCGGAACAGAGAAACTAAGTCGTCGTCGTGTTCATGGGGAGCCAACCGGCTGGGTCGGAACGGAGTGCGTTGTCGTGTTCATCGGGAGGGCTTGGACGGAACAGCCGATGGAAACGAGGCTCGGCGTACCGCAGAACGGAGGAAACGACCTTTTGTTCAACCGGCCAATGTCGAAACGGGATCCTGTTCATCGGGAGGGGTCTGGTGTACCACAAAACGGAGGAAACGGACCTCCTACGGTCGAAACGGGGGTCCTGTTGATCGGGAGGGGTGTGGCATACCACAAAACAAAGGAAACAGACTTGTGTTGGAGCGCTATGGTCGAAACGGGGGTCCTGTTCATCGGGAGGGGTGTGGCGTACCGCAAAACGGGACTCCACGGGATACTGTTCATCTCCACCGTCGACCCCCTCAAGCCTCCATGGGCTACTGTTCATCCACCGTTGACCTCCTCTAGCCTCCACCTGCGGTTGTTCATCCACGGGCTCCTGTTCATCCAGCCTCCACCGCGCGTTACTCCACCGGCTACTGTTCAACCAGCCCTCTCCACGGGCTCCTGTTCAACCACCCCTCCATGGGCTAATGTTCATCCAGCCCTCCACCGTCTACTGTTCATCCAACCCTCCATGGGGTGGTCCTGTTCATCCTTCCCTCCATGGGGTCCTATTCATCCAGCTCTAACCAACTCGATCGATCGGGGTCCTGTTCATCCAGAGGCAACACCACAGGGTCCTGTTCATCCACCCCCATCGGGAACTGTTCATCCAACCCCCCCCCCCCCAGCAACGCTCATTGCTCATCTAGAGGCAGCATCAATCGGCTTCAGTTAGCAGCAGTAGTGAAGGAATCGCTCGATCGGGTTCAGTTAACAGCCATCGATCAATCGCTCGGGTTCAGTAACGCATAGCCTGCAGTGCAATCGCTCGGGTTCAGTTAGAGCCCAACGCCTCGCTCGTGTTCAGTTAGAGCCCAAAGCCTCGCACCCACACGCGTGCGTGTACGAGAGAAATGCGCATCGCTCGGCCCCGACCACCCACCGTAACCGGGAACGCCCCGATATTTTCCTCGCCCTCGCTTCTACCATGGTTTTTTCCGTCATGGACAGCCCAAAGAATGTCATGCAGCTGCGTCTCCGGCCCGCCCAGGACGAAAAGCCCATTTTCTGTCATGATTTTTTGTCATAGAAGTAGGACCCCACCACATCTATGATGATACCTGGTTTTGTCACAATTATCGTCATAGAAGTGTCATAAGTATGACAGAAAAAATTTCGTCCGGCCCAAAATGTCACGGATGTGTCTTTTTTTTGTAGTGGAGGTCATGAAAGCGGCACATTCCTCATTGAAAGCATAGTCGATACCCTCGACTTGGGAGTACCCTTGAGCTACCAAGCGAGCCTTGCTACGGACAATAATTCCATGAGCATCTTGCTTGTTCCTGAATATCCACCTGGTTCCAATGACATTATGGTTCCCCATTGGCCTTGGCACCAATCTCCACACCTTGTTGTGCTCGAAGTTGTTGAGTTCTTCATGCATGGCATTAAGCCAATCCGGATCTTCAAGCGCCTCATAGACCTTTTGGGGTTCAACACAAGAGACAAATGCATGATGTTCACAATATTTTGCCAATTGTCTACGAGTGCTTACCCCCTTTCATATGCTTCCAAGCACATTTGTCATGAGATGACCCTTGGTAGATAGCTTAGATGCAATCTTGGCGGCACGACTCTCCAATTCCTCCTCAGGAGTGAGTTGAAGAGCACTTACTTGATCATCTTTAGTGTCGTCTTGAGCTTGTTCTTGATCTTGAGCTTGCTCTTGATCTTGAACTTGCTTAGAGGAGAAAACTTGACCTTGGGCATCACTTGGTGGTTCAACGCCATCTTGAGGTTGATCTTTCCCTTGGTCTTGTTCATGAGGTTGAGGGCCTTCACTTTGTTCTTCGGAAGCGTGTGGGTCATGGGTTGGTGATGGTTCCACTAGAGTGGAACATTGTCCTTCTCCTTCGACCACAAGGGGTTCCTCAATGGGTAGGATAAAACCAACACCCATTCTTCTTATGGCTTGGGTAGGAATTCCATCACCTACATCACAAGTACCGCTTTGCTCCACTTGGGAGATGTTATTCTCATGAAAATCCACGTTACACGTCTCCTCAATAAGCCCCGTGGACTTATTAAGGACACGGTAAGCATGAGAGTTTGTAGCATAACCAACAAATATGCCCTCATAAGCTCTAGCCTCAAATTTAGACAAACGAACACCTTTCTTGAGAATGAAACACTTACACCTGAACACCTGGAAGTACTTGAGGTTGGGCTTGTTACCAGTGAGTATCTCATATGGAGTCTTGTTCAAGCCTTTGCGGAGGTAGAGCTGATTTGATGCACGACACACGGTGTTTATGGCTTTGTCCCAAAAGTTGTATGGAGACTTGAACTCCGCCATCATGGTTCTTGCCGCATCCATCAACGTCCATTTCTTCCTCTCTGCTACACCATTTTGTTGAGGGGTGTAAGGTGCGGAATATTGATGTTTGACCCCCTCATCACTAAGAAACTCATCCAAGGTGTAGTTCTTGAACTCGGTGCCATTGTCACTTCTTATTGTCAAGATCTTTGCATTGTGTTGACGTTGAGCTTCATTTGCAAAGTCAATGATGGTTTGTTGGGTCTCACTCTTCCTCTTGAAGAAGTACACCCAAGTGTATCTTGAATAGTCATCCACAATCACCAAGCAATACTTTCTACCCCCAAGACTACCAAAGGATGGAGGCCCAAAGAGATCCAAGTGAAGGAGCTCCAAAGGCCTCTTTGAGTAAATGATAGTCGTGGGAGGGTGAGCCTTCTCAT
The DNA here is from genome assembly GCF_056163025.1 of Triticum urartu. Classification (NCBI taxonomy): domain Eukaryota; kingdom Viridiplantae; phylum Streptophyta; class Magnoliopsida; order Poales; family Poaceae; genus Triticum; species Triticum urartu. The sequence goes on from NC_141873.1 coordinate 449,509,906, forward strand.
GTAGATTTCCTTCAATGCAGGCACTACAAGCACGATCTTTGGCAAAACTAACATTTGTTAGTCCACGGACATGGTCCTCCTTGAGAAGACTTTGCAAAGATCTCATATTGCCATGGGCTAAACGGTGATGCCAAAGCCATCCCACATCAACTTTATCCATTAGGCATGTCGCGGTCTTAGTGGGTCACTCTGAAAAGTTAATCACATAGAGACCGTTCTCGACATGCCCAACAAAGGCTACTTTAATAGTCTTGCTCCACAAGAGGGCCACGGTATCAATATCAAAGAAAGCCGCAAAGCCCATGATTGCAAGTTGACAAACGGAAAGTAAATTGTATGCAAGGGACTCAACAAGCATGACCTTCTCGATCGTGAGATCATGAGAAATTACAACCTTGCCAAGCCCCAATACCTTAGAGGACGAGGCATCACCCCACTCGACATTGGTGGGCATAGATGTCTTTTGCACGTCCACCACCAAGTCCTTGCTTTCGCTCATATGATTAGTGGCTCCACTATCGAGCAACCATGATCCCCCACCAGAAGCAAACACCTACAAGAGATCAATGCTTGGTTTTAGGTACCCATTTTGTAATGGGTCCTTTGATGTTAGTGACAAGGGTCTTAGGAACCCAAATAGACAATTCAATGTACTCATAAGGAGAACCAACAAATTTAGCATAAACATGCCCATCACTACCACGGCATAACACATAGGAAGGGTTAAAGTCGCCAACGTTGTTGGAAGGGGTGGCATTGCCCTTCTTGACACCACCACCCTTCACATTGTTCTTCTTCTCCTTAGAGGCACCCTCTCCCTCTTTGACAAAAGTTTGCATGAGAGGAGGAGGTCGTTTGGCCTTGTCATTCTTCTTCTTATTCTTGGACTTGGGTGCAAACCCAATCCCTTCCTTGGCCACAACTTCCTTTTGATTGCTCAAAAGATTGTTGAGGTTCTTCTCACCTTGTATGCACGACACAAGGCCTTTCTCAAGTTGCTCATTCAACTTTGCATTGTCCTCAACAAGATGCACATGCTCACAACAAGGGTTAGTAGCATTTGCATTATCAATTAAAACCATATGAGGAAAAAGTGGCTTTCTCCTTGGTTAGCCTCACTTGGAGTTTATCATGAGACTCTTTAAGACTAGCATGAGTACTCTTCAAGGCCTTGTGAGCCTTGTCAAGGATACCAAACTCCTCCTTGATTCTAGCAAGATCAACACCAAGTTTGGCCTTCTCGGAATTTAGCACACGAGACACAACAAGAGCATGATCAAGATCTTTCTTTAATTTAGCATGGTCATCGTTGTGTGACCCCTCAAGAGCCGAGCAATGACCACGCTATTCCTCAAGAGCATTAGAGAGATCCGATATCTCATCGTCATAGTCACGACTATGCCCCTCCATCTTAGAGATGGTGTCTTCGTGAGCCTCGATCATGTCATTGGCTTCACCAAGTTGTTCCAAGAGAGCAACGAAGTGATTCTTGGATTTACCCTTAAGCTTACTCATAAAAGACTCAAAATCATTTTCCTCCACGTTGGACCCCCCACTTTCATCAATGCAATCCATCAAAGAAGGATGAGTAGTGATGGTAGTTTTAATGTTGGGGGTTACCTTGTTGGTGGCTTTATCCATGACGCACTTGGCGGTGATGTTCTCATTGGGTGAGTCGAAGAGGGACGTCTGTGGTGTTGTCGCAATGACCATGGAGGCCATGGCAACCGTCTCACCATCTTCATCATCATCATCATCCTCATTGTACTCTTCTTGTTCCACCAATCCCTTGGGAGGAGCTTTCTTGGTGAAGTGGTTCTTGTTGGGGAAAGACTTGGCCTTATCCTTCCGGATGAGCTTGCCACCATTCTCTTCCCTCTTCTCATAGGGGCACTCAGCAACTAAGTGACTCACATTTCCACAATTATAGTAAGTCCTCACACGTTGCTTGCCCTTGGCGTCACTTGAGTTGCTCTTGTTGAAGTTGGGCCTTGAGTTCTTCTTGCTCCAAAATTGTCTTGAAGCGAGAGCCATGTGCTCATGATAATCATATTTTGTATCCTCGGGGTTGCTCTTCTCTTCTTCCTCTTCCACCTCTTCTTCCATGCTAGCCTTCAAAGCAAGGTTGGGCTTCTTGGCTCTTTGAGAACGCTATACCGCATTGTTGGCGGTCTTGTCCAAGATACTCATTGCCACAAACTCATCCAACACTTCGACAGATGATGGAGGACATGGCCTTATGGTAAGGCATCATGGCTTTGAGAAATTTCTGCTTGATCCAATTGTCATTTGTATCCTTGCTCCCATGATCTCGGAGTGAGACCGCGAGTGTGGTTAGTCTCCGATAGAGCTCACGAGGTTCTTCACCTTCATTCATAGCAAATTCACTGGCTTCATCTTGCACCACTTCATAGTTGGAGCGTTGAATGCTTGCGATTCCTTTGTAAAGGGAAACAACATGGTGACATGCTTCCTTTGCCATAGTGAATGGTCGGAGATGTGCGACATCTTCAGGAGGGATTGCATCTTGGATGATGAAGAGAGCATTCTCGTTAAATTGATGATCCGCGGCTTCTCTTGGGGTGAAGTTGCTTGGGTCATGCGGATAGAAACCTTGCTCAATAATTCTCCAAAGGTTAGTATTAACATGATTTAAATGACGTTTAAAGCAATAGACCCAAGCGTCAAAATCCTCATTTTTCACAATCTTAGGAGGAGAACCGGCATGATTTAAATGAGTGGAGGGAGTCGGTCCTCCGTAGGTAAGTGGAGGTTCCACATGGGCAAAGATGCCATTTCCACTTTTACCACTAGACAAAGGAACTTTATCACTAGAAGCTCCCCCTTATTGGAGTTAGCAACCGTCACCTTGTTAGTGGGATCAACCACTTCCAACGGTGTGGTGGATAATTTAAGACCATCAAGAAAATCCTTAAGCACGCCTTTGACCTCGGCCGTCATGGAGGTTTTAAATGTGTCCAAGGCCACATTGAGCTCCTCACATGCGACTGAGGTTTCCCCATTGGCCGTAGACGAGGACGGAATCACACCGGGGTGCTCTTCCACACAGTCTACGGTGTCAACCATACTCTTCGGACGGCAAAGTCCTTAATAAAGAGACGAGGCTCTCATACCAATTGAAAGGATCGATATAGTTGACTAGAGGGGGGTGAATAGGCAACTAATAATTTTTAGCTTTTCTTTACCAATTTAAACTTTGCATCAAAGTAGGTTGTCTAGATGTGCAACTAGGTGAGCAACCTATATGATGCAACAACAATAAGTAAACAAGCAAGCAAGGAATGTAACACAAGATAAGATTGCATGGGTAAAGGGATGAGATAACCAAGAGTGGAGTCAGTGAAGACGAGGATGTGTTATCGAAGTTCCTTCCTTTTGAGGGGGAAGTACATCTCCGTTGGAGCGGTGTGGAGGCACAATGCTCCCCAAGAAGCCACTAGGGCCACCGTATTCTCCTCACGCCCTCACACAATGCGAGATGCTGTGATTTCACTATTGACGCCCTTGAAGGTGGCAACCGGACCTTTACAAACAAGGTTGGGGCTCTCTCCACAACTTAATTGGAGGCTCCCAACGAAACCCCGGATCTTCACCACAATGGAATGTGGCTCCGAAGTGACCTCTTCCGTCTAGGGCGCCCAAGCACCCAAGAGTAACAAAATCCACACAAGAAAGTATGGGGGAATCAAATATCCTTTGGTGGAAGTGTAGATATAGGTCTCCCCCTTCAATCCCTAGCAGATCAATGAGTTTGAATGTCTAGAGAGAGATCGGGTAAGGGAGCTTTAATGGCAGTAATGGAGGAGAGAGAGAGGCAAGAGGTAGGTGGTAGGTAGGAGAAGCACCTCCTTAAATAGGCCCCCCATAGATCCAACCGTTATGTGTAGAAACGCATAGGAGCGGTACATCCGCAATAGGCACCAGTACAACCGGTGGATGCGGGAAACCCCTGCTAGCGCACCAGGGCGGTACTTCCGGTGGTGCAGCCGGTAGTAGAGGTCTATCGGAAGAAATCGGAACTACCGCACTACCATCGCTCAACTACCGGGCCACATATAGAAAGAAAACCCCTCGGGTCAGCAGTTGGAGCGGAGGTTGGGCTGGAACTACCACTGGGCCAGCAGTCCCTGGGTGGTGGGGTCCGAGGCGGTACAGCCGCCCTGAACACTGGTAGTACCGGTTTTGTCGAAACAAACCGGAACCGTTCCACCACTGGTCTACCATCGTACCCGGTATAGAAGGGAGTCACCCTTGAGCGGTACTTGGAGCGGTGGTGAGACCAGAACTACCGGCCAGCGGTACGACCGCTCAAGGGAGTGGTACTACCACCATGGGCAGAACTGCACAGGACAGAGGACGGGGAACCTCTTTCTCCTTGAACGGAGGGTATATGGTGGGCGTAGAGAATGTGTACGTGAAGTGATTCACCCAATACCTTCTGATGTGGATTCCCTCTTGATAGTATGGATATCCTACGACCAAAGGAATAAAAACATCGGAAACTCTCTCTTCGATCTTTTCCGCATAGAGGGAAATCCTAACCGTCTTGCGCCACACAATGTGTACCTCAGAAAACTATGGCGCACGATTAGTCCACACGTGTGTTGTCATCATCACCAAAACTCTAAGGCAGAAGATGCCCTTACAGTAGTGAAAACTTGAATCTGTCGTGCCATCGTGCATGTTCTGTTTTTGCGCAACACTGTTGATCCGCCAATTTGAAAGATGATCCTTTTACTCTTATAACAGTATTGATTTACGTGAATCAAACCTGATTATTTCCTGCACACAAACAAGTCACAAGTGCCCTGGCGGTTTACCGCCGGGCGGGTCCTGATACCCAATTAAAGCCACTGAGGACGAATAGTCCATAATCAGGGCCGATCTGACAATTGTTTAAATAAGATGTCATACCTGTGGTATATACTTAGACTGTTGTCTTATCAGCTTTGTGCAGTTAGAGGTGTTAGAGCTATAACTCTGAACATAGGATTCATTACGCTCTGGCGACTTAGAGTCTGTCCTCCTGACGGGTTGTAGAAACCCAAAGTATGCTTCAAATATGAGCCATAAACAGGGCAGCTGGGCCCAACTTGTAAAAAACCAGAAGGAAATGAAAAAACCATATGAAAAATACAAATAAGAAATCAAAAGAAATTCGAGGCTTTTGTAGGCTGCCAAGCCGAAGTGTCTTCTTCAATGAGACTAGCCGGGGCCACTGGATTGTTCGTGCATTCCGTGAGCCTAACTCACAGTACCCAATCGACATTTAAACCTAGATAGAGTTGTATCTTGCTTTATAGACTTATCAGGAGTACGCGTGGTCAGAGTAACAGCATACATCACGGGCCAATTTATCCAAGTTTCAAGGAAGGCGGCTTATGAAGCCTGGATCTATCCTGACTATCTATAAACCGTGCTCTCGCATGACAAGCCGCCGTTTGAACCATAACGACCTCAGATCTTGGTCGAATACGCTGTAAAGACTAATCGTTAAGAGTTCGGCGGGTCAATCAGGATTACCTGATGGAATTGAAGCAGCTGGTTACAGGTAGGATGATCCGGACAGGTTATGTTCTCTTTGGTCGAATACGCCTATGTTTGAACAAACCTGGTCAAGTGGGTAGTAACGCTATCTTCTCTTTGGTCGAATACGCCTATGTTTGAACAGGAAGCCCCCAAGTGACATGCTTACCAATCGTGCTTATCCGGGACCTATGTTTGAGATGTGCGGTGCATCCAACTCTCTTTGGTCCTTGAAATTTGGGCGTCAAGCCTCTTAAATGAATATGATGATAAAGACTCAGCTTCAAGGAAGCGAAACGACAAAGGCACTGAATTTTCAAGGATGTCGCCTTTATTATACTGCTTATAATATATACATCAGGTAACTATGTACATCATGAGAGCCAGTGGCTCAAGTATAGTAGCGCCGAAGATGAGCAATGTTCCACGACTGGCGGGTCTCCTCCTCTGATGTGCGTGAGTCCTTGTTGTCTCGAACGTCGATAAGGTAGTATGACCCATTATGTAAATTCTTGCTGACCACGAAAGGTCCTTCCCAAGGCAGTGATAACTTGTGCATATTTGTCTGGTCTTGGATGAGCCGGAGCACTAAGTCGCCTTCTTGAAAGGTTCTGGTTTTGACCCAGCAGCTGTGATAACGACGTAGGTCTTGCTGATAAATTGCCAAACGAGTCGCCGCGAGATCACGCTCCTCATCCAATAAGTCAAGTGCATCTTGACGCGCCTTTTCATTGTCAGCCTCAACATAAGCCACCACCCGGGGTGAATCGTGACGGATGTCACTAGGGAGAACCACCTCTGCCCCATAAACCATGGAAAAAGGTGTGTAACCCATAGACCTATTGGGGGTCGTATTGATGCTCCATGACACTGAGGGTAACTCCTCCACCCAACAACCCGGCGTTCTCTGCAAAGGAACGATAAGCCAGGGCTTGATACCTCGCAGAATCTCCTGATTTGCTCGTTCTGCCTGACCATTGGATTTAGGGTGAGCCACAGAGAAAACATCAAGCCGGATATGCTCCCGTTGACAAAACTCTTCCATAGCGCCTTTAGAGAGAATAGTATCATTATCTATTATAATGTTGTGTGGAAAGCCAAAATGGAAGATCACCTTCTTCATGAATTGAACCGTCGTCGCTGCATCACATTTACTAACCGGCTCTACTTCAACCCACTTAGTAAACTTAGCAACTGCCACCAAGAGGTGGGTCTTCTTATCCTTGGACCTCTTAAAGGGCCCAACCATATCAAGCCCCCAAGTTGCAAGCGGCCAAATAATTGGAATCATCCTCAATTCTTGAGACGGCACATGAGCTCGTCGTGAAAATTTCTGACAGCCGTCACATCTGCTTACTAAATCCTCAGCATCAGCATGAGCCGTCAACCAATAGAACCCATGATGAAAATCCTTGGCTACAAGAGATTTAGAGTCGGCATGATGAACACAATCTCCTTTGTGGATCTCTCGTAAAATCTCACAGCCTTCTTCAGGAGAGACGCAGCGTTGAAACGCCCCCGTGACACTGCGACGGTGCAACTCCCCATTGACAATTGACATTGACTTAGACCGCCGGGTTATCTGTCTGGCCAAGACCTCATCCTCCAGCAACTCACCCCGGGTCATGTAAGTCAAATCAGGAATAGCATGAAGAGCCGCCACCAATTTCGCCTCCGGGTGAGGGACATCAAGATCCTCCTTTGTAGGCAATTTAATAGATGGGTTAAGCAAAATATCCAGAAACATGTTAGGTGGCACCGGCTTACGCTGAGACCCTAGCCGGCTTAAAGTATCAGCCGCCTCATTCTTCTTGTGATCAATATGCTCAACTTGATAACCCTTGAAGTGACCCACAATAGCATCAACCTCTCGGCGATAAGCCACCATAAGCAGATCAATAGAATCCCAAGTACCGGAAACTTGCTGAGCTACCAGATCTGAATCGCCAAAACACCTCACCCGGCTCAGATTCATCTCTTTAGCCATCCAAAGACCATGGAGCAAGGCCTCATACTCAGCTGCATTGTTAGTACAAGGGAACATTAGCAGGAGAACATAAGAAAAATTATCACCTCGTGGGGAAGTCAAGACAACTTCAGCCCCCGAGCCCTCCAACTGCCTGGATCCATCAAAGTGAATAGCCCAATATGTGTTATCCGGCTTTTCCTCAGGCGCCTGCAACTCTGACCAGTCATTGATGAAATCCACAAGTGCTTGGGACTTGATGGTTGTACGAGGCACATATTTTAAACCGTCAGGTCCAAGCTCAATGGCCCATTTAGCAACCGGCATGTGGCTTCCCTGTTTTGAATGATGTCTCCTAAAGGAGCAGAGCTAACCACAGTAATGGGATGACCCTAAAAATATTGTTTGAGTTTCTGGATTGCCAGGAAAACCCCATACACAAGCTTCTGCCAGTGTGGATATCTCTGCTTGGATTCAATAAGCACCTCACTGATGTAGTAAACCGGCCGTTGAACTGGGTACTCCTTGCCTGCCTCTTTTCTTTCCACCACAATAGCTACACTAATGGCCCGGCTGTTAGCAGCCACATATAACAACATAGGCTCTTTATCAATAGGGGCAGAAAGCACGGGCGGCTCAGTCAACTGTTTTTTCAGATCCTCAAATGATTGATTAGCAGCATCACTCCAAACAAAGTGATTTGTCTTCTTCATCGTCTGATAAAAGAGGAATAGCCTTCTCACCTAACCGGCTTATGAAACGGCTCAGAGCTGCAATGCGACCCACCAGACGCTGAACATCATTGACACACGCCGGCTTAGCCAATGAAGTGATGGCTTTGATCTTCTCCGGGTTAGCTTCAATGCCTCTGTTAGAAACCAGAAATCCCAATAGCTTGCCAGCTGGTACACCAAAGATACATTTGGCCGGGTTAAGCATCATCTTGTAGACCCGGAGACTATCAAACGTCTCCTTCAAATCATCAATTAGGGTCTCATTCTTTCTGGATTTTACCACAATGTCATCCACATAAGCATGAACATTACGCCCGATCTGATTATGAAGGCAATTCTGTACACACCGCTGATAAGTCGCCTGGACACTCTTGAGCCCAAAAGGCATAGACACATAGCAGAAGGCTCCCAGCGGAGTAATGAAACTTGTTTTCTCCTGGTCCTTAACTGCCATCTTGATCTGATGATAACCTGAATAAGCATCCAAAACACTCAAATGCTCACAACCCGCCATAGCATCAATGATTTGATCAATACGAGGGAGAGCAAACGGATCAATCGGACAAGCCTTGTTTAAGTCTGTGTAATCCACACACATTCACCAAGTGTCGTTCTTCTTAAGCACCAGCACCGGGTTAGCCAACCACTCAGGATGGAAGACTTCAACAATAAACCCGGCTGCTAAGAGTCGGGCCACCTCCTCACCAATGGCCTTTGATATGTCTCCGTCGTATCTACTTTTCCAAACACTTTTCCCGTGTTTTGGACTCTAACTTGCATGATTTGAATGGAACTAACCCGGACTGACGCTGTTTTCAGTAGAATTGCCATGGTGTTATTTTTGTGCAGAAATAAAAGTTCTCGGAATGACCTGAAAATCAACGGAAATTATTTTTGGAATATATAAAAATACTGGAAGAAGAATCCATGTCAGGGGGCCCACACCCTGTCCACAAGGGTGGGGGCGCGCCTACCCCCCTGGGCGCGCGCCCCTGCCTCGTGGGCCCCCTCACGCTCCACCGACCTCAACTCCAACTCCATATATTCGTGTTCGGGGAGAAAAAAATCAAAGAGAAGGATTCATCGCGTTTTACGATACGGAGCCGCCGCCAAGCCCTAAACTCTCTCGGGAGGGCTGATCTGGAGTCCGTTTGGGGCTCCGGAGAGGGGAATCCGTCGCCATCGTCATCATCAACCTTCCTCCATCACCAATTTCATGATGCTCACCGCCATGCGTGAGTAATTCCATCGTACGCTTGCTGGACGGTGATGGGTTGGATGAGATTTATCATGTAATCGAGTTAGTTTTGTTAGGGTTTGATCCCTAGTATCCACTATGTTCTGAGATTGATGTTGCTATGACTTTGCTATGCTTAATGCTTGTCACTAGGGCCCGAGTGCCATGAGTTCAGATCTGAACCTACTATGTTTTCATCAATATATGAGAGTTCTTGATCCTATCTTGCAAGTCTATAGTCACCTACTATGTGTTATGATCCGGCAACCCCAAAGTGACAATAATCGGGACCACTCCCGGTGATGATCGTAGTTTGAGGAGTTCATGTATTCACTATGTGTTAATGCTTTGGTCCGGTACTCTATTAAAAGGAGGCCTTAATATCCCTTAGTTTCCAATAGGACCCCGCTGCCACGGGAGGGTAGGACAAAAGATGTCATCCAAGTTCTTTTCCATAAGCATGTATGACTATATTCGGAATACATGCCTACATTACATTGATGAATTGGAGCTAGTTCTGTGTCACCCTATGATATGACTGTTACATGATGAACCGCATCCGGCATAATTCTCCATCACCGATCCATTGCCTATGAGCTTTCCATATATTGTTCTTCGCTTATTTACTTTTTCGTTGCTATTGTTACAATCACTACAAACACCAAAACACTTTTGCTACCGTTACTTTTGCTATCATTACCACTACTATCATATTACTTTGCTACTAAATACTTTGCTACAGATATTAAGTTATCCAAGTGTGGTTGAATTGACAACTCAGCTGCTAATACTTGAGAATATTCTTTGGCTCCCCTTGTGTCGAATCAATAAATTTGGGTTGAACACTCTACCCTCGAAAACTGTTGTGATCCCATGTACTTGTGGGTTATCAAGACTATTTTCTGGCGTCGTTGCCGGGAAGCATAGCTCTATTCTTTGAGTCACTTGGGATTTATATCTGCTTATCATTATGAAGAACTTGAAAGATCCAAGAACCAAGATTTATCCCTCAACTACGAGGGGGGGTAAGGAACTGCCATCTAGCTCTGCACTTGATTCACCTTCTATTTTGAGTAAGCTTGCGACACCTACACATGCTATTGATTCTGATAGGTCGCATGTTATTGATGATGCCACTTCTGCTTTGCATGATACTTATGATGAAACTACTTCTATGCTTGATACTACTCTGCCACTAGGTGAATTTTTTGATGAACAACTTGCTAGGGCTAGAGAGAATGAAATTATTGGAACTGATAATATTGATGAAAGTGATAATGAAGATTCTCCCCCTAGATATGAATTGCCTGTTGTGCCTGAGGGGTTATGTTATGGATGAAGAAACTGCTAGAGACTTCTTACCTTGAAATGATAGATCTGATCTTAAGAAATTATTAGCTAAGCTTAAAGAAAACTCTTTGAATGCTAGAACGAAATATGATCCTGCTTTTGCTACGTCACCTATCTTTATTACTAATAAGGATTATGATTTCCATGTCGATCCTGAGTTAATTGCTTTGGTTGAATCTGATCCTTTTTATGGCTATGAATCTGAAACTGTTGTGGCACATCTTACTAAATTAAATGATATAGCCACCCTGTTTACTCATGATGAGAAAACTCGCTATTACTTTATCCTTAAGCTGTTTCCGTTCTCATTAAAGGGTGATGCTAAGCCATTGTTTAATTCCTTGATCCTGGTTGTGTGCGTAGTCCCCAGGATATGATTTATTACTTTTCTGCTAAATATTTCCTCGCTCATAAGAAACAAGGTGCTTTAAGGGAAATATATAATTTTGTGCAAATTGAAGAAGAGAGTCTCCCACAAGCTTGGGGGAGGCTTCTCCGATTACTTAATGCTTTGGCTGATCATCCTCTCAAGACAAATGAAATACTTGATATATTTTATAATGGACTAATCAATGCTTCTAGAGATTACTTGGATAGTTGTGTTGGTTGTGTTTTCAGGGAAGAACTGTTGATCAAGCTGAATTGCTATTGAATAATATGTTGCCTAATGAAAGTAATTGGACACTTCCTGAACCAACTCCTAAGCCAACTCCAAAGAAAAGGGGTATTCTATTTCTCAGTCTTGAAGATATGCAAGTGGCAAAGAAATCTATGAAAAAAGGGTATTAAAGCTGAAGATGTAAAGAATTTACCACCTATTGAAGAAATACATGGTCTTGATAACCCGACACAGGTAGTAAAGGTAAATTCTCTCTATAGATTTGATAAATGTGAAATTCCATTTACTAAGTTTGCTAGCCAATGCTTGGATGGGTTTGATGACTTTATGGTTAAACAAGAAAACTTCAATGCTTATGTTGGTAGACAATTGAAACACAATGCTGATATGCTTGAACACTTGAGTGATTATATGGCTAGTGTTAAAGATGAACTTAAACTTATTAGTAAACATGCTTCTATGGTTACCACTCAAGTAGAACAGGTACTTAAAGCTCAGAATGATTTTCTCAATGAATTAAATAATAAGAAGAATGATAATGTTGTTAGAGTTATGACCAGAGGAGGTAAAATGACTCAGGAACCTTTGTATCCTGAGGGCCATCCCAAGAGAATTGAACAATCAGAGAACTAATATTGATGCACCTAGTTCTCTAAGAGGAAGAAAAATAAAAATGATAGGACTTTGCATGCTTCTAGTGAACCTGTTGTTGACACACCTGAGAATCCCAACGATATTTCTATTTCTGATGCTGAAACACAATCTGGTAATGAACATGAACCTAGTGATAATGTTAATGATGATGTTCATGTTGATGCTCAACCTAGCAATGATAATGATGTAGAGATTGAACCTGCTGTTGATCTTGATAACCCACAATCGAAGAATCAACGTTATGATAAGAGAGACTTCATTGCTAGGAAGCATGGTAAATAAAGAGAACCATGGGTTCAGAAACCCATGCCTTTTCCTCCTAAACCATCCAAGAAAAAAGATGATGAGGATTTTGAGCGCTTTGCTGAAATGATTAGACCTATCTTTTTGCGTATGTGTTTAACTGATATGCTTAAAATGAATCCTTATGCTAAATACATGAACGATATTGTTACTAATAAAAGAAAGATACCAGAAGATGAAATTTCCACCATGCTTGATAATTGCACTTTTAAAGGTGGAATACCAAAGAAACTTGGAGATCCAGGAGTACCAACTATACCATGCTCCATTAAAAGAAACTATGTTAAAACTGCTTTATGTGATCTTGGAGCCAGTGTTGGTGTTATGCCTCTCTCTTTATATCGTAGACTTGATTTGAATAAGTTGACACCTACTGAAATGTCTTTACAAATGGCTGATAAATCAACTGCTATACCTGTCGGTATTTGTGAGGATGTGCCTGTTGTGGTTGCAAACATTACCATTTTAACGGACTTTGTTATTCTTGATATTCCCGAGGACGATAGTATGTCTATTATTCTTGGAAGACCCTTTTTGAATACTATAGGGGCTGTTATTGATTGCAATAAAGGCAATGTCACTTTTCATGTTAATGGTAATGAGCATATGGTACACTTTCCGAGCAAACAACCTCAAGTCCATAGTATCAATTCTATTGGAAAATTTTCAACAATTACTATTGGAGGTTTCGAATTTCCTCTTCCAACTGTCAAGAAGAAATATGATATTCTTATTGTTGGGGATGTGCATATCCCCGTTCAGGTAACCTAGTGTTATTCAAAAATTCTTCGGTTTCATGTTATTCGAAATAAGTTTGTTAACAAGACCTGATCAACCTTGTTAGTGGATTCCTTTTGATGATCATGAGATGGCTGAAGTTAGAAAACACAACTCTCTGTACCCTCTTTTTACTTTCTGTTATTTATATTAAATAAATCAGAAATAGTATTTTCTATCTGTTTTCTGAATTATCCATGCAATAAAAAATACCCCAAAAATAAAAGTTCTCCAAATGCCCTGAAAATTAAATATGATTTTTTTCTAGAATATTTGAGAATATCTGGCACTGAGAACACAACAGGGGGAGCAGCCACGTGCCCACGAGGGTGGAGGGCGCGCCTACCCCCTGGGCGTGCCCCCTGCCTCGTGGACCCCACGTGGGTCCCCTCCACTTATTCCATCCACCACACACTCCTTCCTCCCAAAAAAATCACTAGCCAGCTCAAACCCGAGTTCTTTCTCATCTTGCTGCCATTTTCGATCTCCTTGCTCAAAGCTCCATTCACAAAACTACTTTGGGGGATTGTTCTTTGGTATGTGACTCCTTCAATGGTCCAATTAGTTTTTGTTCTAGTGCTTTATTCATTGCAAATTTTTGCTGCTTAGGTGACCTTGTTCTTGAGCTTGCATGTCAAATTTATGTGGTCAAAAGTAGTTTTAATGCATGATATGGCCTCTAGGCACTTGTAGGAGTAGTTGCTATCAATTTTGTTGAGTTTGGCTCACTTTTATTTTAAGTTACTAAAAATTTCAGAAATTTTTGAGAGGAAGAAATATGTTTAGGAAAATGTACCAAGGTGGTTCCTCAAGGAAACAAGGACCCAGGCCCGCAATACGCGAGCTGGACAATGAACTACTGAGGGAGGCTCAAGTGCGGCCTTGTGAATGGCCGTCAGAGGACTTCATGATTCGAGCAGGAATCAAGGAGGAATTTGACGCATATGTGTGTAATGCTGATCTTGAGAGCTTCGAGGCAGATAAGTGCCGTCAATACTACTACCTCGCTGATTCCTTTGTGGGAAGGTTTGAATTTACATCATTACGCAATTCTCAAACTGTCCTATTTGATCTTTATGATAAATCTTATACCATGTACTTAGAAGATTTTAATATTGCTTGTAACTCCCACAGTGGGGTAATGTTAGTGAACCTCGTAAATCTGAATATAAGGATTTTCTTGCTAGTATCACTGTGGGGGAATCTAGGGAAATCACGCAAGCTACCATAGGGAGCACTCATTTTCCTGCTATACATTATTTTGCTCTCTTTATAGGTAGATGCATAAATGGTAAGGATGAGGCATGTCACATGTGTGTTCCAGATCTTAGTGTTCTCAAGAGTGCTGTATTAGGAGATAGACAATATAACTTGGGGGCCATTGTTGCGTGTAGGTTGCATAATAACAAAATTAATGGAGATCTCTTTGGTGGAATTTATGCAACCCGTTTAGCTGATTTTCTGGAGATACCCATTCGTGGATATGATATTTAGTTGCCTCCTGCTTATTTAGATTTGATGCTATAGTTCGTCATCAGTTCCTTGAGAGGAAGAATTAGTCCCTCCAGTAACGACTAATCTTTGACAGACGACACACCTATCACGTCGCTCTCCCTGCTCCAACTTTCTTTGACTTTCAGGCAAAAGGGAGATATGTTATAACCAGGGAGGAGGTGGACGAGTACGAGAGGAGGGCGGAGGTAGCTCGCCTCCAAGCTGTAGCTCATCAGGCAATTGCCGCTGCATCTCAGTACGACCCCAGCTACAGTTTTGATCCATGGGCATAGAACAACTTAGGCCAAAAGCCTAAGCTTGGGGAACTACGTATTTCTCACCGACATTACATTCATGTTCACACACTCATGTCAGTTGCAGGTGCTCTGCAACCTCTTGAGCACCTGCGTTGGTTTTCCCTTGAAGAGGAAAGGGTGGTGCAGCAAAGTAGCGTAAGTATTTCCCTCAGTTTTTGAGAACCAAGGTATCAATCTAGTAGGAGGCTAAGCGCGAGTCCCCCGCACCTATACAAAACAAATAAATCCTCGCAACCAACGCGATAAGGGGTTGTCAATCCCTACACGGTCACTTACGAGAGTGAGATCTAATAGATATGATAAGATAATATTTTTGGTATTTTTATGATAAAGATGCAAAACAAAATAAAAGCAAAGTAAATAACCAAGTATTGGAAGATTAATATGATGAAGATAGAGCCGGGGGCCATAGGTTTCACTAGTGGCTTCACTCAAGAGCATAGGTATTTTACGGTGGGTGAACAAATTACTATTGAGCAATTGACAGAATTGAGCATAGTTATGAGAATATCTAGGTATGATCATGTATATAGGCATCACGTCCAAGACAAGTAGACCGACTCCTGCCTGGATCTACTACTATTACTCCACACATCGACCGCTATCCAGCATGCATCTAGAGTATTAAGTTCACAAGAACAGAGTAACGCCTTAAGCAAGATGACATGATGTAGAGGGGTAAACTCATGCAATATGATGAAAACCCCATCTTGTTATCCTCAATGGCAACAATACAATACGTGCCTTGCTGCCCCTACTGTCACTCGGAAAGGACACCGCAAGATTGAACCCAAAGCTAAGCACTTCTCCCATTGCAAGAAAGATCAATCTAGTAGGCCAAACCAAACTGATAATTCGAAGAGACTTGCAAAGATAACCAATCATACATAAAAGAATTCAGAGAAGATTCAAATATTGTTCATAGATAAACTTGATCATAAACCCACAATTCATCGGTCTCAACAAACACACCACAAAAGAGGATTGCACCGAATAGATCACCACAAGAGAGGGGGAGAACATTGTATTGAGATCCAAAAAGAGAGAAGAAGCCATCTAGCTAATAACTATGGACCCGAAGGTCTGAGGTAAACTACTCACACTTCATATGAGAGGCTATGGTGTTGATGTAGAAGCCCTCCGTGATCGATGCCCCCTCCGGCGGAGCTCCGGAATAGGCCCCAAGATGGGATCTCATGGATACAGAAAGTTACGGCAGTGGAATTAGGGTTTTGGCTCCATATCGGATCGTTTGGGGGTACATAGGTATATATAGGAGGAAGAAGTACGTCGGTGGAGCAACAGGGGGCCCACGAGGGAGGAGGGCGCGCCTAGGGGGGTAGGCGTACCCCCTACCTCGCGGCCTCCCTATTGGTTGCTTGACGTAGGGTCCAAGTCTCCTGGGTCTTGTTCGTTCCAAAAATCACGTTTCCGAAGGTTTCATTCCGTTTGGACTCTGTTTGATATTCCTTTTCTTCGAAACCCTAAAATAGGCAAAAAAACAGCAATTCTGGGCTGGGCCTCCGGTTAATAGGTTAGTCCCAAAAATAATATAAAAGTGGATAATAAAGCCCAATAATGTCCAAAACAGAAGATAATATAACATGAAGCAATCAAAAATTATAGAAACGTTGGAGACGTATCAAGCATCCCCAAGCTTAATTCCTGCTCGTCCTCGAGGAGGTAAATGATAAAAACAGAATTTTTGATGTGGAATGCTACTTGGCATAATTTCAATGTAATTCTTCTTAATTGTGGTATGAATATTGAGATCCGAAAGATTCAAGACAAAAGTTTAATGTTGACATAAAAATAATAATACTTCAAGCATACTAACTAAGCAATTATGTCTTCTCAAAATAACATGGCCAAAGAAAGTTATACCTACAAAATCATATAGTCTGGCTATGCTCTATCTTCACCACACAAAGTATTTAAATCATGCACAACCCCGATGACAAGCCAAGCAATTGTTTCAAACTTTTGGTGTTCTCAAACTTTTTCAATCTTCACGCAATACATGAGCGTGAGCCATGGACATAGCACTTTAGGTGGAATAGAATGGTGGTTGTGGAGAAGACAAAAAGGGAGAAGATAGTCTCACATCAACTAGGCGTATCGGCGGGCTATGGAGATGCCCATCAATAGATATCAATGTGAGTGAGTAGGGACTGCCATGCAATGGATGCACTAGAGCTATAAGTATATGAAAGCTCAAAAAGAAACTAAGTGGGTGTGCATCCAACTTGCTTGCTGACGAAGACCTAGGGCATTTTGAGGAAGCCCATCATTGGAAAATAAAATCCAAGTTCTATAATGAAAAATTGCCACTAGTATATGAAAGTGATAACAAAGGAGACTCTCTACTATGAAGATCATGGTGCTACTTTGAAGCACAAGTGTGGTAAAAGGATAGTAGCATTGTCCCTTCTCTCCTTTTCTCTCAATTTTTTTATTTGGGCCTTTTTTTTACGGCCTCTTCTTTTTTTTGTCCGGAGTCTCATCCCGACTTGTGGGGGAATCATAGTCTCCATCATCCTTTCCTCACTTGGGACAATGCTCTAATAATGATGATCATCACACTTTTATTTTCTTACAACACAAGAATTACAACTCGATACTTAGAACAAGATATGACTCTATATGAATGCCTCCGGCGGTGTACCGGGATATGCAATGACTCATGAGTGACATGTATGAAAGAATTATGAACGGTGGCTTTGCCACAAATACAATGTCAACTACATGATCATGCAAAGCAATATGACAATGATGGAGTGTATCATAATAAACGGAACGGTGGAAAGTTGCATGGCAATATATCTCGGAATGGCTATGGAAATGCCATGATAGGTAGGTATGGTGGCTGTTTTGAGGAAGGTATATGGTGGGTGTATGATACCGGCGAAAGGTGCGCGATATTAGAGAGGCTAGCAATGGTGGAAGGGTGAGAGTGCATATAATCCATGGACTCAACATTAGTCATAAAGAACTCATATACTTATTGCAAAAATCTACAAGTTATCAAAGCAAAGTATTACGCGCATGCTCCTAGGGGGATAGATTGGTAGTAAAATACCATCGCTCGTCCCCGACCGCCACTCATAAGGAAGATAATCAATAAATAAATTATGCTCCAACTTCATCACATAACGGTTCACCATACGTGCATGCTACGGGAATCACAAACTTCAACACAAGTATTTCTCAAATTCACAACTACTCAACTAGCATGACTCTAATATCACCATCTCCATATCTCAAAACAATTATCAAGTATCAAACCCCTCATAGTATTCAACACACTCATAAGAGAATTTTATTATTAATCTTGTATACCTAGCATACTAGGATTATTTAAGAAAATTACCATGCTATTTAAGACTCTCAAAATAATCTAAGTGAAGCAGGAGAGATCAATAGTTTCTATAAAACAAATCCACCACCGTGCTCTAAAAGATATAAGTGAAGCACTAGAGTAAAACTATATAACTCAAAAGATATAAGTGAAGCATGTAGAGTATTCTAATAATTTCCGAATCATGTGTGTCTCTCTACAAAGGGGTGTACAGCAAGGATTATTGTGGTAAACTAAAAAATAAATACTCAAATCATACAAGACGCTCCAAGCAAAACACATATCATGTGGTGAATAAAAATATAGCTCCAAGTAAAATTACCGATAGAAGTAGACGAAAGAGGGGATGCCTTCCGGGGCATCCCCAAGCTTTGGCTTTTAGGTGTCCTTAGATTATCTTGGGGGTGCCATGTGCATCCCCAAGCTTAGGCTCTTGCTACTCCTTGTTCCATAATCCATCAAATTTTACCTAAAACTTGAAAACTTCACAACACAAAACTTAAAGTAGAAAATCTCGTGAGCTCCGTTAGCGAAAGAAAACAAAAGACCACTTCAAGGTACTGTAATGAACTCATTCTTTATTTATATTGGTGTTAAACCTACTGTATTCCAACTTATATATGGTTTATAAACTATTTTACTAGCCATAGATTCATCAAAATAAGCAAACAACACACGAAAAACAGAATCTGTCAAAAACAGAACAATCTGTAGTAATCTGTAGCTAGCGCAACATATGGAAACCCAAAAATTCTAAAATAAATTTCTAGACGTGATTAATTTATCTATTAGGTATCTGAAAAAATAATTAACTAAATATCACTTTCCAAATAAAAATGGCAACAGTTGTCGTGAGTGCTAAAGTTTCTGTTTTTACAGCAGGATTAACAAGACTTTCCCCAAGTCTTCCCGACGGTTCTACTTGGAACAAACGCTAATTAAACACAAAAAACACAACCAAAACATAGGATAGATAAATTATTTATTACTAAACAGGAGAAAAAAGTAAGGAATAAAAATAAAATTGGGTTGCCTCCCAACAAGCGCTATCGTTTAACGCCCCTAGCTAGGCATAAAAAGCAAGGATAGGTCTAGGTATTGCCATCTTTGGTAGGCAATCCATAAGTGACTCTCATAATAGATTCATAAGGTAATTTAATTTTATTTCTAGGAAAGTGTTCCATGCCTTTCCTTAACGGAAATTGGAATCTAATATTCCCTTCCTTCATATCAATAATTGCACCAATCGTTCTAAGGAAAGGTCTACCAAGAATAATAGGACATGAAGGATTGCAATCTATGTCAAGAACGATAAAATCTACGGGCACATAATTCCTATTTGCAACAATAAGAACATCATTAATTCTTCCCATAGGTTTCTTAATAGTGTAATCCGCAAGGTGCATGTTTAGGGAGTAATCATCAAAATCACGGAAACCTAACAAATCACACAAAGTCTTTGGAATCGTGGAAACACTAGCACCGAAATAACACAAAGCATAGCATTCATGATCTTTAATTTTAATTTTAGTAGTAGGTTCCCACTAATCATAAAGTTTTCTAGGGATGGAAACTTCCAACTCAAGTTTTTCTTCATAAGATTGCATCAAAGCATCAACGATATGTTTGGTAAAGGCTTTATTTTGACTATAAGCATTGGGAGAATTTAGCACGGATTGCAACAAGGAAATACAATTTATCAAAGAGCAGCTATTATAATTAAATTCCTTGAAATCCAAAATAGTAGGTTCATTAACATCTAGAGTTTTGATCTCTTCAATCCCACTTTTATCAAATTTAGCATCAAGATCTAAAAACTCTGAATTTTTGGAACGCCTTCTAGGTAAAGGTGGATCATATTCACTCCCATCATTATCAAGATTCATATTGCAAAACAAAGATTTAATAGGGGACACATCAATAACTTTTAGATCTTCATCTTTATTATCATGGAAACTAGAAGAACACGCTCTTATAAAGGAATCTTTCTTAGCACGTATCCTAGCGGTTCTTTCTTTGCACTCATCAATGGAAATTCTCATGGCTTTGAGAGACTCATTGATATCTTGCTTAGGTGGAATAGATCTAAGTTTCAAAGAATCAACATCAAGAGAAATTCTATCAACGTTCCTAGCCAACTCATCAATCTTAAGCAATTTTTCTTCAATCAAAGCATTGAAATTCTTTTGCGAAGAAATAAATTTTTTAATATTAGATTCAAAATTAGAGGGCATCTTATTATAATTTCCATAAGAATTGTTGTAGGAATTACCATAATTATTAGAGGAATTACTAGGATAAGGCCTAGGATTAAAGTTTCCTCTATACGCGTTGTTACCAAAATTGTTCCTACCAACAAAATTCACATCCATAGATTCATTATTATTCACAATCAGAGTAGACAAAGGCATATCATTAGGATCAGAAGAAACACTTTTATTAGCAAATAATTTCATAAGTTCATCCATCTTTCCACTCAAAACATTAATTTCTTCTATCGCATGCACTTTCTTATTAGTAGATCTTTCAGTGTGCCATTGAGAATAATTAACCATAATATTATCTAGGAGTTTAGTAGCTTCTCCTAAAGTGATTTCCATAAAAGTGCCTCCCGCGGCCGAATATAAAAGATTTCTAGAAGCAAAACTCAATCCGGCATAAAATTTTTGTATAATCATGCACAGATTTAAACCATGAGTAGGGCAATTACGTATCATTAATTTCATCCTCTCCCAAGCTTGTGCAACATGTTCATGATCAAGTTTCTTAAAATTCATAATATCGTTTCTAAGAGAGATGATCTTAGCGGGAGGAAAATACTTAGAGATAAAAGCATCTTTGCACTTATTCCACGAATCAATACTATTTTTAGGCAAAGACGAAAACCAAGCTTTAGCACGATCTCTAAGCGAAAAAGGAAATATCTTCAATTTAAAAATATCATTATCCACATCTTTCTTATTTTGCATATCACACAAATCAACGAAGCTATTTAGATGAGTAGCGGCATCTTCACTAGGAAGGCCGGAAAACGGATCTTTCATGACAAGATTCAGCAAGGCAGCATTAATTTCACAAGATTCAGCATCGGTAAGAGGAGCAATCAGAGTGCTAATAAAATCATTGTTGTTGGTATGGGTAAAGTCACACAATTTAGTGTTATATTGAGCCATCGTGACAAACAAGCAATCCAACACACAAGCAAACAAGAAACGGGCAAAAAGAGGCAAACGGGAAAGAGAGGGGGGATAGAGAGAGAGGGTGAATAAAACGGCAAGGGTGAAGTGGGGGAGAGGAAAACGAGAGGCAAATGGCAAATAATGTAATAAAGGAGATAAGGGTTTGTGATGGGTACTTGGTATGTTGACTTTTGCGTAGACCTCCCCGACAACGGTGCCAGAAATCCTTCTTGCTACCTCTTGAGCACTTGCGTTGGGTTCCCTTGAAGAGGAAAGGGTGGTGCAGCAAAGTAGCGTAATTATTTCCCTCGGTTTTTGAGAACCAAGGTATCAATCCAGTAGGAGGCTACGCGCGAGTCGCTCGCACATACACAAAACAAATAAATCATCGCAACCAACGCGATAAGGGGTTGTCAATCCCTACACGGTCACTTACAAGAGTGAGATCTGATAGATATGATAAGATAATATTTTTGGTATTTTTATGATAAAGATGCAAAGTAAAATAAAAGCAAAGTAAATAACTAAGTATTGGAAGATTAATATGATGAAGATAGACCCGGGGGCCATAGGTTTCACTAGAGGCTTCTTTCAAGAGCATAGGTATTTTACGGTGGGTGAACAAATTACTGTTGAGCAATTGACAGAATTGAGCATAGTTATGAGAATATCTAGGTATGATCATGTATATAGGCATCACATCCAAGACAAGTAGACCGACTCCTGCCTGGATCTACTACTATTACTCCACACATCGACCGCTATCCAGCATGCATCTAGAGTATTAAGTTCACAAGAACAGAGTAACGCCTTAAGTAAGATGACATGATGTAGAGGGATAAACTCATGCAATATGATGAAAACCCCATCTTGTTATCCTCGATGGCAACAATACAATACATGCCTTGCTGCCCCTACTATCACTTGGAAAGGACACCGCAAGATTGAACCCAAAGCTAAGCACTCCTCCCATTATAAGAAAGATCAATCTAGTAGGCCAAACCAAACTGATAATTCGAACAGACTTGCAAATATAACCAATCATACATAAAAGAATTTAGAGAAGATTCAAATATTGTTCATAGATAAACTTGATCATAAACCCACAATTCATCGGTCTCAACAAACACACCACAAAAGAGGATTACATCGAATAGATCTCCACAAGAGAGGGGGGTAACATTGTATTGAGATCCAAAAAGAGAGAAGAAGCCATCTAGCTAATAACTATGGACCGGAAGGTCTGAGGTAAACTACTCACACTTCATCGGAGAGGCTATGGTGTTGATGTAGAAGCCCTCCGTGATCGATGCCCCCTCCAGCGGAGCTCCGGAACAGGCCCCAAGATGGGATCTCGTGGATACATAAAGTTACGGCGGTGGAATTAGGGTTTTGGCTCCGTATCTGATCGTTTGGGGGTAAGGTATATATAGGAGGAAGAAGTACGTCGGTGGAGCAACAGGGGGCCCATGAGGGTGGAGGGCGCGCCTGGGGGGGTAGCCGTGCCCCCCTACCTTGTGGCCTCCCTGTTAGTTGCTTGACGTAGGGTCCAAGTCTCCTGGGTCTTGTTCGTTCCAAAAATCACGTTCCCGAAGGTTTCATTCCGTTTGGACTCCGTTTGATATTCCTTTTCTTTGAAACCCTAAAATAGGCAAAAAAAACAGCAATTCTGGGCTGGGCCTTCGGTTAATAGGTTAGTCCCAAAAATAATATAAAAGTGGATAATAAAGCCCAATAATGTCCAAAACAGAAGATAATATAGCATGGAGCAATCAAAAATATAGATACATTGGAGACGTATCATGCTCATACTTTTTCATTGTATCATCCATGCTTGTTTATTTTCTTTTTTAGCTTTCTTCTTGTGTGTTTGAAAAACCTTAAGAAAAACCAAAAAAAGTAGTTGTAAATTTTAGCTAGTTTACTTTCCATGCCTGTAGTAGTACTAATTAAAAAGAAAACCCCAAAAGATTTCTCGTTCTTCTTTTGCTTGTTGGGAGCTTTCTCGTGTAAATAGTTTTGTTTCTTTTCTTTCCTATGGGGGTCGAGAGGAGAAGACCATGATGAAAATGTTGAGTGGCTCTCATATGCATATTGTTGATCTAACAAAGAGCACATATTACCTTGTCTTATCCCATGAATTGAATGCTTGCAGATTCCAGATTAGTCCAATGCATGTACACTATTATTATTATCCACACTATTCTGTCGTGCAAGTGAAAGGCAATAATGACGATATATGATGAAGTGATTGAGATGAGAAAGCTGGTATGAACTCGACCTCTCTTGTTTCTGTAAATATGATTAGTTCATCGTTCCTGATTCAGCCTATTATGAAAGAAACATGTTTGCAATGAAAATTAGAGATTGTAGTTGCTTATGCCATGCTTAATTAGCTAGGAGTTTATAATGGTTTACCTTGCGTGCCAACATGCTATTAAAATGGTTCTGATGTGATATAATAGGGTCGTATCCTCCTTTGAACGATTTGAGTGGCTTGACTTGGCACATGTTCACGCATGTAGTTGAAACAACATCAACATAGCCTCTATGATATTTATGTTCATGGTGCATTATATCCTACTCATGCTTGCATTCGGTGTTGATTAATCTTAATGCATACTCATGACTGTTGTCGCTCTCTAGCTGGTCGCTTCCCAGTGCCTTTCTAGCCTTCACTTGTACTAAGCGGGAACACTGCTTGTGCATCCAACTCCATAAACCCCAAAGCTATTCCATATGAGTCCACCATACCTGCCCATATACGGTATCTACCTGTCATTCCAAGTAAATTTGTATGTGCCAAACTCTAAACCTTCAAATAAACATTCTATTTTGTATGCTCGAATAGCCCATGTATCAACTAGGGCTATCTATATCCTCCATGCTAGGCAGGTTATTCTCAAGAGGGGTGGACTCAGCTCGTCATTCACGAGAAAATGGATGGTCACCGGGATGCCCAGTCCCATGCTCAAATCAAATCAAAATAATTGGAAAAAAAAACTCCCCTAGGATTGTTGTTAGTTGGAGGCACCCATTGTTTCGGGCAAGCCATGGATTGATGCTTGTTGGTGGTGAAGGAGTATAAACTTTACCATTCTGCTTGGGAACCTCCTATAATGTGTGTAGCATGGAAGATATCGAGATCTCTTGGTTGTTATGTTGACAATGAAAGTATACCGCTCAAAATATTATTCATCTCTATTTCAAAATCGAGCTCTGGCACCTCTACAAATCCCTGCTTCCCTCTGCGAAGGGCTTATCCATTTACTTTTCATGTTGAGTCATCATCCTCTTATTAAAAGGCACCAGTTGGAGAGCACCGCTGTCATTTGCATGTATTACTGTTAGTTTACATTGAGTATGACTGTGGCTGGATCTCTTTTACCATGAATTACAATATCTAGTCAGTCCTTGATCTTTAAAGGTGCTCTGCATTTATGTCTTGCGGTCTCAGAAAGGGCTAGCGAGATATCATCTTGTTATATCATATCATGATTGTTTTGAGAAAGTGTTGTCATCCGAGATTTGTTATTATTTCTGGCTAGTTGATTATGCCATTGATATGAGTAAATATGAGACCTAAATGTTATTGTGAATATGGTTAGTTCATAATCATTGCTGAAAACTTGAATGCTGGCTTTACATATTTACAACAACAAGAGCAAACAGAGTTTGTAAAAGTTTTTCTTTATCACTTTCAGTTTATCAACTGAATTGCTTGAGGACAAGCAAAGGTTTAAGCTTGGGGGAGTTGATACGTCTCCGTCGTATATACTTTTCCAAACACTTTTGCCCTTGTTTTGGACTCTAACTTGCATGATTTGAATGGAACTAACCCGGACTAACGCTGTTTTCAGCGGAATTGCCATGGTGTTATTTTTGTGCAGAAATAAAAGTTCTCGGAATGACCTGAAAATCAACAGAGATTATTTTTGGAATATATAAAAAATACTGGAAGAAGAATCCACGTCAGGGGGCCCACACCCTGTCCACGAGGGTGGGGGCGCGCCTACCCCCTGGGCGCGTCGCACTGCCTCGTGGGCCCCCTGGCGCTCCACCGACCTCAACTCCAACTCCATATATTTGTGTTTGGGGAGAAAAAAATCAAAGAGAAGGATTCATCGCGTTTTACGATACGGAGCCGCCACCAAGCCCTAAACTCTCTCGGGAGGGCTGATCTGGAGTCCGTTCGGGGCTCCGGAGAGGGGAATCCATCGTCATCATCAACCTTCCTCCATCACCAATTTCCTGATGCTCACCGTCGAGCGTGAGTAATTCCATCATAGGCTTGCTGGACGGTGATGGGTTGGATGAGATTTATCATGTAATCGAGTTAGTTTTGTTAGGGTTTGATTCCTAGTATCCACTATGTTGTGAGATTGATGTTGCTATGACTTTGCTATGCTTAATGCTTGTCACTAGGGCCTGAGTGCCATGATTTCAGATCTGAACCTATTATGTTTTCATGAATATATGTGAGCTCTTGATCCTATCTTGCAAGTCTATAGTCACCTATTATGTGTTCTGATCCGTTAACCCTGAAGTGACAATAATCGGGATACTTACCAGTGATGACCGTAGTTTGAGGAGTTCATGTATTCACTATGTGTTAATGCTTTGGTCCGGTACTCTATTAAAAGGAGGCCTTAATATCCCTTAGTTTTCAATAGGACCCCGCTGCCACGGGAGGGTAGGACAAAAGATATCATGCAAGTTCTTTTCCATAAGCACGTATGACTATATTCGGAATACATGCCTACATTACATTGATGAACTGGAGCTAGTTCTATGTCACCCTAGGTTATAACTGTTGCATGATCGATCGCATCCGGCATAATTCTCCATCACCGATCCAATGCCTACGAGCTTTTCATATATTGTCCTTCGCTTATTTACTTTTCCGTTGCTACTGTTACAATCACTATAAAACCAAAAATATTACTTTTGCTACCGTTACCACTACTATCGTATTACTTTGCTACTAAATACCTTGCTGCAGATATTAAGTTTCCAGGTGTGGTTGAATTGACAACTCAGCTGCTAATACTTGAGAATATTCTTTGGCTCCCCTTGTGTCGAATCAATAAATTTGGGTTGAATATTCTACCCTCGAAAACTGTTGCGACCCCCTATACTTGTGGGTTATCAGCCTTCCACCTCTCCTCGTTAAATTGGCGAAGAAATTGCTTGGTCGGCTTAAACTTCGGATCAATATTAAGAATGTGCTCAGTGAGTTCCCTCGGTACACCCGACATGTCTGAAGGCTTCCATGCAAAGATGTCCCGGTTCTCACAGATAAACTTGATGAGCGCACTTTCCTATTTCGGATCTAGGTTAGCGCTGATGCTGAACTATTTAGATGAGTCGCCAGGGACGAAGTCAACCAATTTAGTATCATCTGTCGATTTAAACTTTAACGAAGGACCATGCTCTATGGTTGGCTTTTTCAAGGACGTCATATCTGCCGGGTCAATATTATCCTTGTAAAATTTCAGCTCCTCTATGGCACAAACTGATTCAGCATAAGCCGCATCACCTTCCTCGCACTCCAAGGCCACCTTGCGACTTCCATGCACTATGATGGTGCCCTTATGACCTAGCATTTTAAGTTGCAAGTAAACATAACAAGGCCTTGCCATGAACTTAGCATAAGCCGACTTCCCAAACAGAGCATGATAAGGGCTCTTGATCTTGACCACTTCGAAGGTTAAAGTCTTAGACCTGGAATCATGCTCATCTCCAAAAGCGACCTCTAAAGATATCTTACCCACCGGGTAGGCTGACTTACCCGGCATGACACCATGGAAGACAGTGTTTGACGGCTTAAGATTTTTGTCAGTCAATCCCATGCGACGGAAGGTCTCATAATAAAGTATGTTAATGCTGCTACCTCCATCCATGAGCACCTTGGTAAATTTATAGCCCCCAACCTGAGGCGCCACCACCAGAGCCAGGTGACCTGAATTATCAATCCAGGGAGGATGGTCCTCACGACTCCACACAATAGGCTGCTCTGACCACCGTAAATAGCACGGCACCACCGGTTCAACAGCGTTCACAGCTCTCTTGTAAAGCTTCTAATCCCGTTTACACAAACTGGTGATGAAAACGTGGTACTGCCCACTATTCAACTACTTTGGATTGCTCTGATAAACAGACTGTTGCTGTTGCTGCTGATTCCCTTGATTATTCTGCTGATTGTAACCAACTTGATTGCCTTGGCCGTGAAACCCGGAATTTGAGCCACCGCCACCATGACCCGGACCATGAGAGCTGGATCCACCGTTCGGGCCACGGTTGTGTTGGATTGACTCCCTAAAGCTTCTCATTATGTTGCAATCTTTCCACGAATGAGTAGCCGGCTTCTGATCCGTTCTGTGTTTTGGACATGGCTGATTTAATATCGCGTCAAGGTCAAACCTTGTCCCTTGAGCCGGCGGTCCCTTATGACGCTGGTTATAATTGCGCGCACCAGTGTTAGCCACAAAATCATCAGCTTTGCGCTTACCGTTGCCGCCCTAATTGGTAGGGTTATACTGTTGTCCCTTCATGCCGTTACTCTTCTTTCCCTTTCCCAATCTTTCATCCTCAGAGTCGGGGTCCTTGGTATCATCAGAGTCGGCATACTTTACAAGAGCCGCCATTAGCTCCCCCGTGTCGTTGCAATAACGCTTGAGCCGCCCAAGCTTCTGCTTGAGTGGAATGAACCGGCAATTTTTCTCCAACATCAGAACCGCTGAACCGACGTTGATATTATCTGAAGAATGTATGATGGTCGAGACCCGGCGCACCCAGCTGGTTGTTGACTCGCCCTCGGCCTGAACACAAGAAACCAAATCCACGATCGACATAGGCTTCTTACACGTGTCTTTGAAATTCTGGATAAACTAGGCCTTCAGCTCCGCCCATGACCCAATGGAGTTAGCCGGCAACCCCTTCAACCAGGCATGAGTTGTCCCCTCTAGCATCATGGTGAAGTACTTAGCATACGTAGCCTCACTAACATCCAGTATCTCCATAGCCATCTCATAACTCTCCACCCACGCCAGGGGGTTGATCGGCTGCGTAATTAGGCACCTTACGAGGGCCTTTGAAGTCCTTGGGCAGACGCTCGTTTCATAGAGCCACCATTAGACACAGCACACCGAAAGCTTTGGAAGTTACACCAGCCTCAATTGAAGCTGTCGGGTAAACCAGCGCGTGCTGATGAGCCGCCAGCTCGGCCTCCCGACGTGCTCTGCCCTGGTCCACTAAATCCTGTGCATTGGCACCATCGCGTGCCGGGTCATGCCCATGAGGTCGGTTACGGCGCTGATCCGTACTCGAGACTGCCGGTGAGTCAATGTGCCTGCTGTAGCTCCGGCTTGGACGAGGGGTTGAATGGATCCGGTCATGGCTATAAGAGTAAGCCTGTTGCTGCACTAAAGCTTTTTGAAGGAGCTCTGTCATGGAATTGTCACGGCAGATGTCCTCGTGAAAGGACTTAGTCGTGGAGCCATCACAACGGGTTAGCTAAAAGGGATTAAAGCGGAAAAGGGACGCAAGGGTTTATACTGGTTCGGCCCCTTACGATGAAGGTAAAAGCCTACGTCCAGTTGTGATGGAATTGCTTGGGTTTCGACAACCAGGGAGTGAATCCGCTTTGCCTGGTTCTCGAGTTATTGTTTGTTGTCCCTAAACCACCGTCGGGTCGTCCCTTTATATACATAGGTCGACGCCCATCGGTTTACAGAATCCCGAGGCCGGCTCATAAACGTGTCCGGCTGGGTCTCTACTCTTTCTATCTTATAACACAAGTTTACATATCAATGTCGGTTTATGTCTACATGCCTTAACCCGCCTTTGGGCCTTGGGCCTTCATAAAGTGCCACCATCTTTGTCTTTATGGGATTAAAATATAATAATCATTATGGGGATAACCCGGCCTCTCCTGGCCGGTTTATGTCCAGAGTAATACCCCCAACATTAGCCCTAGATTGATTTGAACTGGTTCATGTCAATCTTCAATACTTAGGAAAATTTCTTCTTCTGCATCCTCACGTAAATCTCATAAACCGCCATGACATCATCTTCCAGGATCATGATAAACCACCATGACGTCACCTGTTATTAAAGATTGCCTAAATCTTGCCTTCATTAATGAGCCTTCGACAATCGAGGCGACAAAGCTGTCACATATCCCATTTTTGGGCTCCTCAATTCTCGCGCTTGTCACTTATCCATCTCACCTTATAAATAAAGCCGAAGGGTCCTTTTCATTTTTTCCCTTCGTGCCCCTTCGCATCGTCTTCTTCCTTGCGTCGCCCGAACGTTGGAGCTCTGCCGCCGCGTCGACCTTCGCTTTCGCCCCAACGACGGCCGCTGCATCAACCTGACCGCACCAGAGAAACGCGGCGCTCCTCCGTTGTTCCATTAGCATCAGTAAGTTCCTCCTTTCCTTGTTGTAGATCCACCATTAGGGTTTCGGTGTTCATCGGAGTCTATCGAAGCTCCGGCGCCGTTCTTCCCTGTTCTTCTTAGTAGCATAAACGGCTAGTTTGGATTTGTTATTTCTTGTGCGACCGTAGCCATAATCTCACCTTTTCCTCATTAGAGCATTCCCTTTATATAGAAAACCTCATCTGAACCTAACGAACTGTTTAAGCACCTGAAGTTTAAGTCTGAATATTTTCTAGTTTTCTGTCACCCCGCAGATCTGAAATTATCATATCAATCTGTGAAACTTGTATTTCCTCACTTAGGTACTTTAGGTCTGTACCTTCCATACCAATATATGTGGTTTAGCTTTTCGAAAAATGATAATCCGGCAGGTACCATTAGTCCCCTCTTAAACCGACGATTCATTTATCTTTGCATCTCCTCCATTGTCAAACTCCGGTTTAACAATATGCATATACCTCTGCTTCTGCTTATCGCCTTATACTTGTCCGTCATAGATCTTAAACTGACATTCATCTTTTACCAGCTTTCCATTGCAATGGCCAAGCAATTTTATGCTTGTAACTGGGTCCTTCCCGGGTTACTGAAGAGCAATTAAATGGACACGTCAGAACTGGCGCTTTACCAAAACAAAGTGAGATCCACTGGCGTATTCCTGGTCCAGAAAATCCTCCTACCCCAAAGGACGGCGAGGTAGTGATATTTGTTGATCACATGATTCGTGGTTTTAAACCGCCCGGATCCAAGTTTTTCCGCGATGTGCTTGCCAGCTTTCAGATCCACCCTCAAGATATTGGACCCAACTCTTTGTCCAACATTTGCAACTGTCAAGTGTTTTGTGAAGCCTATCTGCAACAAGAGCCAACTGTTGAGTTATTCCGGGATTTTTTCTATTTAAACCTTCGTGCTAAATTCGTAGACAGCCCCAACACTAAACTTGGTGGCGTCTCCATTCAGAAAAGGAAGGATGTTAGCTTCCCTCACGCCAAGCTTCACAGTCATCCTAAGGATTGGAACCAGACTTGGTTCTACTGCAAGGATACCTCCCCTGAAGGTGAAAAGCCTCTGCCGGGTTATCGTGCTCACCGGCTTACCAACAAACACCCTCTTCCGCAATGACTGGCTGCCAAGGAACGGGCTTCGTACGCACCACAACTCGCCAAGCTCAGAGCTTTCATGGCCAATGGTTTGACAGGGGTAGACTTCGTTCGTTGCTGGATATCTTGGAGTATCTTGCCGTTAAGCCACCGCCCCGGTTTAATGTGTGAATACACGAGGGACTTAAAAGATCCTCAATGACATATTGATATTCAACTGATAGAGGCTGAAGTCACTGAATCTGTTAAGAAGATGTTGGATGAACCGGTGACGGTCTGTAGCAAAAACAGGGCTTAGTCCCTTCTGCGTTTCCAATAAACCGCCAGCTGTAAGACTTGCCTCCCTCCTGTTTGTACTTACTATTCTTAACTGTGCAATCCTTTATATCCTCTGTCCATCTTTTTAATAGGGCGACGACCCATTCTGGAAGAAGAAACCGCAGGATAAACCGGCTAAGACTCCTCGGCCTAAGACAAAGGCTGTCAAGAAACCTGCCAAGAGAAAGGCAGCTGAACCCATCGGTTTAGACCTTGATGACGACCTTGATGATCCGGACGTAGAGGTAGAACTTGACTCTCTTGGTTCATTTTTCATACACCTCATTGACAATGATTATTATCAGGATGACGCTGAGGGCAGCCAAGCTGACGACGCAGAGGTAATTATCCTTTCCTCTGGTTCAAACCCTCTGCCAACACAAAAAATCCGACAAGCAGTCCAGAAAATAAGATTTTCTCACCCCCTAGCTCACTTGGACCCAAACTTTCTTTTGAAGAAACAGCAACACGAAGCTCACTGCACAACCCGGCACAACGGCCAAGTAGTCACTTCGGTCGGTTTACCGAACACGCCGGTTCGAAAGCGTCGATCAGAGGTCTCAAACACTTCCAATACTTCTTATCCCAATGCGGGTTATTTCCAACAGCCTCTTAATCCATCCAATTCAAATTATCAGGGAACGCCTCTGTCATCATCCGGCGAGTCGACGGCCACACAAGGCCAGACCCAGCAAGAAAGGTCGTGTAGATAAACCGTCCGACGACCATGTGGTTGTTGAACTGGAGAGAACTCCAGAACCGGAGGGAGCAAATGTTGACACCATTCTTGATGATCTGCCACCCCCAACTCATGACTTTACTGAACAAGTAGAAGTTGATACAACAGGTCAGGCTGATAAACCGGCAAGCCCGGTCCCAACTGAGGATAAACTGTCAAGCCCAGCTAAGGCTGCTGATGAATCGTCAACTCTGGTAAAGGCTGCTAGTGAACGGGAAGATGATGTTATAATCACTGGTGTTGGCCACACCCTCCTGGCAATCTTGTTGCATTATCAAAGCATAGTGCCAAGGAGGAAATTTCTGCTATGGGCAAAGGCAAATGGAGCACAAACTTGTCAAGCTACGCCCACCTCAACGCCCAAGAACTTCACTCTGGTTTTTTAAACCGTCTACACACAAACCGTGACTACGAAGCCGGTTTAGTGAATCTGATGAAGGAGCATTATGAGGTAACTACGTAACCATTTCTTTCTTATGTCCAATTTCCAGTACCAACTCCAGTAGCCCCCAAGGGTTGATTTATGATGCAATATCGCAATTCTGCATGCTTATCTTCCAAGGGCCGGTTTATCTTTTTAGGATGAACCGGTACTTTTAACTTTGTAACCTTGAAACTTTCATTAGTGTAATCCTCAAGGGCCGATTTATTTTCCCAAGCTGAACCGGGACTTTAATCAATGTTACTTTGAGCAAACGGACATTAGCCCCCAGGTGTCAAGAATAATACTTGTATTGTGCTTGGGACTTAAAAAAATTCTGATAATCAAGCAAATAGGCATTAACCCCCATGTGCCAAGTGTATAACTTGTTATGTGACTGGGACTTCCAAATTTTATTGCCACTTCATAATATGTCTTTCTCTTATAGGCTGAGCTGAGCAAAAAGGAATCCCAAATCACTGACTTTCAAGAAAATATCAAAACCCAGCAAACAGAGACCTCCAAGGCCAAAGAAGAATTGACCAGCGCCTTAGAATCCATGGAGAAGCTGAAGGAAACTTTGAAGAAGGGACAGGCAGACAGGGGCATAGAAAAAACCGCTTTACAAAAGAGAGCCGAAGATGCAGAGGCAGCCCTTAAACCGGTGGTCGAAGAGCTGACCGGTTTAAAGCGGCAGATCAATGCCATGACCTCTGCTGTTTTTGGTAAGTATCTCTCCTGAAGCTTTTCAATATACATTATCTCATCAGTTGCCGATTTACTGATGCTTGCGACAACACAGGAACCCGCATTACCCAGCTGGGCTCTGACATGCGGATGAAGCTGAAAGCTGTCTATACACTGATAGAGCAGTTATATTCCGGAGCTCAACGGTCCATGCGCACTGCTGCGCATAACAAACCGCCTCCAACTTTGATAAAGGAGACCATTGAGAAACTGTCAATGCTACATGCCCGTTTGGACGAGTTAAAAACATCAGGTGCAAGGGCAGGTGCGCTGACTACACTAATGCGGGCGAAGGCATGGATACCGGATCTTGACTCGTCGGATATTGGCAGAGGCTATCCTAGCATAAAAGAGGACGCCTCCGAGTTTAACAATGATGATCTTCGGAGGCTGATGAATGAAATGTGCTCCATAGCGAGCAAGTTGGCTGCAGAAACATGTCTCTCTCACTATCAGCCGGTTTATGACGCTGATCACAAAAGACTTCCTGCGCCAACACATGATGTAGAAGATCTTACGCCGCCAATCCGTAAGCATACCTATGCCCCTGATGTTGACCCCTCAAACCTTATAAGTGATGAAGTTGCGTTCCAAGCCTTGACTGGAATCGATTGGGCAACCATTGACTTCCAGCCACTGGGTAGAGAGGAGGAAGATGCACTAGCACAGGACGATTCATAGCCTTCAACTCGGCCCGGTGATGAATCATGATCCGGAGGCCGGTTTATCCTTCTGTGTACCGCCACACTATGGCGAAAACAATTATTCTTTCGGGCTGTTAAAGCGCCTTGTAATAGGCTAGTTAAAAACACTTGGTCTGGTATGCCAACGTGCATACCTATTTTGCCTGATACTATGAATCCACCATGCTTTAAGATATAATCTGTAGCGGTGTTATTTAGATTGTTCCTACATACAAGAAATTTGAAAGTATCCTGGCGGTTTACCGCTAGACGGGTCATGATGCCCAAACATATGGCCTATGGATTGATAACCCAAGTTGTACTTTGAAAGAATAATCAAAGATAAAAAGGCGGTACCTGTGATATCGGATCATACTGTTGGTTGACCAACTTTTGTATATTTAGGGTGATAACCCCAACCTTGAGGATTGATAACTCCTTCCATGTTGTGTCGGTCTATGATAAAACCGTACCGGGTTATAAGAAACACCAGTGTATCCACATATAATACTGGTGACTTGTAGTCAAAACCAGACCGGGTTAATAAGCGCTGGATTATGCTTAATCATGTACTGACAACTTTATAGTTTGAAAGCTTAGCTGGGTTAATGAACGCCGTTTTATCAAAACCATTTATAAATCTCATCCAAGGAGAAAAAACTTGGCAATAAAAGCATATGAAAACTTGTAGTCGAGGCTTTTCACAAGCTGCCAGGCCCCAAATTCGAGGCTTTTCATGGGCTGTCAGGCCGCTGAGTTAAACCATTTTACAAAGCCTTTTAAGATGGAACTCAATCTTTAACCAATCATCGTTTTAACTTTGACAAGTTCAGGGTCTATGAGATTGGCTTGTCAAAAGTTCGGCGGGTCATACCAGGTTTACCTGGACGGAGTGGCTTACTTAAAAAGGCAGGCTAACCCAGGGTTTTAGGTGTATACACCAGGCTTCCAAGCCATGGCTTGATAGCCTATTACAAGTGTAGATTCTTTGTTCATTGGGAAGCAAAGAATCCCCAAGCAGTATTTTGAGTTGTGCTCGGTGGTGCCTATGTTTGAGTTGTTCTTTTACAACACTCTCTTTGGCCCCTAAGTAATTTTCTTTTTGGCTTTGAGCCGATCAAGAGGTGTAGCTATGGTTCGAAAAATGACCAAGCCCCCAAGTGATTCTTCTGGTGGCCTCGCGCCAATCAAGAGGTGTAGCAATGGTTTGGGTACGACCAAGCCCCCAAGTGATTTTTATATAAGGCTGTATAAGATGAATCAAGGGGTAAACCGGACGCCGCTTCATGAACAGAAGCCCCCATCACTACTCGAAACAGAGAATTTGCCATCAGTCAGTTCTTTGCCATCTGCTTACAAAAAACAGATGGCAAAGAAATGACAGATGGCAAAGAACCTGGTTGCCATCAGCCAGTTCTTTGCCATCTGCCAGCAGATGGCAAAGAATCTTTGCCATCCGCTGGCAGATGGCAAAGAAGTGGGTGGGGCCCAGTGGATGACGGAGCTGTAACGGCCCACTAGCCCCACCTCTTTACCATCTGCCAGCCGACGGCAAAGATTCTTTGCCATCAGCTGGCTGATGGCAAAGAGGTGGGGCTTTGCCATCTGCTGGCTGATGGCAAAGAGGTGGGGCTTTGCCATCCGTTGGCTGATGGCAAAGAAGTGTGACTATCTCCTCCCCCTCTTCTTCACAAAAAAAATCTCCTCCCCTCTCTCCCAGCCCAGCCCCACCCCCCCTCTCTCTCTCTCTCCCAGCCCGGCCCCACCCCTCTCTCTCTCTCTCCCAGCTCGGCCCCACCCCTCTCTCTCCTCCCCATCTCTCCCAGCCACCACCGAACCGCGCACCAGCCCCGTGTTCCCGATGCCGCCCCTCCCCGCCACCGCCTAGCACCGTCGCCGGCCCGCCCCTCCCCGCCACTGTAGCCCTCCCCCGACCCTCCCCGCCACCGCAGCCTGCCCCCTCCCCACGGCCCTCCCGGCCACGACCCAGCACCGTCGCCAGCCCGCCCCTCCCCGTCACCGCCCAGCACCGCCGCCGGCCCGCCCCTCCCCGCCACCGAAGCCCTCCCCCGACCAGCCCCTCCACCACAGCCCGCCCCTGCGCCCGCCCCTCAACCGTTGCAGGCCGTGGTGCCGCCCCCTCCCCGCGGCCCTTTCGGCCATCGCGGCCGTCCCTGCCACCGCAGCCCGCCCCTGTGCCCTCCCCTCCACCGAGCCAGGCCGCGGCGCCGGCCCCTCCCCGCGGCCCTCCCCGCCACCGCGCCATCCACCAAGCCAGGCCCCTGCGCCCGCCCCTCCACACGAAAAAGGTGCAGATGTACAGCACTATGTCACGATTTACAAGTTTTTAGTACAAGATGGACTCAGTTTGGGGTTCTTCATCTATTCTCAGTGAGATGTAGAGAATGCTCATGCTGATGATAGACTAGACTAACCCATCTTTTGTTCCTGTGCTTTGTTCATCATTTAATCGAATTATCATTATTTGATTTGCTCTCTAAATCAACTCGGGAGACACAGATTGGCCCGATGTTGGTAGTATGCTATCATGAAAATCTTTACATGTCTTCGCTGAACACCTCTTTACATGTTTTCATCCATATGAGGTTTCAAACTTGGCCTCCATTTGTTACAAGTTTTGAGCATGATACTGAACTTGTATATATATATATATATATTGGTGAGAAATCCACTAAGGACATTCTACAATGATGATGTAATCCTTTCTCTATTTCTGAGCAGAACATGCACAGTAACTGTGATGCTAGGGCTCACATCTACACACGGACTTGCAGGTCCCCATGTCAAATTATGCAGTTAGGTTGAATTCCCATCAGAAACTGGTAGGATGGGATATAGGCCTCTGAAAATCTTTCAGAGAAACATCTTTTGTATGTGATCGAAAGAAGTTGATGAACTGAAAGCAAGATTTATAGTGTTAAAAATCTGCTTGCTGTTTCAAAAAATAATGTTCAGACTTGCAGTCGAAGTTGCAATTGGAATTCAACCAAAATTGACAAAATTCTCTTCTTGCTACATTACAAAGTAATTGATAGGCAGTTGCAGTGTAAGTTGGCAAGTTCTGCTAGTGTAAATCTTGGACTATAATTTGTAGGTGTTCTTGGACTCTTTTGCACTATAATTCTTGATAATTTTCAGTGTCATTTACTTTGTCAACACGGTGTGTAGGCTCTGAATGTTTTTATGCTATTAGCCTATTAGGTGCACACATTTCTTTTGTATTTTTCTGCATGCTTTCACTAATATTGAGTCTGTAGTGTAATTTTCAGCTACCTAAGGATTATAGTGTAGGTTCTATGATTTTTTGCCACTGTATTTCTTCATTCTAGACTTCAAAGTTTTTGTAATTTCCAAAGTATCCTGTTTGTTTTCTAATTTAATATACTAATATTTCACCAGATTTTATTACTATATAGTAAGTAGAAGTGTTTCTGACCTGGTGATCTTCCTGGGATTTCCCTCAATGTTTGGCTGTTTGGTGGGTCGCAAGCTGATGGGCAGTTGTTCGCCATGGTCCAGGATATTTGTGGTTCAGGTTTAGTTTAAACCGGGTGACAGTCTAGCCCGACCCATTTTTTAGAAATAGAAAGCATACAATCGCCGGGGGGTTTTTTGGACATACAAGTGTCCTCCGTTTATTTGTCAGGAAATGTGAATGTTACCAAATTGAAAAGCAATCAAGTACTAAATAGACACTCCCTAATTTTAAGATGATTTTTAACCTAGCTTTTTCTGTTTAGTGCTGGTTTGGCTTACTTAGCTTTTATATTTGAACAATCAGGTTCACAAATAGATACCAACCTAGACACGAGCTGGATAAACCCTATCTGATTTTGTTTTCTCCACTTGAGATTTGCAGGGGAGGTTGCATTGCCCGGAGGAAAGGCAGAGAAGGGTGATGCTGATGATGCAGCAACAACATTAAGGGAGGTAAAGGAGGAGATTGGGCTTGATCCAGCCTTGGTCACTCTTGTTTCCTCGCTTGAGCACTTCTTGCCCAAGGTTGATGCAGCAACAACGATGATGATGCATTTATTAATGATGACGATGAAGATTAATATTATAGTTCATGTCAGGTATTCCATTATTATTATATACATATATATTATTAATTAGTTCAAGTTTTAACCTAGCTAGCTCAAAAATGACCTATTTAACATAGGATAGCTCTAAAATGAGCTATACTTAGCATTTATTCCTCCAAAATGAATTTATATGCTTAGCTAGCTCAAAAATGACATAACAACCTTAATTAGCTCAAAAATGACCTATTTAACCTTGGATAGCTCTAAAATGAGCTATGCTTAGCATTTATTCCTCTAAAATGAATTTTTATATATTTTTATTCATGTCAGGTATTCATTTTTTTATGTTGTACTAATTTCGTTTACTCTTTGTCATTTCAGGTGTTGACAGATGGTGGGCGCGGGTCGAGAGCGCTCCGAGGCTCCTACCTCGGTGCGTGGTGGGAGGGGTCCATAGCCTCCGGAGAGCGCTAGATCTCAGTTTGCAGAGTCCAGCGACGGTCGCTTCTTTGGCCGGGAGAGGTCGGGGGGTAAGAAGAAGGAGAAGGCTGCTAGAGGTGGACGTGGCGGCGGGAGAGGTAGGAAGGCTGCTACGCCTTCCTCGCCGCCACCCCCAGCTGAGTCACCCGACCACAGGACTGCTCTGTCTGAGATCGAGCCATCTGAGGTGGACCCGTCTCGGACTCCACTCCACGAGCCTCCGGCCGACGAGCCTATGGCAGGCGCGCCTACGGCCGACGAGCCTCGGGCCGACAACGATCCTCGGGCCGCTGAGTCTTCGCCCCACGAGACTCCGGAGCTCAGACGGGGTCACGCTGAGTCGGAGCCGAGCCCATGGGAGGACTGGACGGAGTCGAGTGCACATGGTCGTGTTCAGGGTGCAGACTATAGTCCTGATAGCTATAGCGAGGGTGAGTGGGTTGAGGGGAGCAAAGTCTACCAGCATGGTCATACAAAGCTCCCGCCCACCCCAGTGACCCCTAACCAGAGGTGGTTGATTGCGCCTAACGGGGAGAAGTAAGTGCATTTACTCTTTTTTAACCTTTTGCCTTGACGTTTCTTCGAATATCTAATGCGTTGGCCTTGTCATACTGCAGTTCTTGGACACACGAAGATGGTGTCCGCAGGCCCAACACTGTCCTTGGTGTGATTTGTCGCCAGTGCTTCCTGGGGTGGGTCACGTTGCCCAGTGAGGGCCGGGTTCCAGAGCTAGGAATGACCTGGGAGCACTACTTGGCTGCCCCGGCCCCACCGGAGCATAGGGTCGGCGATGTCGAGTGCGACACGGTGGCCGACATTGTGATCGCCATGTTTTGGGTAATTTCTCCTTTGCCATTTACGTTGTGTTTTCTTCTTTGATTGCATACCTTCTACATGTGTTTTCTTGTTTGATTGCAGACCTTCTAATCCGTGTTTTCTTGTTTGATTGCAGACCTTCTATAGGTGTGCTGAGGGACAGGAGGAGGCCGCGGCTCAGGTTATCGACGCCGGGTGCAGGCACCTACTTGGAAACTTTCGGCACGAGGCTCGGACGCAGGCTGTTCGAGACTACTTAGCACAGACTGGTATTAGGAGGAGAAAAGAGGAGTGCCGGGACAAGTTTCTGAGTAAGGAGAAGTACATGAAGGTAATTACCTATTCTTAAGGCCTTGTACTTAGTTTCCTTGATTTGATTCATAGGCGTAGCGCTCAAATTTCTCTTGCTTAACTTAGGTGCCCCCGAGATGGTGTGCGGACAAGATGGACTGCTGGGAGGCGTTGGTGGATGAGTGGTGCTCTCCCCAATGGCGCGTCGCCCACAACATTGCAAAGGAGAAGCGTCTCAAAATGAAAGGTGTGCCACACCATCTAGGCAGCGTCAACCTACATGGGTATGGGAAAAACTGGGTATGTGTGGTTTGCTTGATGATTCATGCAAATTCATTCTTTGTGCTAGTTTGAGTCCTTAACTAATACTCTGTTCCTCTCTTGTAGTCAAAACACAACAAGGCTCCAGTGCCAGAGCTATTCGACCTCTATGGCATGTTCAATATTGCACCGTACAAGAAGGCCAAGGCATTCTCTGAGTCTGACCTCGAAAATGCAAAGAACTTCAGCAACAAGGCCTCCCACCACAAGATGGTGCAGTACGTTAAGCAGGGGAAGGCGAGAAAAGGGCCGGACTTTAACCCGAGCCGGCCTCTTGATCCAGAGCTGGTGATGATATCTGGTGGCGGGAGGTCCCATGGATCGTTAGCCATTGGTAATGGACTAATACGTTGTAGTAGCACTCTCCCACAGATCAAGAAGCGCCACACCAGCTCTGATCCTAAGATACCGCCTCGTTTACGACCAGTGGAAATCGAATTCCAGGTTTGTTATACGGACTCAGTAGCCTTTCCTCCATTACATTGTGTTTGCGGCCGTCGATGATTACAATGCTAACGAGTGGTGTTGTAGGCTGCTATTGAGGCGGAGAGAGCGAAGACCTAGGCTGCTTTTGAGGAGAGGGACCGGCAGTTGGCGGAGAAGGACCGGCAGGCGGCGGAGAGGGACGGGGAGAATGAGGAGAGGACGGCTAGGCTGTTGGAGGAGGAGAGGAACCGGAATGACTCGGCTAACCGGGCCATGTACGAGCTCTTCGTGGTAAGTTTCTTCTGCATATTAGCTAAATCATGCACGCAATGTTCCTTTCATTAGTAACTAATATGACTGACTCGTCAAAACCAAATGTGCAGTCCCTGTGCGAGAAGAACGGCCAGACCCCTCCGCCGATGCCAGTCATTGCTCCGGCGGGCACGATGAGTTTCATTTGAACGGTCATTAGTTACTAGTCTTCACATTTGAGTTGCATCATGCTAATGATACATTGGAAATAATCTTTGGTGCAGCGTAACTCCCGACAAGCATCGACCGATCCTTCTCCGTCTGCCACTGGCGCGACCGGTCCTACACCTACACCTCCGTGATGACGGTAAGTTTCCCAAGTGTTTTGCTTAATAGGGTTCTGTTGTGATGCCATGTTGTATCTACACATATCGTGCATAATGTGTGTATGTTTGAAATGCATTGTATGTGTGGGATTCGACACCTAGTCGTGTGCCTTTGGTAGCCTTCCATACAGGGAAATGCCTCCTAGTGCTTCCACTGAGCCATGGTAGTTCGCTACTACTCCGGAACACATGGATTGACCGGCATGTGTCCTTCTTTGCTCCTGTGTCTGTACCTACAGGGAAATGTCACGCGGTGTATCACCGAAGTCCTTGTAGCTTGC
The DNA here is from genome assembly GCF_056163025.1 of Triticum urartu. Taxonomy (NCBI): domain Eukaryota; kingdom Viridiplantae; phylum Streptophyta; class Magnoliopsida; order Poales; family Poaceae; genus Triticum; species Triticum urartu. The sequence goes on from NC_141873.1 coordinate 449,551,187, forward strand.
TACGACTTGTTTGCACTCGCTGATGACCGATACGTGCATTGCTGGGTCATGTATGCTTGTCCCTGTAGGTTTGTGCCACCTTGGTTCTATGACTAGTCATGCCGGCCTGGGTTCTCTGACATATGGATACTAGCGACATAATCATATACTTAGCATTTTTTCCTCCAAAATGACTCAATATGCTTAGCTAGCTCAAAAATGACATAATAAGCTTAATTAGCTCCAAAATGACATATTTAACCTAGGATAGCTCTAAAATGACCTATACTTAGCATTTTTCCTCCAAAATGACTTAATATGCTTAGCTAGCTTAAAATGACATATTTAACCTAGGATAGCTCTAAAATGACCTATACCTAGCATCTTTTCCTCCAAAATGACTTAATATGCTTAGCTAGCTCTAAAATAATATAATATGCTTAAGAAATGACATATTTTAGGTCCTAAATGACTTCATATGCTTAGCTTGCTCCAAAATGACATAATAACCTTACTTAGCTCCAAAATGACCTATTTAACCTAGGCTAGCTCTAAAATGACCTATACTTAGCATTTTTTCCTCCAAAATGACACAATATGCTTAGCTAGCTCAAAAATTACATAATAAGCTAAATTAGCTCCAAAATGACCTAATTAACCTAGGATAGCTCTAAAATGACCTATACTTAGCATTTTTTTCTCCAAAATGACTTAATATGCTTAGCTAGCTTCAAAATGACCTATTTAACCTAGGACAGCTCTAAAATGACCTATTATATATATATGTTGCATCATAATAATCTTCACATTTTAGTTGCATCATAATAATCTTCTTCTTCTAGTCTTCTTCTTCTAACTTTCTTCTTTCCCATTTTACAGATTTGCTTAAGATCACGGAAGCTTGGGTTGATGGAGTGCTTGTATTTAGTTTTTGTTTTGACCTTGTGAAACTTGTTACCTATGGATGAAACTGTGTAATATTGATGAAACTATGTATATGTACGGATGAAACTTGCTACTATTGGTAACATGTATTGGATATATGTGTTCATGACTATTGGTAATATGTGTTGAATATGCTATATTGGTCATATAAATATATTTGTGTTTGATATTCTGTGAAAATGAATTGATATAAGAAAAAACAAAATTAAATGGGGCAATATAGTCACTTTGCCATCTGCTGGCAGATGGCAAAGAGGCCACGTGTCATCTACACGTAAAATTTGGGCTGACCTATTTTGGCTCTTTGCCATCTGCTAGCAGATGGCAAAGCTCTTTGCCATGTGCTGGCAGACGGCAAAGCATGCAGCCTTTGCCATCTGCTGGCACACGGCAAAGCATGCAGCCTTTGCCATCCGCTGGCACATGGCAAAGAGCCTACATACTTTGCCATCTGCTGGCGGATGGCAAAGAGCCTGCAGCCTTTGCCATCTGCTGGCTGACGGCAAAGTATGCCGTTAGCCTTCTAACGGGGCTAACCCCGTTAAGAGGCTTTGCCATCAGCTGGCTGATGGCAAAGAAGCCTTTGCCGGCAGGGTTTCAGACAAACTATTTTCCATCTGCTGGCTGACGGCAAAGCCTTTGCCATCCGCCGACCATGCCTTTGCCATCTGCCATGGCAGATGGCAAAGTGCCAGATTCCAGTAGTGCATGTAACCACACGTGATATAAGAAAACAACAGATACCCCGCTTTAGCTGAGGCTCCGGTTTATTATATTGATCATAATATATACATTGTCATAACTATGTACATAAGAAGAGCATGTGGCTCAAGTATAGTAAGGCCGAAGATGAGCTATATTCCACAGCCTTGGGTCTCCTCCTCCGATTTACGTGAATCTATGTGCTCTCGAACATCGATAAGGTAGTATGAGCCGTTGTGCAGATTTTTGCTGACCACAAAAGGTCCTTCCCAAGGTGGGGACAACTTGTGCATATCAGTCTGATCCTGGATGAGCCGGAGCACCAGATCGTCTTTGTCGGTGTACTAGAGTAGGGGTACCCTTGTACCCCGAACTTGTGCACGGGCAGTCGCAGCGTCCCGCGGCAAGGCCTGCCAGGTCACCGCCAAGATTCACCGTGGTCCCTCTGAAGACCATTCAAGAACAAAGTACTCAAGACAAGACCCCGGCAAGAGCAGCTTGCCGGGAAGAAGGCAAGACCCCGGCAAGAGGAGCTTGCCGGGAAGGCCATCAGAAGCGTCCCAAGGCCCCGGCAAGAGGCGCTTGCCGGGAAGGCCGTCCTAGGCATTCCAAGGAACTTGCCGCGGCGCGCTACGCGCCCCGACAAGGCCCGGTGAGCGACAAGCTCCCGGAAGCGACAAGTCGACGGCCGCGGCAAGGCGCTTGCCGCGGCAAGCCCCCACTCCACGCCCGCGCTCCAGCACATCCACCCACGTGTCGTTCCGGGGCCCCTCCCGAGCGCACGTGGCAGGAGGCTGCGCAGCTAGGGGCGTGCGGTGGCGCGCAGGCGCTGACAAGACAACCATCATGGCAAGACGGTGGCGTCCCTAGCGGTCCCTTTCGGTGCTGTCTAGGCGACACAGACGGGCATTTAATGCCCTTGTCCCCTGCCGTCAGGGTTAGGTATGATAACACTGTAGCAGCTAGCTGTGCCTACTACAGCACCTAGCTGTGCCTACCCACGGCACCCTTTCCATTTTTGCCCTTGGCCCCCGTTGCTCTATGTCGGTAACCCCTTGAGTATAAAAGGAGGCCCGTGTGCAACGTAGAGGGGGTTGGCCATCTCGAGAGCTCTCGCGAGGTTCAGCAATTCCACACACTCACGCTCGCTCCCGAGCTAGAAATCAATACCAATCCACAAAGCAGGAGTAGGGTTTTACGCATCCGTGCGGCCCGAACCTGGGTAAATCGCTCGCGTGCTTCGCCTCGATTTACTCCTCGCACGACCAACCGCCCGCTTGCTTCGCCTCGATCTGCTCTTTGCGCAACCTCCGCCCCCCGCCGAACCAAAAGGGACCCGGTCCGCCGGTCCCATAGGTGCCCGTGGATCAGAAACCCCGGCAGTCTTCTTGAAAAGTTCTGGTCTTAACCCGACGGCTGTGATAATGTCGCAGATCTTGTTGATAAATCACCAAACGTGCTGCTGCAAGATCACGCTCCTCATCTAACAGGTCCAGTGAGTCCTGACGTGCTGCTACAAGATCACACCGAACGTAAGCTGCCACACGGGGCGAGTCATGACGGATGTCACTAGGGAGAACTGCCTATGTTCCGTAAACCATGAAGAAGGGCGTGTAACCCATACATCTGTTCGGTGTGGTATTGATGCTCCATAACACGGAAGGTAACTCCTCCACCCAACAGCCCGGCGTCCGCTTTAAAGGAACCATAAGTCGGGGTTATCTGCCGGGCCAAAGTTTCATCATCTGGTAACTCGCCCCGGTTCATGTATGCCAGGTATGGGACCATCCAATCCGGAATAACGTGAAGAGCCGCCACCAATTGAGCCTCCGGGTCAGGCACAGCCAAATCCTCCTCCGTAGGTATCTTGACTGACGGATTATGCAGCACATCTAGACAGACATTGGGTGGCACCGGTTTACGTTGAGAGCCTAAGCGACTTAAAGCATCTGCCGCTTCATTCTTTCGACGGTCTACATGGTCAACCTGATAACCTTTGAAATGACCAGCCACTGTGTCCACCTCTCCTCTATACGCCGCCAAGAGTGGATCCTTGGAATCCCAAGTGCCAGACACCTGTTGAGCCACCAGGTCTGAGTCACCATAGCACTTAACCCGGCTTAAATTCATCTCCTTAGCCATCCGAAGACCATGGAGCAAGGCCTCATATTCAGCTGCATTGTTAGTGCAAGGGAACATTAAATGGAGAACAGAACAAAACTTATCACCTCGTGGGGAAGTTAATATGACTCCAGCCCCCGGGCCTTCCAATTGTCTGGACCCATCAAAATGAATAGTCCAATAAGTGCTATCTGGCTTTTCCTCCGGTGCCTGCAACTCTGTCCAATCATTGATGAAGTCCACAAGTGCTTGGGATTTGATTGCTGTGCGAGGCGTATATTTTAACCCGTGAGGTCCGAGCTCAATAGCCCATTTGGCAATCCGGCCGGTTGCTTCTCTATTTTGGATGATATCCCCTAAGGGGGCGGAACTGACCACAGTGATAGGATGACCCTAAAAATAGTGCTTGAGCTTCTGGCTGGCCATGAAAACTCCATACACCAGCTTCTGCCAATGTGGGTACCTCTGCTTAGACTCAATAAGCACCTCACTGATATAATAAACTAGCCGTTGAACCAGATACTCCTTTCCAGCCTCCTTGCGCTCCACAGCAATAGCCACGCTGACAGCCCGGGCATTACCAGCCACATATAACAACAAGGGCTCTTTATCAATAGGAGCAGCAAGGACCGGCGGCTCGGCTAACTGCCGCTTCAAGTCTTCAAACGCTTCATGAGCGGCCTCACTCCAGACGAAGTCATCCGTCTTCTTCAACATCTGATATAAAGGGATGGCCTTCTCCCCAAGGCGACTTATAAAACAGCTCAAAGCTGCAATCCGGCCTGCTAGCCGTTGAACATCATTGATACACTTTGGTTTAGCCAAAGAGGTTATGGCCTTGATTTTCTCCGGATTAGCTTCAATGCCCCTGTTAGACACCAGAAAACCCAAGAGCTTTCCTGCCGGTACACCAAAGACACACTTGGCCGGATTAAGCATCATTTTATAAACCAGGAGATTATCGAAAGTCTCCTTCAAATCATCTATCAATGTCTCCTCCTTTCTGGACTTCACCACAATATCATCCACATAGGCATGAACATTGCACCCGATCTGATTGTGAAGACAATTTTGTACACAGCGTTGATAAGTCGCCTGGGCACTCTTGAGCCCAAAAGGCATTGATACATAGCAGAAGGCTCCAAAGGGAGTTATAAAAGTTGTTTTCTCCTGGTCCTTAACCGCCATTTTGATCTGATGATAACCAGAATAAGCATCTAGAAAACACAAACGGTCACAACCCGCCGTAGCATCAATGATTTGATCAATACGAGGGAGAGCAAAGGGATCGGCTCGACATGCCTTGTTCAGATCTGTGTAGTCCACACACATATGCCAAGTGTCGTTCTTCTTAAGCACCAGCACCGGATTAGCTAGCCATTCAGGGTGAAAAACTTCCACAATAAACCTTGCGGCCAAGAGCCGAGCTACCTCCTCACCAATAGCCTTGCGTCTTTCTTCACTGAACCGGCGGAGAAATTGTCTAACTGGTTTAAACTTGGGATCAATATTAAGAGTGTGCTCAGCGAGTTCCCTCGGTACACCTGGCATGTCAAAGGGTTTCCATGCAAAGATGTCCCGGTTCTCACGGATGAACTCGATGAGCGCGCTTTACTATTTCGGATCCAAGTTAGCGCTGATACTAAACTGTTGAGATAAATCGCCAGGAACAAAATCAACGAGTTTAGTCTCATCAGCCGATTTAAACTTTAAGGCCGGATCATGCTCTGTAGTTGGTTTCTTCAACAACGTCATATCTGCCGGATCAACATTGTCCTTGTAGAACTTCAACTCTTCTGTTGCACAAACTGACTCAGCATAAGCCGCATCACCCTCTTCGCATTCCAAAGCGATCTTATGGCTTCCATGTACTGTGATGGTTCCCTTGTGACCCGGCATCTTGAGTTGCAGGTAAACATAACAGGGCCTTGCCATGAACTTGGCATAAGTCGGTCGTCCAAACAGGGCATGATACGGGCTCTTGATCTTTACTACTTCAAAGGTCAATGTTTCTGACCTTGAGTCATGCTCATCTCCAAAAGCCACCTCTAGGGCTATCTTACCAACGGGATATGCTGATTTGCCAGGCACCACACCATGAAAAACGGTGTTTGATGGTTTAAGATTCTTATCTGTTAACCCCATGCGACGGAAGGTTTCATAATAAAGGATGTTGATACTACTTCCTCAATCCATGAGCACCTTGGTGAACTTGTATCCTCCAACCTGAGGTGCCACCACTAATGCCAGATGACCCAGGTTATCCACCCGAGGCGGATGATCTTCTCGACTCCACACAATGGGCTGTTCAGACTAGCGCAAGTAACGGGGCACTGCCGGTTCAACGGAGTTCACTGCCCTTTTATGAAGCTTCTGATCACGCTTGCACAGACTTGTGGTGAAAACATGCTACTGCCTACTATTCAATTGCTTCGGGTTGCTCTAGTAACCCGATTGCTGTTGTTGCTGCTGACCCCCTGATGATTGTAACCACCTTGGTTGCCCTGATTGCCTTGATTGCCATGTCCGCTCTGATTACTGTGGAAACTTGAACCGGAACTGCCTCCACCGTAACCTGGCCCATGAGATCCGGGGCCTGAACCGCCGCCCGGTCCATGATCATACCAAAAAAATCTGAATTTTTGAATTCCTGCATAATATAACAATCCTTCCAGAGGTGCGTGGCCGGCTTATCCCGCTATCCGTGCTTCGGGCAAGGCTGGTTCAACAGGTGAGACAGGCGCTCCGAATTAGGACCTGGTCCTCCACCACGCAGGGGCGGTTTACCCTTACGACGCTGGCCCTTGCCCTGCGCGTTGGTATTAGCCACAAAATCTAAACCGCTATCCGCTTTACGCTTACCGCTGTGACCCACAGGGTTATGTTGCTGCCCTTTGGTACTGCCGCTCTTCTTTCCCTTCCCTGTCTTGTCGTCATCAGACTCGGGGTCCTTGGTACTATCAGAGTTGGAGTACTTCACCAGAGCTGCCATAAGTGTTCCCATGTCATTGCAATGGCGTTTGAGCCGTCCCAACTTCAACTTCAGAGGTGTAAACCGGCAATTGCCTTCCAATGTTAAAACTGCTGTATCATCGTTGATGCGGTCTGATGAGTGCAAAATCTCTGAAACCCGACGCACCCAGCGGGTTGTTGATTCTCCTTCCTCTTGGACACAGGCAGCTAAATCCACAATTGACATGGGCTGCTTGCACGTATCCTTGAAATTCTGGATGAACCGGGCCCTTAACTCGGCCCATGACCCAATGGAGTTGGCCGGCAGGTTTTTCAACCATGTGCGAGCTGTTCCCTCCAACATCATGGTAAAGTATTTGGCACACGCCACATCGTCCACATCCAGCATCTCCATTGCCGTCTCATAGCTTTCCACCCATGACTTGGGGGGATAAATCGGCAGTGTAATTCGGCACCTTATGCGGGCCTTTGAAATCCTTGGGTAGCCGTACATTGCGCAGTGTTGGGACGAGACATGGTACCCCCAAAGCACCGGAGGTAACCCCTGGTTCCACCGACGTTGTTGGACGAACCGGAGTAAGTAGGCGGGCCTCATGCTGCGCTGCTAACTCGGCCTCTTGACGTGCCCTAGCGCGATCCACTACATCCTGAGCATTGCCACCGCCACCCGCTGGGTTGTGGCCACGGGGCGGATTACGATTCCGCGCACTGCTTGATATGGCCGGTTCATCGATATGCCTGTTGTAGCTTCGGCTCGGGCGGGGAGTAGAATGAATCCTTTCGCGGCTATACGAATAAGCCTGCTGCTGAGTCAAGGCCGTCTGAAGGAGCTCCCCGGCCCGTCGTGTTTCAACTGCCACTAGGGACTCGCCATCGATCGGGAGAGCTGCCAATCGCGAAGCGGCGGCAACGATGTTATACAACAGGTTAGAGTAATGACCTAGAGGCGTTGAGACGTGTCATGATGGGACATCATTCTGACGAGGCTGAGGGGCGGATCCATCACGCGCGGCTGAACCGATGCCCCGGTCCCAGGTGCCTCCGCACGGTTTACCACTGGCTGGTTGCTGGTGTTGGGGAACGTAGTAATTTCAAAAAAATTCCTACGCACACGCAAGATCATGGTGATGCATAGCAACGAGAGGGGAGAGTGTTGCCCACGTACCCTCGTAGACCGAAAGCGGAAGCGTTAGCACAACGCGGTTGATGTAGTCGTACGTCTTCACGATCCGACCGATCAAGTACCGAACGTACGTCACCTCCGAGTTCAGCACACGTTCAGCCCGATGACTTCCCTCGAACTCCGATCCAGCCGAGTGTTGAGGGAGAGTTTCGTCAGCACGACGACGTGGTGAGGATGTTGATGTTCTACCGACGCAGAGCTTCGCCTAAGCACCGCTACAGTATTATCGAGGTGGACTATGGTGGAGGGGGGGCACCGCACACGGCTAAGAGACGATCAACTTGATCAACATCTGTGTTGTAACACCCTCGATGCGACTATAGCTCCCACGTGTCGAGGCACGACTTAGAGACATAATCGCATTGAAGGCATATGTCGCAAGTTAGGCAATCTTCACAACATCCCATGTAATATAAATAATAAAGGGGAGATAACATAGTTGGCTTACACTCGCCACGTCAATCAAGTACATAAATAACATTACATCATCCAAACACTCATGGCCCGACTACGGCGCCAAAATAAAAGAGAACCCAACATGCGACAACGGTCCCGTTCACCCCCAACTGGGCACCACTACTGATCATCGGGAAAGGAAACATAGTAACGTTGAGAGTCTTCGTCGAACTCCCACTTGAGCTCATACGCGTCTCCTGGAGCGGAATCATCAGGCCCTGCATCTGGTGTAATAGTAATCTGTGAGCCACAGGGACTCAGCAATCTCGCACCCTCGCGATCAAGACTATTTAAGCTTATAGGTATGGCAAGGTAAAAATGAGTGGAGCTGCAGCAAGCGACTAGCAAGTATGGTGGCTAACTTATTCGCAAAAGAGAGCGAGAAGAGGAGGCAAAGCGCGAGCGAGAAACTAGAGAGCAACCTGCGCAAACATTACTCCAACATCGTGTCCACTTCCCGGACTCCGCCGAGAAGAGGCCATCACGGTAACACACTCAGTTGATTCATTTTAATTAATTAAGGTTCAAGTTATCTACAACCGGACATCAACAAATTTCCATCTGCCCATAACCGCGGGCACGACTTTCGAAAGTTCAATCCCTGCAGGGGAGTCCCAACTTAGCCCATGACAAGCTCTCACGGTCAACGAAGGAATAGACCTCCTCCCAAGACGTTCCGATCAGACTCGGTATCTCGGTAATTCAAGACACTTCGACAGGTTAAAACAAGACCAGCAACACCGCCCGAATGTGCCGACAAATCCCGATAGGAGCTGCACATATCTCGTTCTCAGGGCACACTCAGATGAGACTAGCTACGAGTAAAACCAACCCTCAAGTTTCCCCGAGGTGGCCCCGCAGGCAGCTCAGTTCGGACCAACACTCAGAGGGAGCACTGGCCCGAGGGGGGTTAAAATAAGATGACCTTTGGGCTCCGGTAACCCAAGGGAAAAAGAGGCTAGGTGGCAAATGGTAAAATCAAGGTTGGGCATTGCTAGAAAAGCTTTAATCAAGGCGAACTATCAAGGGGTTCCCATTATAACCCAACCGCGTAAGGAACGCAAAATCCGGGAACATAACACCGATATGACGGAAACTAGGGCGGCAAGAGTGGAACAAAACACTAGGCGAGAGGCCGAGCCTTCCACCCTTTACCAAGTATATAGATGCATTAAGATAACATAGCAATATAATGATATCCCAACAATTAAATAAAAGCTGTTCCAACAAGGAATGGCCTCCGATCTTCACCTGCAACTAGCAATGCTATAAGAGGGGCTGAGCAAAGCGGTAACATAGCCAATCAACGGTTTGCTAGGACAATGGTGGGTTAGAGGTTTGACATGGCATTTTGGGAGGCTTGAAAGCAAGTGGTAGGCATCGTAGCAATGGCACAGCAAAAGAGCGAGCAAACTAGCATAGCAAAGATAGTAGTGATTTCGAGGGTATGATCATCTTGCATGCACAGTTGTCAGAGTTGGCTGGATCCTCAAAAGCAAACTCAACGGACTCCTCGTTAGCGAACTCGTCTCCCGGCTCTACCCAAACAAGACAAACAAGCAACAAGGATACAATCAACCATGTGCAAACTCAAACAACACAATGCAAATATGATATGCTATGCGGGATGCGATGCGGGATGCAAAATGCAAGATATGACAGGAAATGCATGAACCTGGACTCAACTTGGAAATCCAAGTGTGCCACTGGAAATATGAGATGAAATCTCTTGAAAACGATATAAAGAACGCCGGAATCGGAGTTACGGTTTGGAAATGGCAAGCGATTCAAATATGACACCGGTCTGCGATTTACAGCAAGTAGGCATCTAAAAGCAACGAAATGTACATGCTATAGCACCCAAACATGACAACAAAATACATGGCAGGGATGCACACAAGATTCTTGACAAAATTCTAGCACTGAGCTACGGCCAATTCATCCATTAACAGGTTCAAACAAGCATGGCAAAAATGCAAATGACAAACAGATCTCAGACTTAGTGAAATTAACACTTGTCTGGAATTTCAGATCAGGTAGCCCTCTTCGGAGCAACAAAACTACATGCTACAGGATCTGAACAAGGCAAAGTAAAGCACGGAATGGAGCTACTCAAAGATCTTAACAAAAGTCCCTTAGTGACCTTGAGCCAAAAGGAATCAGAAAATACAATTGCAAGCACGTGAACATAGCAAAAACATAATCAGTTTTCAGACTTAGTGAAAACTGGCACATGCTAAAATATAACTCAAGTAGGCATGTTTACGAGCTCGATGCACTCACTACGGCACAAGTCATGGCAATACAAGCATACACCCATAAATAAGGCACAAAATTCAAGCTAGACATGGCAAGAACAATAACATAACATGCACGGATCAACTACAACATCATCGGCAAAATTGCAAACAAGTTGACAATCTGCCCAGATTCACAAAGTAGCAAAAGTAGAGCTCGATTGACTCAAGCTAGGGTGCTCCATAATTGCAAAAAAAGACATGGATGGATAGAGCACTACAAGGTTAACAAAACATCCTTACTGATCATGCTCAAAATAGGCACGGATCACTAGGAAACAACACGAACATATGGCATCATGAGATGAACAGCTCCAGGACTCAGTGAAATTACTAAGTCCCTGAAAACAGATTAGCAAGTGCACCACTTTGTAAGCTTGCACAAGACACCACACATATCCTAAAAATGCATGGGTTGCACCTCTGGAGAGATGACAAAACCCTTAACAAAACACATGTAGAACTCGCGGGCATATCATGCACACATTAATCATGGCAAAAATGACAAAAGTGCTAAACGGAGTAACAGATCTGACAATTAACTCAAGTAGCCCTCTTCTAACAGCATTTCGGGCATCAAGATGAGCTCAAATGAAAATGATGCAATGGAATGAAATGATATACTCTCTGAGATGAACATTTTGATATTCTATATGCATGAATCGGAGCTACGGATGCAAAGTTACGAAGCCGCGAACATGTGCACATGGACTGAAATTTCTGGGACTTGGTGAAAAAATCAACCTCTCTGGGACAGATCTAGGGTTTGCACGGAAACCGAGGCACGGCCGGATCTTGCCGGAACAGTGCTCGCCGGCTCGGAGCTCGCCGGAGTTGGGGGCCGCGGTGGCCGAGGAGGGAGGAGGAGGCCGGAGCCGGGTGGTGGCGCGGCGACCACGCGAGGAGGCGGTCGGCGGCGGCCGGCGCGGCGCGGTTGCTGCGGCTGGTGGTGGCGCCGGCGGGCGAAGGCGGCGGGGCCGGCGGGCGGAGGCGGCGGGGCCGGCGAGGAGCTTCGGGCGCCGGCCGGCAAGGGCGCACGCGGGCAGCGCGGTGGATGGCGGCGGCGGCGCGCGGTGCGGGAGGAGGGAGGAGGCGGCGCGCGGGGCGGCTGGGCCCGGAGGGCCGGCTGCGGGCTCGCCGGGCCGCGGCGGCGGCTGGCTGTGGAGACGCCACGTGGCGCGTGCTGAGAGGGCGCGGGCGGCGGCGGACGTTGTCCGGCCCGCTCCGGACACGTCCGGCGGCGGCGGTGGATGGATCTAGGGTTAGGGGGGAGAGTGGAACCGCGAATTTGAAGGAGGGGGTCTATATATAGACATAGTGGGAGCTAGGAGAGTCCAAATGAGGTGCGGTTTTCGGCCACGCGATCGTGATCGAACGCTCTAGATGATGGAGCAGAGTTAGGTGGGTTTTGGGCCAAATTGGAGGGGTGTTGGGCTGCAACACACACGAGGCCTTTTCGGTCCCTCGGTTAACCGTTGGAGTATCAAACGAAGTCCAAATGATACAAAACTTGACAGGCGGTCTACCTGTATTAAACCAAGGCCGCTTGGCAAGTCTCGGTCCAATCCGGAAATGTTTAATCCCCACACACGAAAAGAAAGCTAGAAAAGACCACCGGAGGAGAACGAAGCGCCGGAATGCAAAACTGACAACGGGGAAAAAGCTCGAATGCATGAGACGAACACGTATGCAAATGTAACGCACATGACGACATGATATGAGATGCATGACAATGATAACAACACACGGAGACAAAACCCGAACCCGAGAAAATAAATATAACTTAACACCGGAAACGGCAAGAGTTGGAGTACAAATTGGGAAAGTTACATCCGGGGTGTTTCAACACTCCACCACTACGAAAGGATCTCGTCCCGAGATCTAGGACTGAAAGAACGCCGGGTACTCAGAACGGAGGTGATCCTCGCGTTCCCAGGTAGCTTCACGGTCGGAATGGTGTGACCACTTGACTTTGAGAAATTTGATTGACTTGTTGCGAGTCTTGCATTCAGTCTCTTCAAGAATAGCAACTGGGTGCTCACGATAAGAGAGATCTTCTTGGAGCTCAATGTCCTCGAAGTTGATGGTGCGGTCAGGAGTCTTGAAGCACTTTCGAAGCTGAGAGACATGGAACACGTCATGAACATTTGCAAAGTTTGAAGGAAGCTTGAGTTGATAGGCGAGGTCGCCTCTCTTGCTGACAATCTTGAAAGGTCCCACGTATCTCGGGGCAAGCTTCCCTTTGATACCGAAGCGACGAGTACCTTTCATAGGAGAGACGTGGAGGTAAACATGATCTCCGATCTCGAAAGCCAAATCACGGTGCTTACTATCATAGTAGCTCTTCTGGCGGGATTGGGCTGCTTTGAGGTTATCACGAATGACTTTGCACATTTCTTCTGCCTCTATGATTAAGTCATTACCCAAAAGCTGACGTTCACTGGTTTCAGACCAGTTGAGAGGGGTACGGCACTTCCTGCCATACAGAATTTCAAATGGGGCCTTGCTCGAACTTGCTTGAAAGTTGTTGTTGTAGGAGAATTCAGCATAAGGAAGACAATCCTCCCACTTCATGCCGAAGGAGATCACACAAGCCCTGAGCATATCTTCAAGAATCTGGTAGACACGCTCGACTTGACCGCTAGTTTGAGGATGGAAAGCTATGCTGAAGCGGATGTTCGTGCCCATGGCCTTCTGAAAAGAATCCCAAAACTTCAAGGTAAAGATGCTGCCACGGTCTGAAGAGATCACTTGTGGAGTACCGTGCAGAGAGACAATACGAGAGGTATAGAGTTCCGCCAATTGAGTTGCAGTGATCGACTCTTTGATAGGCAGAAAATGAGCCACTTTGGTGAGTTTGTCGATGACAACGAATATAGCATCATTGCCACGCTTGGACTTTGGAAACCCAGTCACGAAGTCCATTTCAATGTGGTCAAACTTCCATTCTGGAATGGCAAGAGGTTGGAGGAGACCTGCTGGCCTTTGGTGTTCTGCCTTCACTCTTCTACAGACATCACATTCATTCACGAATTGAGCGATCTCGCGCTTCATTTGAGTCCACCAATAAGCTTGCTTGAGGTCCTGATACATCTTCATGCTCCCAGGGTGGATGGAGAGGAGAGAATTGTGAGCCTCGTTCATGATCACTTTACGGAGGTCACCTTTGGGTACAACAATACGATCCTCGAAGAAGAGAGTGTCCTTGTCATCAAGGCGGTAGCACTTGTACTTGGGTTCACTCTTGGCAATCCCAATCTTCACCTTTTTCACCATAGCATCAAGAAGCTGGGCTTGGCGAATCTGGTCTTCCAAGGTAGGAGAGACTTGAAGGTTGGCGAGGAAACCTTGAGGAACAACTTGCAGATTAAGTTTGCGGAAAGGTTCACAAAGCTCGGGTTGATAAGGCTTGAGAATCAGACTGTTGCAGTAAGCTTTCCTGCTCAATGCGTCAGCAATCACATTGGCCTTGCCTGGAGTATACTCGATACTCGGATTATACTCTTGAATCATTTCAACCCATCGAGTTTGCCTGAGGTTGAGATTAGGCTGAGTGAAGATGTACTTGAGACTCTTGTGATCAGTGAAAATGTCCACTTTTCTTCCCAATAGAAGATGTCTCCAAGTCAAAAGAGCATGCACAACTGCCGCCAACTCGAGATCGTGAGTGGGGTAGTTCTTCTCATTAGGCTTCAACTGGCGAGATGTATAAGCAACAACTTTCTTCTCTTGCATCAATACTGCGCCAAGACCTTGGAGAGAGGCATCACAAAAGACCTCGTACGGCTTGGATTCATCAGGCGGAGTCAGAACTGGAGCAGTGATCAATTTCTCTTTCAAAGTGTTGAAAGCAATATCACACTCCTGAGACCAAACGTACTTGACATGCTTCTGGAGAAGATTAGAGAGAGGCTTCGCGATCTTAGAAAAGTTTTCAACGAATCTTCGGCAATAGCTTGTGAGACCAAGAAAACTGCGGAGTTGCTTCACGTTCTGAGGAGGTTCCCAATTCACAATTGCAGACACCTTCTCAGGATTCACGGCAATGCCCTTGGCAGAGATGATATGACCAAGATAAAGAACCTCATCGAGCCAAAATTCACACTTGGAGAACTTGGCGTAGAACTGATGTTCTCTGAGCTTATGAAGAACCAAACGCAAGTGCTTGGCATGATCTTCCTTGTTCTTCGAGAAAACCAGAATGTCATCGAGATAGACCAAAACGAAGTCATTGGTGTAGGTGTTGAAGATGAAGTTCATCATGCGAGAGAACGTCGGAGGAGCGTTGACGAGACCAAAAGACATGACAGTGTATTCATATGAACCAAAGCTTGTCCTGAAAGCCGTCTTCGGAATATCTTGCTCACGAATTTGAATCTGATGATAACCCATACGGAGATCAAGCTTGGAGAATACTCGAGCACCTTTGAGTTGTTCGAACAGCTCGTTGATGTTGGGAAGTGGGTATTTGTTCTTGATGGTCTTCTTGTTCACTGGACGGTAATCAACACAAAGTCGGTCCGTTCCATCGTTCTTCTTCACAAAAAGAACACCACAACCCCACGGAGAAGAACTAGGCCGGATAAGACCCATTTTCTCTTGAATATCGAGTTGCTTCTTCAGCTCCTTCAACTCTTCAGGTCCGAGCTTGTAAGGACGTTTGCACACAGGTTCCGTGCCAGACTCAAGATCAATAACGAATTCAACTGGCCGGTGCGGAGGCATTCCTGGAAGCTCTTCTGGAAAGACGTCTTGATATTCGCAAACGACTAGAATTTGCGAAATAGCATCCAATTCACCCCTTTCATTGAGAGAAAACAGACGGATTGTATTATCCCGAGCGGCAAAGACAATTACATCCTCAGACGAATGAGTCAATTGAATCTGCCTGGCTGCATAATCAAGCTGAGCCTTGTGCTTAGAAAGCCAATCCATTCCGAGAATAAGATCAATATCCGAGTTACCAAGAATCATTGGAGAAGCCAGAAACTTGAAATCACCCATCAAGATAGAAATATCTGGAACCATCATACTAGAACTCAGACGCTTAGCCGGAGAGACGACTTGCATAGCTCTAGGTAAAGCCTTAGTACTAAAATTGTTCTCCGATGCAAATGGGAATGACATGAAGGAATGCGATGCACCAGAGTCAAAAAGTACTTTTGCGGGAATATCATTAATAGGAAGGTTACCCATGATCACATCTGACGAGTCCTCTGCCTGAGCTGCATTCATCAAATTGACCTTGGCGTGCTTGGGGTTATGCTTGACCACAGCTGTACTTGCCGATCTGACAGGAGGAGGAGGAGGAGGAAGACGCCTCTAGTTGAAACACTTGTTGGCATAGTGACCCTTCTGTTGGCACTTGTTGCACGTGACCTCTGAAAGCGGACGGTGATACGGAGCACTCGATCTTGGAGCTTGAGATGAAGTCTTGTTCTGAAAGCCAGGGTTGGGTGGGTGGGAAGAACCACTGCCACCTTTACTCTTCTGCTGATACGGCTGACGGAACGGAGGAGGAGGAAGCCAATACTTTTGCTGCTTGGCCACTTGAGTAGAGGAAGAAGGAGTAACATCTCTGACTCGCTTCTTGAAAGCATCACACCTCAACTGAGCAGCCTCTTGCTTCAGTGCCATGTTGTAGAACTCATCGTACCTCAAGGGTTCAAAGAGAACAAGAGCGAGCTGGATATATTCTCTGAGACCACCCCTGAACTGGTATATCATGCTCTTCTCATCAGGGACGTCCTGCTTGGCAAAGCGGGCGAGCTTCTGAAACAACTTATTGTAGTCATAGACAGACAAAGAGCCTTGCTTCAGGTTGCGGAATTCCTCACGCTTGCTTTCAACCACGCTCTGGGGAATATGATGAGCTCGGAAATCTCGACGGAAATCATCCCAAGTGATAACACGTCCACCTCTGGAGTCCTTGTACTGCTGGAATCATTCTACAGCTTGATCTTTGAGTTGGAAGGAAGCGAACTTGACAAAGTCCTCAGGCCTGACGTTACTGCACTCGAAATGCTTGCACAGATCCACAAGCCAATCGTCAGCATCCGTTGCCTCAACACAATTGCTGGAAGTCTTTGGCCCATTAGCAAGGAACTGGTTGTGTGTAGCAAAGTGATTCTGATTGCTGCCTTGATTCCCTTGGTTGCGCTCTTGGAGAATTTGCATGATTAACTGTGTTTTTGCATTGGTTGCGGCCATCACAGCTTGCCATGCCTTTGGAGGAGGTGGAGGTGGTGGCGGATCAGGATTCAGAGTCGTGCGCGTTGGAGGAGCCATCCTGAAGAGGTTGACCACCATTAGCACATTGACAGACAAATATTGAAGCTGAATCCAACGGAATGAAAATTGCAACATATAGTCTTCACATCCGAACAAAATGAACGAATGCATTCCTCTTGAAATGGTCACATATCCATAAATTGAGAAGCCACGTAGAATTAAGGTAGAGAAATAAATCAACAAGGTACGGATCAAGAACGAATAATCGGTAAGAAATCCCAATCTCAAACCAATATCCGTGGAAGAAGAACTAGAGCTACTAGAATTCCCACCTATGAAACTCCCAAACCTTTCTGGTTATGCAATCGGGTGTTGGGGATACAGGGGAAGCATAATATCTCACCCAAACTAGCAATTCCTACATCCAGCTGTATCCATCCTTCAACACATAACCAAGAAACCTTCGGAAACCATCTACCTCAACCTTCGAAAAGCATCCGTTATACAAGTTATGGCGATACTCCCGAATTCCCGCCCCAGTACTGGGTGGCGTCGAGGTTATCTCACCAATGAACTGCATAAAAGAGATTTTTGATGTCGGCGTACTAAACTCAGGTATTCCAGAACTGCAACGATAAAATTATGATGACAACACCTCAGAGCTCAACTCCCCAGGACACTTCCACTAAACCCCTGACAGGAGGCACCAAGACAATGTTCTCATCATAAAACCATCGGAACGATTCCAAGATACCCGCGTGATCCTAAAAAATTTTTTAGTGAAATTTGAGAAGAGAAGAGTCAAAACTCTACGTCAGGATGCCTTACCAGAGCGATGAGGAGACTGGGAAGTAAAAAGAATTCCTAAACTCTCCGATATATAATTCCTAATGACTCAAAACATTTTTCTAGACACAACTCGGCCGCTAAAAACGATCAAGCAATGGGGCTCCTAAGGTCGGGGAAGGCTCTGATACCAACTTGTAACACCCTCGATGCGACTATAGCTCCCACGTGTCGAGGCACGACTTAGAGACATAATCGCATTGAAGGCATATGTCGCAAGTTAGGCAATCTTCACAACATCCCATGTAATATAAATAATAAAGAGGAGATAACATAGTTGGCTTACACTCGCCACGTCAATCAAGTACATAAATAACATTACATCATCCAAACACTCATGGCCCGACTATGGCGCCAAAATAAAAGAGAACCCAACATGCGACAACGGTCCCGTTCACCCCCAACTGGGCACCACTACTGATCATCGGGAAAGGAAACATAGTAACGTTGAGAGTCTTCGTCGAACTCCCACTTGAGCTCATACGCGTCTCCTGGAGCGGAATCATCAGGCCCTGCATCTGGTGTAATAGTAATCTGTGAGCCACAGGGACTCAGCAATCTCGCACCCTCGCGATCAAGACTATTTAAGCTTATAGGTATGGCAAGGTAAAAATGAGTGGAGCTGCAGCAAGCGACTAGCAAGTATGGTGGCTAACTTATTCGCAAAAGAGAGCGAGAAGAGGAGGCAAAGCGCGAGCGAGAAACTAGAGAGCAACCTGCGCAAACATTACTCCAACACCGTGTCCCCTTCCCGGACTCCGCCGAGAAGAGGCCATCACGGTAACACACTCAGTTGATTCATTTTAATTAATTAAGGTTCAAGTTATCTACAACCGGACATCAACAAATTCCCATCTGCCCATAACCGCGGGCACGGCTTTCGAAAGTTCAATCCCTGCAGGGGAGTCCCAACTTAGCCCATGACAAGCTCTCACGGTCAACGAAGGAATAGACCTCCTCCCAAGACGTTCCGATCAGACTCGGTATCTCGGTAATTCAAGACACTTCGACAGGTTAAAACAAGACCAGCAACACCGCCCGAATGTGCCGACAAATCCTGATAGGAGCTGCACATATCTCGTTCTCAGGGCACACTCAGATGAGACTAGCTACGAGTAAAACCAACCCTCAAGTTTCCCCGAGGTGGCCCCGCAGGCAGCTCAGTTCGGACCAACACTCAGAGGGAGCACTGGCCCGGGGGGGTTAAAATAAGATGACCTTTGGGCTCCGGTAACCCAAGGGAAAAAGAGGCTAGGTGGAGAATGGTAAAACCAAGGTTGGGCATTGATGGAAAAGCTTTAATCAAGGCGAACTATCAAGGGGTTCCCATTATAACCCAACCGCGTAAGGAACGCAAAATCCGGGAACATAACACCGATATGACGGAAACTAGGGCGGCAAGAGTGGAACAAAACACTAGGCGAGAGGCCGAGCCTTCCACCCTTTACCAAGTATATAGATGCATTAAGATAACATAGCAATATAATGATATCCCAACAATTAAATAAAAGATGTTCCAACAAGGAACGGCCTCCGATCTTCACCTGCAACTAGCAACGCTATCAGAGGGGTTGAGCAAAGCGGTAACATAGCCAATCAACGGTTTGCTAGGACAATGGTGGGTTAGAGGTTTGACATGGCATTTTGGGAGGCTTGAAAGCAAGTGGTAGGCATCGTAGCAATGGCATAGCAAAAGAGCGAGCAAACTAGCATAGCAAAGATAGTAGTGATTTCGAGGGTATGATCATCTTGCATGCACAGTTGTCAGAGTTGACTGGATCCTCAAAAGCAAACTCAACGGGCTCCTTGTTAGCGAACACGTCTCCCGGCTCTACCCAAACAAGACAAACAAGCAACAAAGATACAATCAACCACGTGCAAACTCAAACAACACAATGCAAAGATGATATGCTATGCGGGATGCGATGCGGGATGCAAAATGCAAGATATGACAGGAAATGCATGAACCTGGACTCAACTTGGAAATCCAAGTGTGCCACTGGAAATATGAGATGAAATCGCTTGAAAACGATATAAAGAACGCCGGAATCGGAGTTACGGTTTGGAAATGGCAAACGATTCAAATATGACACCGGTCTGCGATTTACAGCAAGTAGGCATCTAAAAGCAACGAAATGAACATGCTACAGCACCCAAACATGACAACAAAATACATGGCAGGGATGCACACAAGATTCTTGACAAAAGTCTAGCACTGAGCTACGGCCAATTCGTCCATTAACAGGTTCAAACAAGCATGGCAAAAATGCAAATGACAAACAGATCTCAGACTTAGTGAAATTAACACTTGTCTGGAATTTCAGATCAGGTAGCCCTCTTCGGAGCAACAAAACTACATGCTACAGGATCTGAACAAGGCAAAGTAAAGCACGGAATGGAGCTACTCAAAGAGCTTAACAAAAGTCCCTTAGTGACCTTGAGCCAAAAGGAATCAGAAAATACAATTGCAAGCACGTGAACATAGCAAAAACATAATCAGTTTTCAGACTTAGTGAAAACTGGCACATGCTAAAATATAACTCAAGTAGGCATGTTTACGAGCTCGATGCACTCACTACGGCGCAAGTCATGGCAAGACAAGCATACACCCATCAAGAAGGCACAAAATTCAAGCTAGACATGGCAAGAACAATAACATAACATGCACGAATCAACTACAACATCATCGGCAAAATTGCAAACAAGTTGACAATCTGCCCAGATTCACAAAGTAGCAAAAGTAGAGCTCGATTGACTCAAGCTAGGGTGCTCCATAATTGCAAACAAAGACATGGATGGATAGAGGCACGGATCACTAGGAAATAACACGAACATATGGCATCATGAGATGAACAGCTCCAGGTCCCTGAAAACAGAATTAGCAAGTGCACCACTTTGCAAGCTTGCACAAGACACCACACACATCCTAAAAATAGATGGGTTGCACCTCTGGAGAGATGACAAAACCCTTAACAAAGCACATGTAGAACTCGCGGGCATATCATGCACACATTAATCATGGCAAAAATGACAAAAGTGCTAAACGGAGTAACAGATCTGACAATTAACTCAAGTAGCCCTCTTCTAACAGCATTTCGGGCATCAAGATGAGCTCAAATGAAAATGATGCAATCGAATGAAATGATGTACTCTCTGAGATGAACATTTTGATATGCTATATGCATGAATCGGAGCTACGAATGCAAAGCTACGGAGCCGCGAACATGTGCACATGGACTGAAATTTCTGGGACTTAGTGAAAAAATCAACCTCTCCGGGACAGATCTAGGGTTTGCACGGAAACCGAGGCCCGGCCGGATCTCGCCGGAACAGTGCTCGCCGGCTCAGAGCTCGCCGGAGTTGGGGGCCGCGGTGGCCGAGGAGGGAGGAGGAGGCCGGAGCCGGGTGGTGGCGCGGCGACCACGCGAGGAGGCGGTCGGCGGCGGCCAGCGCGGCGCGGTGGCGGCGGCTGGTGGTGGCGCCGGCGGGCGGAGGCGGCGGGGCCGGCGAGGAGCTTCGGGCGCCGGCCGGCAAGGGCGCGCGCGGGCAGCACGGTGGGTGGCGGCGACGGCGCGCGGTACGGGAGGAGGGAGGAGGCGGCGCGCGGGGCGGCTGGGCCCGGAGGGCCGGCTGCGGGCTCGCCGGGCCGCGGTGGCGGCTGGCGGCGGAGATGCCACGTGGCGCGTGCTGAGAGGGCGCGGGCGGCGGCGGACGTTGTCCGGCCCGCTCCGGACACATCCGGCGGCGGCGGTGGATGGATCTAGGGTTAGGGAGGAGAGTGGAACCGCGAATTTGAAGGAGGGGGTCTATATATAGACATAGAGGGAGTTAGGAGAGTCCAAATGAGGTGCGGTTTTTGGCCACGCGATCGTGATCGAACACTCTAGATGATGGAGCAGAGTTAGGTGAGTTTTGGGCCAAATTGGAGGGGTGTTGGGCTGCAACACACACGAGGCCTTTTCGGTCCCTCGGTTAACCGTTGGAGTATCAAACGAAGTCCAAATGATACGAAACTTGACAGGCGGTCTACCTGTAGTAAACCAAGGCCGCTTGGCAAGTCTCGGTCCAATCCAGAAATGTTTAATCCCCACACATGAAAGAAATCTAGAAAAGACCACCGGAGGAGAACGAAGCGCCAGAATGCAGAACATGGGTTCGAGAACTATGTAGACATGACCGAGACACGTCTCCGGTCAATAACCAATAGCGGAACCTGGATGCTCATATTGGCTCCTACATATTCTACGAAGATCTTTATCGGTCAGACCGCATAACAACATACGTTGTTCCCTTTGTCATCGGTATGTTATTTGCCCGAGATTCGATCGTCGGTATCTCAATACCTAGTTCAATCTCGTTACCGGCAAGTCTCTTTACTCGTTCCGTAATACATCAACCCACAACTAACTCATTAGTTGCAATGCTTGCAGGCTTAAGTGATGCGCATTACCGAGAGGGCCCAGAGATACCTCTCTGACAATCGGAGTGACAAATCCTAATCTCGAAATACGCCAACCCGACAAGTACCTTCAGAGACACCTGTAGAGCACCTTTATAATCACCCAGTTATGTTGTGACGTTTGGTAGCACACAAAGTGTTCCTCCGGTAAACGGGAGTTGCATAATCTCATAGTCATAGGAACATGTATAAGTCATGAAGAAAGCAATAGCAACAAACTAAACGATCAAGTGCTAAGCTAACGGAATGGGTCAAGTCAATCACATCATTCTCCTAATGATGTGATCCCGTTAATCAAATGACAACTCATGTCTATGGTTAGGAAACATAACCATCTTTGATCAACAAGCTAGTCAAGTAGAGGCATACTAGTGACACTCTGTTTGTCGATGTATTCACACATGTATTATGTTTCCGGTTAATACAATTCTAGCATGAATAATAAACATTTATCATGATATAAGGAAATAAATAATAACTTTATTATTGTCTCTAGGGCATATTTCCTTCAGTCTCCCACTTGCACTAGAGTCAATAATCTAGTTCACATCGCCATGTGATTTAACATCAATAGTTCACATCACCATGTGATTAACACCCATAGTTCACATCATCATGTGATCAACACCCAAAGGGTTTACTAGAGTCAATAATCTAGTTCACATCGCTATGTGATTAATACCCAAAGAGTACTATGGTGTGATCATGTTTGGCTTGTGAGGGTAGTTTAGTCAATGGGTCTGCCACATTTAGATCCGTATGTATTTTGCAAATTTCTATGTCAACAATGCTCTGCACGGAGCTACTCTAGCTAATTGCTCCCACTTTCAATATGTATCTAGATTGAGACTTTGAGTCATCTGGATCAGTGTCAAAACTTGCATCGACGTAACCCTTTACGACGAACCTTTTGTCATCTCCATAATCGAGAAAGATATCCTTATTCCACTAAGGATAATTTTGACCAATGTCTAGTGATCTACTCCTAGATCATTATTGTACTCCTTTGCCAAACTCAGGGCAGGGTATAAAATAGGTCTGGTACACAGCATGGCATACTTTATAGAACCTATGGCTGAGGCATAGGGAATGACTTTCATTCTCTCTCTATCTTCTGTCGTGGTCGGGTTTTGAGTCTTACTCAACTTCACACCTTGTAACACAGTCAAGAACTCCTTCTTTGACTGTTTCATTTTGAACTACTTCAAAATATTGTCAAGGTATGTACTCATTGAAAAACTTACCTAGCGTCTTGATCTATCTCTATAGATCTTGATGCTCAATATGTAAGCAGCTTCACCGAGGTCTTTCTTTGAAAAACTGCTTTCAAACATTCCTTTATGCTTTGCAGAATAATTCTACATTAACTCCGATCAACAATATGTCATACATATACTTATCAGAAATGTTGTAGTGCTCCCACTCACTTTCTTGTAAATACAGGCTTCACCGCAAGTCTGTATAAAACTATATGCTTTGATCAACTTATCAAAGCGTATATTCCAACTCCGAGATGCTTGCACCAGTCCATAGATGGATCACTGGAGCTTGCATATTTTGTTAGTACCTTTAGGATTGACAAAACCTTCTAGTTGCATCATATACAACTCTTCTTTAATAAATCCATTAAGGAATGCAGTTTTGTTTATCCATTTGCCAGATTTCATAAAATGCGGCAATTGCTAACATGATTCGGACAGACTTAAGCATAGATACGAGTGAGAAACTCTCATCATAGTCAACACCTTGAACTTGTTAAAAAACTTTTTGCGACAATTCTAGCTTTGTAGATAGTAACACTACTATGAACGTTCGTCTTCCTCTTGAAGATCCATTTAATATCAATGGCTCGCCGATCAATTGGCAAGTCAATCAAAGTCCATACTTTGTTCTCATACATGGATCTCATCTCAGATTTCATGGCCTCAAGCCATTTTGCGGAATCTGGGCTCATCATCGCTTCCTCATAGTTCGTAGGTGCGTCATGGTCAAGTAACATGACCTCCAGAACAGGATTACTGTACCACTCTGGTGCGGATCTCACTCTGGTTTACCTACGAGGTTCGGTAGTAACTTGATCTGAAGTTACATGATCATCATCATTAGCTTCCTCACTAATTGGTGTAGTAGTCACAGGAACAGATTTCTGTGATGAACTACTTTCCAATAAGGGAGCAGGAATAGTTACCTCAGCAAGTTCTACTTTCCTCCCACTCACTTCTTTCGAGAGAAACTCCTTCTCTAGAAAGGATCCATTCTCAGCAATGAATATCTTGCCTTCGGATCTGTGATAGAAGGTGTACCCAACAGTTTCTTTTGGGTATCCTATGAAGATTTACTTCTCCGATTTGGGTTTGAGCTTATCATGTTGAAACTTTTTCACATAAGCATCGCAGTCCCAAACTTTAAGAAATGACAGCTTAGGTTTCTCGCCAAACCACAGTTCATACGGTGTCATCTCCACGGATTTAGATGGTGCCTATTTAACGTGAATGTAGTTGTCTCTAATGCATAACCCCAAAACAATAGTGGTAATTGGTAAGAGACGTCATAGATCGCACCATATCTAATAAAGCACGGTTACGACGTTCGGACACACCATTACACTGTGGTGTTCCAGGTGGCGTGAGTAGTGAAACTATTTCACATTGTTTTACCTGAAGGCCAAACTCGTAACTCAAATATTTTACTTCTCGATCATATTGTAGAAACTTTTATTTTTGTTATGATGATTCTCCATTTCACTCTGAAATTCTTTGAAATTTTCAAATGTTTCAGACTTGTGTTTCATCAAGTAGATATACTCCTATCTGCTCAAATCATCTGTGAAGATCAGAAAATAATGATACCTGCCGCAAGCCTCAATATTCATCGGACCACGTACATCAGTATGTATGATTTCCAACAAATCTGTTGCTCGCTCCATTGTTCCGGAGAACGGAGTCTTAGTCATCTTGCCCATGAGGCATGGTTTGCAAGCATCAACTGATTCATAATCAAGTGATTCCAAAAGCCCATCAGCATGGATTTTCTTCACGCGCTTTACACCAATCTGACCTAAACGGCAGTGCCACAAATAAGTTGCACTATCATTATTAACTTTGCATCTTTTGGCTTCAATATTATGAAAATGTGTATCACCACGATCGAGATCCAACAAACCATTTTCATTGGGTGTATGACCATAGAAGGTTTTATTCATGTAAACAGAACAACAATTATTCTCTAACTTACATGAATAACCGTATTGCAATAAACATGATCCAATCATATTTATGCTCATCGCAAACACCAAATAACATTTATTTAGGTTCAACACTAATCCCGAAAGTATAGGGAGTGTGCGATGATGATCATATCAATCTTGGAACCACTTCCAACACACATCGTCACTTCACCCTTAACTAATCTCTGTTTATTTTGCAACTCCCGTTTCGAGTTACT
Organism: Triticum urartu; assembly: GCF_056163025.1. NCBI lineage: Eukaryota > Viridiplantae > Streptophyta > Magnoliopsida > Poales > Poaceae > Triticum > Triticum urartu. The sequence continues at coordinate 449,576,823 of NC_141873.1, forward strand.
ACTCTTAGCAACTGAACCAGTATCAAATATCGAGGGGTTGCTACGAACACTAGTAAAATATACATCAATAATCTGTATATCAAATATACCTTTGTTCACTTTGCCATCCTTCTTATCCGCTAAATACTTGGGGCAGTTCCGCTTGCAGTGACCAGTCCCTTTGCAGTAGAAGCACTTAGTCTCAGGCTTAGGTCCAGACTTGGGTTTCTTCACTTGAGGAGCAACTTGTTTGCCGTTCTTCTTGAAGTTCCCCTTCTTCCTTTTGCCCTTTCTCTTGAAACTAGTGGTCTTTTCAACCATCAACACTTGATGTTTTTCTTGATTTCTACATTCGCCGATTTTTGCATCACGAAGAGCTTGGGAATCGTTTCCGTTATCTCTTGCATATTATAGTTCATCACGAAGTTCTACTAAGTTGGTGATGGTGACTAGAGAATTCTGTCAATCACTATTTTATCTGGAAGATTAACTCCCACTTGATTCAAGCGATTGTAGTACCCAGACAATCTGAGCACATGCTCACTGCTTGAGCTATTCTCCTCCATCTTTTTAGCTATAGAACTTGTTGGAGACTTCATATCTCTCAATTCGGGTATTTACTTGAAATATTAACTTCAACTCCTGGAACATCTCATATGGTCCATGACATTCAAAATGTCTTTGAAGTCCCGATTCTAAGCTGTTAAGCATGGTGCACTAAACTATCAAGTAGTCATCATATTGAGCTAGCCAAACGTTCATAACATCTGCATCTGCTCCTGCAATAGGTTTGTCACCTAGCGGTGCATCAAGGACATAATTCTTCTGTGCAGCAATGAGGATAAACCTCAGATCACGGATCCAATCCGCATCATTGCTACTAACATCTTTCAACTAAGTTTTCTCTAGGAACATATCAAAAATAAAATAGGGGAGCTAAATGCGAGCAATTGATCTACAACATAGATATGCTAATACTACCAGGACTAAGTTCATGATAAATTTAAGTTCAATTAATCATATTACTTAAGAACTCCCACTTAGATAGACATCCCTCTAATCCTCTAAGTGATCACGTGATCCAAATCAACTAAACCATGTCCGATCATCACGTGATATGGAGTAGTTTCAATGGTGAACATCACTATGTTGATCATATCTACTATATGATTCATGCTCGACCTTTCGGTCTCCGTGTTCCGAGGCCATATCTGTTATATGCTAGGCTCGTCAAGTTTAACCTGAGTATTCCACGTGTGCAACTGTTTTGCACCCGTTGTATTTGAACGTAGAGCCTATCACACCCGATCATCACGTGGTGTCTCAGCACGAAGAACTTTCGCAACGGTGCATACTCAGGGAGAACACTTATACTTTGATAATTTAGTGAGGGGTCATCTTATAATGCTACCGTTAATCAAAGCAAGATAAGATGCATAAAAGATAAACATCACATGCAATCAATATAAGTGATATGATATGGCCATCATCATCTTGTGCTTGTGATCTCCATCTTCGAAGCACCGTCATGATCACCATCGTCACCGGCGCGACACCTTGATCTCCATCGTAGCATCGTTGTCGTCTCGCCAATCTTATGCTTCCACGACTATCGCTAGCGCTTAGTGATAAAGTAAAGCATTACAGGGCGATTGCATTGCATACAATAAAGCGACAACCATATGGCTCCTGCCAGTTGCCGATAACTCGGTTACAAAACATGATCATCTCATACAATAAAATATAGCATCACGTCTTGACCATATCACATCACAACATGCGCTGCAAAAACAAGTTAGACGTCCTCTACTTTGTTGTCGCAAGTTTTACGTGGCTGCTACGGGCTTAGCAAGAACCGTTCTTACCTACGCATCAAAACCACAACGATAGTTTGTCAAGTTGGTGTTGTTTTAACCTTCGCAAGGATCGGGCGTAGCCACACTCGGTTCAACTAAAGTTGGAGAAACTGACACCCGCCAGCCACCTATGTGCAAAGCACGTCGGTAGAACCAGTCTCGCGTAAGCGTACGCGTAATGTCGGTCTGGGCCGCTTCCTCCAACAATACCGCCGAACCAAAGTATGACATGCCGGTAAGAAGTATGACTTGTATCGCCCACAACTCACTTGTGTTCTACTCGTGCATATAACATCAACGCGTATAACCTGGCTCGGATGCCACTATTGGGGAACGTAGTAATTTCAAAAAAATTCCCACGCACACGCAAGATCATGGTGATGCATAGCAACGAGCGGGGAGAGTGTTGTCCACGTACCCTCGTAGACCGAAAGTGGAAGCGTTAGCACAACGCGGTTGATGTAGTCGTACGTCTTCACGATCCGACCGATCAAGTACCGAACGTACGGCACCTCCGAGTTTAGCACACGTTCAGCCCGATGACTTCCCTCGAACTCCGATCCAGCCGAGTGTTGAGGGAGAGTTTCGTCAGCACGACGGCGTGGTGACGATGTTGATGTTCTACCGATGCAGAGCTTCGCCTAAGCACCGCTACAGTTTTATCGAGGTGGACTATGGTGGAGGGGGACACCGCACACGGCTAAGAGACGATCAACTTGATCAACTTCTGTGTCTAGAGGTGCCCCCCTACCCCTGTATTTAAAGGATCAAGGGGGGAGAGGTGCGGCCAGCCTTGGGGCGCGCCAAGAGGAGTTCTACTCCCACCGGGAGTAGGACTCCCCCCCTTTCCTAGTTGGAATAGGACTTTGGAGGGGGGAAGAAGGAAAGAGGGGGGCCGGCCCCCTTTGCCCTAAACCAATTCGGTTTGGGCCTTGGGGGGCGCGCCCCACACTTCCCTTGCTTCCCTCCTTTTCCACTAAGGCCCATGTAGGCCCATTAAGCCCCCGGGGGGTTCCGGTAACCTCCCGGTACTCCGGTAAAATCCCGATTTCACCCGGAACACTTCCGATATCCAAACATAGGCTTACAATATATCAATCTTCATGTCTCGACCATTTCGAGCCTCCTCGTCATGTCCATGATCATATCCGGGACTCCGAACAACCTTCGGTACATCAAAACATATAAACTCATAATATAACTGTCATCGTAGCGTTAAGCGTGCGGACCCTACGGGTTCGAGAACTATGTAGACATGACCGAGACACGTCTCCGGTCAATAACCAATAGCGGAACCTGGATGCTCATATTGGCTCCTACATATTCTACGAAAATCTTTATCGGTCAGACCGCATAACAACATACGTTGTTCCCTTTGTCATCGGTATGTTACTTGCCCGAGATTCGATCGTCGGTATCTCAATACCTAGTTCAATCTCGTTACCGGCAAGTCCCTTTACTCGTTCCGTAATACATCAACCCACAACTAACTCATTAGTTGCAATGCTTGCAAGGCTTAAGTGATGTGCATTGCCGAGAGGGCCCAGAGATACCTCTTCGACAATCAGAGTGACAAATCCTAATCTCGAAATACGCCAATCCAACAAGTACCTTCGGAGACACATGTAGAGCACCTTTATAATCACCCAGTTACGTTGTGACGTTTGGTAGCACACAAAGTGTTCCTCCGGTAAATGGGAGTTGCATAATCTCATAGTCATAGGAACATGTATAAGTCATGAAGAAAGCAATAGCAACAAACTAAACGATCAAGTGCTAAGCTAACGGAATGGGTCAAGTCAATCACATCATTCTCCTAATGATGTGACCCCGTTAATCAAATGACAACTCATGTCTATGGTTAGGAAACATAACCATCTTTTATCAACGAGCTAGTCAAGTAGAGGCATACTAGTGACACTCTGTTTGTCTATGTATTCACACATGTATTATGTTTCCGGTTAATACAATTCTAGCATGAATAATAAAAATTTATCATGATATAAGGAAATAAATAATAACTTTATTATTGTCTCTAGGGCATATTTCCTTCAGCTGGTGCCTGCTCCTGGTGTGTTAAAGAGGTTTCTTCCCTCATAAACAGGCGGCAGGTGAGACCGGTACCTTCTCCTCATGACATCATCTGACACACTTTGGTCCAGCATAAGCCGATAGGCCTGTGCCTCTAACCCGGCCCGCTCAGCGGCCATCCTGGTGTTCTCTGCTGCCAGATCTGCCTTAGCTTGAGCTATCTGATCCTTCACCTTTGCAATCTCTGCGTTATGCTGATCCCGGTTTGTCGCGTCAACCTCTACTGCTAGCAACGTTGCCAACGTGTCAAACAAATCAGACAAAACCTGAGTCGATGGTGATGCTGAGCCCCCTGCTCTGGCTGGTGTTGCCGCTGCTGAACCGGAAATCACCGCTGCGGCGGTAGAAGAGTGCTGGGCCGATTGTGTACCGGCCATTAAGATCGCAACTCGGCTTGGCGGTTCAAGGAAGTCTGGAATACTGTCGCCATCGGAACCACCACTAATCCGGCCATCATGCAGCTGGTAAAGCGACTCGGTCTCTCCGGTTGAAGACTCGTCATCAGAGTAGACGACGGTTTCGCCACCAGATACTGATCTATCCTCAGATTCCGCTCCGTGGATGACTCCCACGAAGGCATGCTTCACGGCAGGCTGAACGCGGGCGGGTCTTGCGCGCTGAGCTGTCTCGATGATGTCGGTGCAGATGTCCGGCTCAGAGCCCGGTCCATCGATCTTGCCAATGAAGACGTGTATTCCGCCAAAGGGGACCCGGTACCCGTACTCGATAGAGCCGGCCTCGGGGCCCCATCCTGCGTCATCGATGTAGAGCTTGCCACGACGACTCTTGGTCATCCGACCCACAACGTATCCCTTGAGTCCTTCGAAGCTGCCTTCAAGAACTCGAAACCATCGTGTGATAGCCCCACTGTGGGCGCCAACTGTCGTGGAATTGTCACGGCAGATGTCCTCGTGAAAGGACTTAGTCGTGTAGCCATCGCAACGGGTTAGCTAAAAGGGGTTAAAGCGGACAAGGGGTGCAAGGGTTTTTACTGGTTCGGCCCCTTACGGTGAAGGTAAAAACCTACGTCCAGTTGTGATGGAATTGCTTGGGTTTCGATAACCAGGGAGCGAATCCGCTTTGCCTGGTTCTCGAATTATTGTTTATTCTCCCTAAACCGCCGCCGGGTTGTCCCTTTATATACATAGGTCGACGCCCGTCGGTTTACAGAATCCCGAGCCCGGCTCATAAACATGTCCGGCTCGGTCTCTACTCTTTCTATCTTATAACACAAGTTTACATATCAATGTCAGTTTATGTCTACAGGCCTTAACCCGCCTTTGGGCCTTGGGCCTTCATAAAGCGCCACCATCTTTGTCTTTATGGGCTTCAAATATAATAATCATTATGGGGATAACCCGGCCTCTCCTGGCCGGTTTATGTCCAGTAGTAATACCCCCAACAAGCTCCCTAGCCCTTCGGGTTTCAACCGCCGCTGGAGTCCCACCCTCAACTGGTAAAGCCGCCAATCGCGTCACTGCAGCAATCATGTTGTCCAAAGGGGTGGAATAGTGACCCGACGGTGTTACCATGTGTTGAGGCTGGTGTTGTTCATATACGGAGAACTTGTCACGCGCGGCTGACTCGGCATCCCACCGCTTGGCGCTTCAGTCATCCGATTTACCACCGGTGGGTTACTGGCCCCGGCTCCAGGGATGTTGAAGAGCTCCCTTGACTCATAAACTGAGGGCAGATGACTCCGATATTTTCTCCTCAGAACTTCATTCGACGCGTTCTGATCCACCGTGAGCCAGTATGAATCTGCCTGAATTCGCTGTGCTTGGGCACTTAAAACGACCCGCTCTGCAGCCATCCTGGCATTTTCTGCTGCTAATTCCGCCTTAGCTTGCGCTATCTCATCACGTAACTTAGCTATCTCTGCCTTGTGCTCCTCCTGGTTGTCTGGGGTTACCTCAACCTCCATCAGAGTCGCCAGAGCATCCAACAGATCTGTTAAGATTTGAGCCGGCGGGCGTGCTGAACCGCCAGCCCCAGCTGCCGTTACCGCTGCTGCACTAGAAGTCATAGCCGCGACGGCTGTCGAACCAAGAACCGGCTGGGTGCCAGCCATGAAGATCGCCACCCTGTTCGGCGGCTCACGGGGATCCGGAATACTATCGCCATCAGAACAGCCCCCAAGCCGCCCGTCTTGTAGCTGATACATTGAGTTGGTCTCGCATGTAGACGACTCATCATCAGAGCAGATGGTTGTCTCACCGCCAGAGACAGCCTTCCAACTCAGCCCTGTGGGTGAACCCAACGAAGACATGCCTTACAGCGGGTTGAGCCCGGGCTGGTCGTGCACGCCGAGCTGTCTCGATGATGTCGGTGCAGATGTCCGGCTCAAGGCCCGGCTCGCCGATCTTGCCGATGAAGACATGGATTCCGCCGAAGGGGACCCGGCGTACTCAATTGAGCCGGTCTCGGGGGCCCAGCCTGCATCGTCGATGTAGAGCTTGCCGCGACGACTCTTGGTCATCCGCCCCACAGCGTATCCCTTGAGCCCTTCGAAGCTACCCTTTAAGAACTCAAAACCACCGTGCGCTGGCCCCACAGCGGGCGCCAACTGTCGTGGAAGTGTCACGACAGATGTCCTCGTAGAAGGACTTAGTTGTGAAGCCATTGCAATGAGGCTACCTTAAAGGGGTTAAACGGGACAAAGGACACGGAGAGTTTATACTGGTTCGGCCCCTTGCGGCGAAGGTAAAGGCCTACTCCAGTTTGAGATGGTATTGCTAGGGTTTCGATTACCAGGGAGCAAACACGCTTTGCCTGGCTTTTGATTTGTTGTTTCTTACACTAAGCCGCTGCCGGGTCGTCCCCTTATATACATGGGTTGACGCCCTGCAGCCTACAGAGTCCCGGTCGGCTCATACAAACGTGTCCGGCTTGATGACTTATCTTACATGACTTACAATACAAGTTTACATATACATGACGGTTTACACTTACGGGCCTTAAGCCGCCCCAGACTTGGGCCTTTTAACAAGCCTATCTATGAACCGCCATCCTCAGTATATTCTTGGGCTTCATTTGGATGAGCCGCCATAATAGATGACCCGGCCCTTCCTGAACGGGTCATATCTGATAGTCATATCCCCAACAGTTAGTGAATGGATGGCATGTTCAGCCGTATGATACGAATATAGGACGCATGAGATGAACATAAGGCGTCCGGATATAGATGCTCTAACGTGACGCCAGTCTATTTTTCTATACTGGCGAATCGGTTTAGTCTTGTACTCTTGTTGCTAGACACTGGGAGAGCAGCCTGCTAGCAGAGCAAAGCAACGAATCTGAATCCGGCAAGCTGGTCAAACAACTTCGTGCCCAGCACGGTACCACCCCCTCGTTTTTCAAACGCGAGCCAACCAGAGCAGATCCATCTTGAATCAATCAGGCAGAGTATATCCGCCCACCCACCAGACCACCAGCAGGATACTCCTCCGAAACCCCCACGTCTACCCGTGCCCCGAGAAACGGCACGCCAACAACGGGATAAGCCAGCCCCGCGGTTTCCCCGGTCGCAGCCGTGCAACCCAAGCCTGGCGGACCGATGGATGGCAACACGATGTGCAACCCGAACGCCGACGCCAACGCCGACGTGCGCGCAGAAGCAACGTGCACCGGCGCAGATAATAAACAGTGTAAATAAAAATGTTCTTTTTCCGCACAGGAGGAAGTGGGATGGCGTCCGCGGCACAGCACCGGGGCGCGCGGTCGCGTGGGCAGCAGCTTGCTGCAGCGGCGGGTGAAAGAGAGAGAGAGGGAGGGAGAGAGGGGAGAGGAGATATCCCTTTGCCATATTCCCCGTTGCGTGCAGGCACCCCTCCCCCGGGCCGGGCGCTGGCCACGCGCACCCGCGGGGGAACCGTCGGGTGACGGGTGGGGCCCGGGCGGCAGGGGGCGCGGGGGGCGTCGGGGTCGGGGACGGGTAGCGGGGGAGGGGGGAGGCGAAGCGGAGGGGATGGATTGATTTCTCGGGATTTATTTAAGGGAGAGGAGGGAGATAGGCACACGAAAGCAACAGCCAGGAGAGAGACCAAGAGAGGAGAGAAAAGGGAGAAGCCAAGGGAAGAGGAGGAGGAGGAGGAGGAGTTGTTGGCTCTGGTTCTGGTTCCGGTCTGCGTGGAATCGCCGGAGGAGAGGGGAGGGACGGCGGAGGAGGGAGATGGTCGAGAGCTGACTGCGCGGATCGCGGTGGCCGGAGGGGGGGATCGGCCGGAGCAGGGACACTGCGGATGGTATTGGGCTTCGCCGGCGCCGGAGGCGGCGATCGCGGATGGGCGGCGGGGGCCGCGGGTGCTAGTGGCGGCGGAGTCGGAGGGGTCGGTGCTCGCGTCGGTCTCCGGGGAGGAGGTGTTGCAGGAGCAGGAGGAGCGCGGGGGGATGAAGCGGGGGAAGGGGGGGAGGAATGGGCTGCTGCCGAGCTCGCTGCGGATCATATCGTCCTGCCTCAAGACGGTCTCGTCCAACGCCGGCTCCGTCGCCTCCACGGTGCGCTCCGCCGGGGCCTCCGTCGCCGCCTCCATCGCCCCCCAGGCCGAGGACGAGAAGGACCAGGTCGCCTCCGCCCGCCGCAACCACCTCCAAAACTTCCTTTTTTTTCCCCACTGTTGCAGACAACTGTTGTTGAACTTGCTACTAGTGTTACTTCTGCTCAATTATACTCGCAACTGTACACTTGATTGCATGCCGATTTTTGGTAGGTCGTTATGGTCTGTCAGTAATCCGACTTGCTAGATCTTATCTAAGCATAGATTCAGAATTCCATGGCCAACTAACCAAGTCGGAGTTCAGTTGACCATCAATGAAGTTGAAGTTGGCACATAGTAGAATTGTTAATTAAGATATACGGAGTAACTAGTTGGACGTTTCCAGTCCTACAATACAATGGATGAAATTCTAGTTAGCTACATACATGGTGGACAGTTTGGTGAATTCAAATTTCCTATTTTTGCCACTATAATGCTGCTGTGATATTGCCAGCTGTCTGTTTGATACCAATTTGCACATCCATGCTACATTTAAGCTTGTGTTAGGATGGTATGTTTCCTTTTTTTCTGGAATCAGCTCAACAGGGGTATCTTGTTTCTATTGTACTTATTTGGTTAATGCTTGGTTCATCTTCTTTTATTGTTAGTCAACCGCTCTTAATTCCTTAACCTACCGTCGTGCTTCCTTATATCTTTGCAAATTCACTGACAGTATTCAGTCTTGACGTTTCATATGTGAACAGGTTTTGTGGGCTGGATTTGACAAATTAGAGCTTTGTGCGTCATCTTTCAAGCATGTTCTGCTCGTTGGCTACTCTAACGGGTTTCAAGTGCTTGATGTTGAGGATGCTGCAAATGTTTGTGAATTGGTCTCAAAACGCGATGGTCCAGTTACCTTTTTACAAATGCAACCCACACCACTTTACTCTGAAGAAACTGAAGGATTTAGGGCATCACATCCTATGCTTCTGGTTGTTGCTGGGGATGAGACAAATGGCTTGGGTATGGTTCAGGGTGGTCGTTTAAGTGCACTGATCAGGGATACAAGCACTGAACCTCAATCTGGAAGCTGCATTTCTACCCCAACAGTTGTTCGCTTCTACTCTTTGAAGTCTCACACCTATGTACATGTTCTCAGATTCCGGTCTGCTGTATATATAGTTCGTTGCAGCCCCCGGGTTGTGGCCGTAGCACTTGCAGCGCAAGTAAGTTCTTGGTTTTCTTATTTCGTAGTGTAAATGATATTGGCAAAGATGCACAAACTTGTATATATGTGTTCTTATATTTTTCTGCTACATTCCAGATCTACTGCTTTGATGCTGTAACTCTTGAGAACAAGTTCAGCGTCTTATCATATCCTTTACAAGGGGCACCTGGAGCAAACATTGGGTATGGTCCAATGTCTGTTGGCTCAAGATGGTTAGCTTATGCTCCCAATGGTCCTGTATTATCCAGCACCGGTCGTCTGAGCCCACAGAACCTCACACCTTCTCCAGGAGTGAGCCCATCTACTTCTCCTAGCAATGGAACCTTAGTTGCTAGATATGCAATGGAGTCCAGTAAGCAAATAGCTGCTGGTATAATCAATCTTGGTGATATGGGGTACAAAACACTGTCAAAGTACTGCCAAGAACTGCTGCCTGATGGTTCTAATTCTCCTCTGTCATCAAGTCCAGGAAGGAGATCCGGCAAACTTCCCTCCACTGTGCATCCACTTGAAGCTGACAATGCGGGAACGGTTAGTTGAGGCTTGTCTATGCTTTCTTTTTTTATCTTTGACAAGTATAGCACATTAAAGAAAATATGTATTCTTTAATGCGTCAGTGTTTCAGATTAATGATATCTTATTGGACTTTTGCAGGTTATCATCAAGGATGTTACCTCCAAAGTTGTTATATCACAGTTTAGGGCTCACACCAGTCCTATATCTGCTCTTTGTTTTGATCCTAGTGGAACCCTTTTGGTCACAGCCTCTGTTCATGGCCACAACATAAATGTTTTCCGGATCATGCCAACCTGCATTGCTAATGGCTCAGGTTCAAAACGATATGATTGGGCATCATCTCATGTTCACCTTTACAAACTGTATCGTGGCATGACAGCAGCGGTATGGTTACACAGAAACTATCAAGTTCTGTTAAAAGAACCATGTCATTATTTTTAATTACCTTGTGTTTACTTGCAGGTCATACAGGACATATCTTTTAGTCATTTTAGCCAGTGGGTATCTATTGTTTCAGCACGAGGCACTTGCCATATTTTTACATTGTCTCCATTTGGGGGTGATTCAAGTTTGCAGCCACAGAATTCTCACAGTGACGGGCCGCCTCTTGCTCCATGTCAGTCAAGGCCATGGTGGTCAAAGCCATCATTTCTTATGGATCAACAGCTTCATCCTGTGCCATCAACTGTGACAAATTCGGTGGTCAGTAGGATAAAAAACAATGGTTCTAGTTGGCTAAATACAGTCAGCAACGTGGCTGCTTCTGCAAGTGGAAAACTATCAGTGCCATCTGGTGCTATAACTGCTATTTTTTACAATTCCATTTACAAAGGTTCTCTGCCGGCTCCGTCGAAGGCTAATGCTTTGGAGCATTTATTGGTGTATTCACCGTCTGGTCATGTTATTCAACATGAACTTCTGCCTTCTTCGGGTTCTGAATCCTCTGATAACAGCCCAACAGTTGGGCCTGGCAGCCATTTGCAGCTCCAAGATGATGAGTTGCATGTTACCGCTGAGCCAGTTCAATGGTGGGATGTTTGTCGTCGGACAAACTGGCCTGAAAGAGACCAGGACATTGCAAATGTTGTATTCCACAACCAACTAAACAGGATGATGACACCGGACACTTCTGACTGTGAGGATAGTGACCATTCTGATTTCACTCCATCAAATGATGGTGTATCCAGAAAAGAGGTTATGAAAGTTCAAGAAAGATCAAGCTGGTATCTCTCAAATGCAGAGGTTCAGATAAGCTCATGGCGGATTCCCATATGGGAGAAGTCTAAGGTTGGCCTGCAATGTCTTGATACCATCACTAAATTTTACAGAATGGATATTGAACAATCTTTCATGTATATGTAGATTTGCTTCTACGTGATGGATCATCCTGCTACAGAGTCAGGGGAAGCTGTTAGCGTTCATGGTGGGGAAATTGAGATTGAAAAGCTGGCTCTTCATGAGGTTGAACTCAGGAGAAGGGAACTGCTCCCTGTGTTTAAGCAGTTCCACTATCCTGAGCAAAATAGGTAATGCCAAATCATCATGAAAGAAAAATGTTATTCTAGTCTTTTCTGTTTGTTGTCTACTGTTCTATCTCTGTTAGTTGCTGGCTGCTTATGTTTTTTTTTCAGATAATATTTTTCCCACTATTTAATGATATCAAGGGGTTGAATTTCATACCAATTTAAATGCTGCTATGGTCAAATTATATGTTTAGAACATCTCTGCCGGTAATCGTGCTCTGTTTTGTTTTGTATTGCTGTTGTACAGTTGTACACCAAGCTATAGGCAAGTAGTGCAATGCACTTAATTTTCAGTATTATCGTCCAGTGTCTTGATCTATAGTCTGAGCATAGGATGTCAATTTTGTGTTGCTAAATATGTTCATAAGTTTGTAAATATCAGCAATTTCTAGTTCAAAGATATCAATTTCTGTTTGTAAATTCATAAGTTATGTTAAATGATAATTCTTGAAAAGGTCATATGCTTCTGTAAACTGCCAAGAAGCTCCTGAAGCAATCACACTATTCTGTCACTGCCCAAAATTAGATAACCTGTAATGTCAGCGCTGACGTGTATTGTTACTCTCAAAAGTATTGATTCTACCTGTCTAACTGGCTTGTCTAGCACACATTTTAATGGAAAATTATAAAGTTGGACTCGCCCAAGTTTTCTTCCAAGCTTACAAAGGATTATGTTTATCTGTGTCACCAAGTCTTGTTTATACTTGTGAATTTTGGGCCCCTGTAACTAATCTACTAAATCAACTCAGGGATTTCCCCAAAATCTACCTAATGGATTATCTCATTTTTTTGCTCAAAAGGGGATCCTTTAGCAACATACACTTAAATTCTTTGAATTACTCTCTTGCAAAACTCTTTGTCTTCCCTCTTGTAAGTGTAGGATATAGTTTAATTTTCTATTGCTAAAGTGTAATTTTGCCAGATTTAGCAAGCGATAAGTGATGCCATTGTCGTTGATGAACTTAGTAGACCTTTGGTTAGATTATCACATTTCTCCTCTCAAATGCTTTTTTATTTGACATCATCATCTGCTTGAAGTTTGCATATGAACGTGTCATGCTTGTCGTTTTTCAGGGCATAGGTTTGCACTATCATATACTTTTTACCCAACCAATGCAACTTTTGAGTTACCCAGGGAGTATTTTATTTGTTACTAACTCATAGTCATAGTGCTGGAAATAAGTACCATGGAGATAAACAGGGCAAAGGAAATAAAGAATATATTGAGTTTTGTTACTTGGTGCTAAGTAGTCAAACCAAGTTTTGTTTTTCATCAGTTATTGACATGTGAAATAAATAATATATTGAAATGTGCAGCAACCTTGCAAGCCGACAATTTCAGAATGCATTATCCGCCATTGACAACACACAGTATAGCTCGGCAAAGGATAGTGATGCATATGGACCCAAACCAGTGCCTCATATATCTGGATTTTACACTGGTAAATATACGTTGTGAAATTTGAACTTACTGTTTATCTCCATTATAATTGTTTATTGAAAGAGATGCTTAATCTTGCAGATATGAGAAAAACAGAGAACATGAATGGTTTAGCTGGGCAGTTATTTTCTGGACCTATTCCTGCTGTGGATATGCTGCCAAAGGAAAAGTGCAATTCTATTGGATCTCCTGAAGCTAGAAATTTGACTGCCAATCACAAAGTAGATAATGGGAGCATTGGCTGTGTGTCTACACCAAACGGAACAAATGCATCCACCATCATGCCTCAGTCTATAGAGGGTGTGGATTGTTTACCATCACACATCAGACCATTGAGCAACTATTCCCTCTTGGATGGACCTCTTGATAATGGATCACCTTCTCCCGCAAGTAACGAATCATGCGGGCCTGAAATAACCAATAATTCTCTAGTCAGCAATGGTGCCATTACTGATATCCCAAGTGGAGGTCACACGGGCGTCAATTCTGGACAGAATGAAACACCTGGTTCTCAGAACTCTGGAGAGTTTACCCAGTATTTCCAAGAGGGCTATTGTAAAATATCAGAACTCGATGACTGCCGTGAGTTAACTGAAGCTGTTACTGATGCTGACAGCAGCAGCAGCCACTGCGAGAGAGAGAAGCCCGAGGAAGATGGGGACAACGATGACATGCTTGGAGGGGTTTTCGCCTTCAGTGAAGAAGGTAATACACAACGCAAGTGATGATAGAAAGGTCATCATTGAACTTAATTGTTGGTGATTGTACTTTTGTGTTTGCGCTGATCTCTGTTCTGTCTTTGTGGCAGGTTGAACTTACTATACTGCTTTACTTGGGATAGATAATGGTAAACAGTTGCCACACCATTCAGTGTGCAATATTATGTAGAAAATGGTGGAATTCTAGTAGGCTTCCGTGGAATAAAGTTGTGCCGCGTCGATAATCTAATGTTTGGTACATATTTGGAAGGTGAAGTTTGCGCTCCATGTTTATTTGCCGGAAGAGTTCACTCTGGAGTTTGAGTCGAAGATCCCTCCAGGCAATTTACTAATCCACGGAAGGAAGGGAGTTTGGTGTTTTTGTCGAGAAGCTGCCACTGCCTGCCGCGACACTTGGCCCGCCCTTTTTCTGTTTGCTTTGTACATACTGTAAGACCCATTTGTTTCGTGAGATACACTTCTGGGACATTTGGATGGTCTGAAACCCTGGCGAGCCATATTTGTTGACTGCTTCCTGCCAGGGCCTGTGAATGTTCCATGTTTATTTGTACATACTTTCATGTTTTATTAAGAGAAAGGAATGCTGGCAACGATTAATGTGACATAACTGTATAAACATTCAGTGAAAGATTTCTGTTTACGAAGTCGCTATGTTCTGCTCTTCCTTTCTGTCTGTGTTGCATGCTCAGTAATTGACTGCTGCTATGATGAATTACAAGTGGCTTCTGGTGTTGGAAGATAATTAGTCACAGCATTTTCTGTATGTTCGCAAGGACACTTGCTACGGAAATTACATGTGTGGGATGTGTGTGAATTTGGGGCAGGCTTTCAGGGTATATTCCCACGTGGAACCACCTTGTTCCGTTTCACTCACTCTTCCCGATAATCGGTTGTCGGGCCTCTTTTAATAAATTACTCTTCCCGATAATCGGTTGTCGGGCCTCTTTTAATAAATTAGAACAATGCCCGCGAGTTGCAATGGCATATAAATATTCTACTACGTTAGCTTGTGATTTACATGTTAATAATAATACGATTGTGTAAATAAATGTATCAATCTGATTGTGAATTACCTTATACTCCCTCTGTCCTAAAATTCTTGTTTTAGATTTGTCTAAATACGGATGTATCAAATCATGTTTTAATATTAGATACATCCGTGTCTAGACAAATCTAAGATAAGAATTTTGAGACGAAGGACGTATTTTGATTAAAAATTTGGTAAGTAAATTAAAATAAAATTGGTTCAGAAGGTAAGTAAATTAAGTTGATTGATTATCATATGGAGTACATGGAAGATTGGACGAATGGGTGGTGGGAAGAAAGGTGAAATGAAAATCTTACATTCTTTTTAAGTAGTGGAGATAGCAAAGAAAAGATAGAGATTTGAGGTATGTAGGTGTAATACTTTCTCCCTCTCCAACAATCCATTCCCCAATACCGATTTTGACATGTGGCCCCACTTGTCAATAACATCTCTCTCTCTTCCTCTCTTCTTGGATGGTGGCGCAACAATTGGCGGTGGTTTGATAGCGGCATGGTGGTTCGGCGGGGTGGCAGTGAATGACGATTAGACCTGGCCATGGGCAGCCCGGCCCGACCCGGCCCGAAAAAGCCCGACCCGGCCCGGCCCGACGCTGCTCCCGGGCCGGGCTCGGGCCTAGATTTTGAGCCCAGTGGCCTGGCCGGGCCGGGCCCGGGCCCATCATTTTTGCCGTTTTTTGAAGGGGCCCGGCGGGCTTTTGCATGTTTGGGCCGGGCTTGGGCCCAAAAACTAGGCCCGATGGCCGGGCCGGGCCGGGCTCGGGCCCAGGTTTTTTGGCTTGGGCTTGGCTAAGCCCGGCCCGGCCTGAGGTTTGGCCAGGTATAATGACGATAGTGCAGTAGTCTGACATGCATTGGCGGCGACACGCGTTGACGTGGCATGTATTGGGGAAGAGCCAACTCCCTCTCCATATAGGGGGAGTTGGGACTGTTTCTTTATGATCATCATTTTTTTAGTGGATCAAAAATTTATTGAAGAAAGAGAAGTTGTTGAAGCTGTCTTTTTTTTCTTTTTTTGGCCCAACTCCCCTAATACTAAAAACTTATTGAAGAAATGAGAGCTGTTGAAGATGCTCTACAATGGACGGCCCCAATTATTCGAACCATTATATTACATAGTATTGCTCGATGACTCTAACTGAGTTTAGAGCTGAGTTTGGAGTATACTTCCTCCATCCCATAATATAAGAGCGTTTTTGGACCAACGTACAAAACTACAAAGGTAGTTAACGAGACAATCATCTAAGTTATCCACCGTGCAAGTTTTGTTGCTGAGCATTTAATTTTTGTCTGAGAAAAATTCACTGTAGGTCACTAAACTTGAGCCAGTTGACAGTTTAGTACCACTACTTCAAAATACCCGAACTACGGTCCACGTACTTACGCAAGGGGTTCATTTTGGTCAGTATGTATGATTTCGTGTACGTATTTGCTGACTTGGTCGAGTCAGCGGCCGCCAGCTCGGTTTGACCGCCACCTGGTCGTGCCTAGGGTGAATACTAGTCCATCTGAGGTTTTTTTTTTGCAAAATCGCCGTGACCATTAAACCAGCCTACCTGGTTGGACCGCACCAGCTCGCTGTCTCCCTCTCCTCCCGCACCCGCTCGCTGTCTCCTCTGCTCCCGCACCCTCTCTGCTCGTCGTCCCTGCCGAGGTCGTCCTGTGAGCTCGTCGCCGTCGACGACGGCTCCATGAGCACGTCGTCGGACGCTGAGCCGCCGCCGTCCGCGCCGTTCGGGAGGGGCCTGCGCGACGTCCCTCTTGCTCCTTTGCGTCGCCGTGATGATGCCTCGCCGCCCCTGTACGGTACGTCGCCGTCGCCAGCAGCTCCGTTGCTCGATCTGCCCAATTTAGCTCCCATAAAGAGTTTTTAGTCGCATCAATTGCGCGTACGAGCTAGGGTTTGGGCGTTCGTTCAACTTTCTGACGGATTGGGTGTGGGTGGTAGGGTTTTAGCAGTTTCTTGATGAACTTAGTGGCAGGCCAAAAATAGGGATGCATCCTGTGTTAGGATGGGGGGTTTGCAGTTGATGGCCATGTTTGGAGAGATCTGTAGTGGTTAGGGTTCTTTCTCCCCCAATTTGTCATGGGTCCAAGGGCCTGGGGTTTAAGCGGTAAAGGTTGCTTTTAGTGTCAGAGTGTTAATTGGACCAAAAATGTTTTAATTTGCAATTACATTAGGGCAGATTTACCAAAAATGGTTGCTTTATGACCTGTAAGATCATACATTTGTTAATTGGAGGCCAGGAATCTGTGCTTTTCTCTTCTGAAAAAGTCTGAATTTTGTACTGTCTGAACCTCTCTGTAGTCTGAACTTTTTAACTTGATTGTTTTGCAGGACCCTTAGGCAACCACTTCTCTGTTGAGGTCATACATGGTGGCTATTTTCTGTGTGCTGGCAAGCATAGGGATTATCACAAAGGTCACTCCATTTGGTATGATTACTGTGACATAGATAATTGGACACCCAATGTTGTTGCCAGTCTAGTGGAGGAAATTGGATATGAGTTTGAGGGCATGATCAGGGCTTATTGGTTTGTTCCTGGATTGACAGTGTATAAGAATGGATTAAGAGAGATCAAGATAGGGGACAACACTATGACAGAAAACATAAAGGATTGTGTTATGAATGGCAACCACTTCCAACAGATATTCCTTGATCATGATGAGAGCATGAGATCATTTATATCTCCTGTTCCTATTCACTCTGATGATGAGGATCCTCCAATTGTCAGGTTCAGTGGCATTAGGCCAAAGAAGAAGAAGGCACACCAACAGCAAGTGGAGCAGGCAGAAAAGCAGCAAGAGGAGCAGGCTGAGCTCACTCTAGTGGAACAGGAGCAGGCTGAGCTCCCTCAAGTGGAACAGGAGCTGCCTCAGCATGATCAAGAGCATGAGAAAGATGAAGCAGAGTCAGAAAGTGGAGCAGAGTCAGAAGAAGATGATTTCATACCAAGTCCACCCCAGACAGGAACTACTTACCTTTTATCTCAGTTTGGGTTTAGGGCCAGGAAATCCTGTAGGTTTTTGAACATGGATGCAGCAGACACAGTTGGTTGTTTAGTAATGCAGGATTCAAATGAAGATTACATTCCACAAATTGTTAATTCAGACATTGATCTACAAGATGATGATGACTTGTTTGACAAAAATGTTGATTGTGAGAAAGGCAAAGGTAAAGCAGTCCAAGAAGAAGCTGATGATCCTACTGAAGATGTGGATATGTGTCTGCCATCTTCTGATGAAGATAAGGTGAAGCTAAATTTCAAAAGTTTTAGAGAGGAAGACCTGACTAAACCACAGTTTCAAGTTGGCCAGACCTTTGGATCTGTTGAGTTCCTAAGGAAAGCTACCAAAGAGTACAACTGTCAGGAGAGAGTTGACATTAAATGCCCTAAAAATGATAGGAAAAGACTGAATGCCATTTGCGAAGATGGGTGCCCTTGGACCTTGTCTGCATCATTTGATGGGAGAATCAACTGCTTCATGATCAAGAAATACAATCCAAAGCATACATGCATAAAGAAATGTTGTGTTAAGTCATTCACTGCTCCTTTTATGGCTGGAAAATATGTTGATTCCTTCAGAGCAGATGAAAACATGAATATGAAATTTTTTGCAAAGGTGGTTCAGAAAGATTGGAACATGACAGCAACAAGGAGCAAGATCAGAAGGGCTAAGAGGCTAGTGAATAAAGTGATTGAAGGAGATGAGTTGGAGCAGTACAACAGCATGTGGGATTATGCACAAGAATTTAGAAGATCAAATCCAGGCAGTTCTTTCTATGTGGGTGTCAGTGATGGCATATTTGCAAATTGTTATTTCTCTCTGGATGCCTGCAAAAGGGGTTTCATGCAAGCCTGTAGGCCTGTCATTTGTTTGGATGGATGCCACCTGAAGACAAAGTATGGAGGTGTTATGTTGTGTGCTGTTGGCATGGATCCTAATGACTGCATTTACCCTATAGCTTTTGCCGTTGTTGAGGTAGAGAACACTGACACATGGAAATGGTTTCTGTCAAATCTGAAGAGTGACTTGGGAATTGTAAACACAGAGCCATGGAATATAATGTCAGACAAGCAAAAGGGCCTGATCAAGGGAGTGAGGCAGCACTTTCCTAATGCAGAGCACATGCACTGTGTTAGGCATATATAGCAAAATTTTCAGCAAACACACAAAGGAGATGTTCTTAAGAACCGGTTATAGAAGTGTGCAAGGAGCACAACACCAGAACTGTGGGCTGCAAGCATGGAGGAACTGAAGGTCGTCAGCCTTGAAGCATACAAATGGCTTGAGCAGCTACCACCCAACACTTGGGTTAGGGGCTTCCAAAGAGAATTGGTCAAGTGTGATATTCTTCTGAACAACAACTGTGAGGTTTTCAACAAATATTTTCTTGATGCTAGGGAGATGCATCTCAGATCAATGATTGACAAGATCAAAACACAACTCATGGTCAGATTCTACAACAAAAGAAAGGAGGCAGAGGCCTGGCCTGGCTCAATATGCCCAAAAATTAGGAAAAGAATTGAGAAGAACATAGAGCTGTCGGCTACATGCATGGTTTTAGGGGCTGGTGATGGCATCTTTCAGGTTGACAACAGGAACATGACATACATTTTTGACATGAAGGAAGGAAGATGTACATGCAAAAGGTGGGATCTTAGTGGAGTTCCATGTCACCATGCAATTGCATGCTACAGACATGAGATGTTTGATCCTGAGAGTTTGATGCACTCCTGTTACAGAATAGAAGCATTCAAGCTAGCATACAAACCCATTGTCAAGCCTTGCAAAGATAGGAGTGAGTGGCAGAAGATGAATGGTTGTGAGATCAAGCCACCCGTCTATGAAAAAAAGTAGGGAGGCCTTTAAACAATACTAGGAGAAAGCAACCTTATGAGATTGAAAAGAAATATGGAACCAAGGTGATGAGCAGACATGGAATCACAATAACATGTTCATACTGCCATGAAACATGCCACAACATCAAAGGATGTAATCAAAGAAAGGTTGGCATTTTGCCAAATCTAGCAGAGAGAACAACAAGAAGGGGTCCAAGGGCCATTCCTGATGATGTGTCAGATGATGAAATTGTTTTGGCACAACAAAATGATGGCCAAGTCACAGAAGAGGATGGTCAACTTACACAGAAGGAGGTCCATGTTGATGGTCAAGTTACACATGAGGAGGCCCATGTTGATGGCCATGATACACATGAGGAGGTCATTGTCACACAAGATGATGAGGTCATTGCCACACAAGATGATGGAGCAGATACACCAGTTGTTTTTCAGGAAAATTCTTCACTTTTGTCCCTTCATTTTGACCTCTTTTGTCCAATCCTTTTTGTTGTACTGATGTTAGCATGCGATGTTTGTTTTGTATAGGTGCAGGACTTTGGACTTACAATGCTTCATAGGATGCAACAATCTAGACCTATTCCTAGGGAAGATACTAAAACCATTTTGCCAGATTCTTCATTCATCTCACTGGCAGCCAGTTCTCACACTGCAGCATAGACAACAACAGCTACAAATGAAGGCAACCAGACCATGAAGTCGCTGAAGATGAAGAGAGAGAAAGATAGACATATGGCAGCCAGGAGAGATGCAGCACTTGAGGCCATGAATGAGATGGCAGAGAAGAAAGCAGAGGAGGCAGAAGTAAAAAGGCAAGAAATTGCAAGGAGGAAAGCAAAGTCTTCACAAAGAAGAAGAAGAAGAGCAGCACAAGAGAAGAAAGCTCTGGAATTTGCAGCAAGGCAAGAAGCTGCAACAGCAAGAAAAACTGCATTGCAAGAAGAGAAGGAGGCCAGAACCCTTGAAGCAATGGCAGCTAAAGAAGAGGCAACACTGAAGAGAAAAGAAGATCAAGAAGCAAAGAGAGATATGGCAGCACTGAGGAGAAAAGAAGATCAAGAAGCAAGGAAGAAACAGCAAGAAGAGGCCAAGAGATTAAGAGCTGAGCAGAGGAAGCAGGCAGGACCAAGTGGACATGTGCCCAAGAAGCTGAAGAGAGTGAACATGTTTGATGAGTTTAGATGATTCAGTGATTTTGCACTTGTAATTTTTTTGGCAAAAACTACAATTAGACTCTTTGAAACTGTTGGAGCTGGGATGATTCAATGCTTTTGCACTTGTAATTTTTTTGGCAAAACTACAATGAGACTCTTTGAAACTATTGGAGTTGGATGATTCAGTGCTTTTGCACTTGTAATTTTTTGGCAAAAACTACAATGAGACTCTTTGAACTATTGTAGTTTAGATGATTCAGTGCAGTTGCACTTGTACTCATTCAATGACTTCATTCATTGAATTCAAAATGAAAAGTGTTGGAGTTCAGTGGCTTTATTCACTTAATTCAATTTGAAAACTACAATGAATCAATGGCTTTATTCACTGTTGGAGTTTAGATACTTAACTGCATAAAATAAAAAAATAAAAAAATAAAAAAAGGGTGGCCTGGGTGTCGAACCCAAGACCTGTGGTGTGATAAACTGCGTGCAATGCCAATGTGATAGGAACAGTGCTTTGCTCAAGTGTTACTTGACAACCTACTTATTATGCTTCCACTCCCCTCCCTGTTAACTGAATTATAACAGTTAACTGAACTTTAACAGTTGTCTGAATTTAGTTTGCAAAGAACTGAATTTTTACAGTTAACTGATTTTAGTTTACGAAGATAACTAAATTTTTACAGTTAAATGAATTTTAACAATTGTCTGAATTTAATTATCTGAGAAAGATTCAGGCAAAAATTCAGTTAAGACATAGTTCAATGAAGATAAAGATTCAGACAAAAATTCAGTTCAGATTCTAAACCTTAGCAGCTACTTCTTTTGGAATTATTGCCTTTTGGATTGTTGCCTTATATAGCAACAAGACTGCACCAACAACATTTTGTAGTAACAAGGCACTTATATAGCATCACAGCCAGTTCAACACTTAAATAGCATCAACACCAGTTCAACAACCAGAAATTACAAATAACTTATGTGCTTAATATACAAGCACACCTAACAAACTACTATTTTATAACTTATATGCGGAAAATCTGTATATTCCAGCATACCTAACTACATCTTCTTCATCTTCTTCATGTCTGCTACTTGAAAGCACAAGTGCTCCCTAGGTGGTTTTGATAATTGATGACAACATATCTCTTGTTGGATTAACACTTCTATCTAGCATGTTTCAGATAAGTTCAATAATGGAGTGGCATGGACTAAAGGTTGTGGGAACTCCTTCAAGATGCTAAGGACAAGGGATTGGCTAAAGCTTCAAGCTCAAGACTCTTCACTTCTACATTTCAGTGATCCAAGATCACATTGAGTCCATAGGAAAAGCCAATACTATCAAGGAGGGATGAGGTGTTGCTTAATGAGCCTCTTGCTTCATGTGCTTAATGATATGCTCCAAAATCCTCAACTACTTTCCCATATCCACATATGACCTAAACCCTAAGCCAAACTCGGTCCTACCGATTCTTCCTATCCGGCGCCACCGAGTTTCACCTGTCATAAGCCACTGCCAAACCCTAATCAGTTCGGTCTCACCAATGGGATCTCGATCTCACCGAGATGGGCTTGCAAACTCTCTGTTACCCATTGCAATATTCTCGGTCCCACCGAGATATGCAATCGGTCCCACCGAGTTTGCTTGACCAAATCTCAGTTTCACTTATTACCCAAATCGGTTCCACCGAGTTTGAGTAATCGGTCAAACCGAGTTTTGGATTTACCCTAACCCTAGCACATCGGTCCCACCGAGTTGATCCAGTCGGTCCCACCGAAATCTCTAACGGTCACTAGGTTTACATTTTCGGTCCGACCGAGTTTATTGATTCGGTCCCACCGAGATTGGAAAACTGTGTGACGGTTGGATTTTGTGTGGAGGCTATATATACCCCTCCACCTCCTTCTCATTCGATGAGAGAGCCATCAGAACACACACACCATTCCAACTCATATGTTCTGAGAGAGAACCACCTACTCATGTGTTGAGATCAAGACATTCCATTCCTACCATATGAATCTTGATCTCTAGCCTTCCCAAGTTGCTTTCCACTAAAACCCTCTTTCCACCAAATCCAAATCCTATGAGAGAGAGTTGAGTGTTGGGGAGACTATCATTTGAAGCACAAGAGCAAGGAGTTCATTACCTACACACCATTTGTTACTTCTTGGAGAGTGGTGTCTCCTAGATTGGCTAGGTGTCACTTGGGAGCCTCTGACAAGATTGTGGAGTTGAACCAAGGAGTTTGTAAGGGCAAGGAGATCGCCTACTTCGTGAAGATCTACCGCTAGTGAGGCAAGTCCTGTGTGGGCGATGGCCATGGTGGGATAGACAAGGTTGCTTCTTCGTGGACCCTTTGTGGGTGGTTGCTTCTTCGTGGACCCTTTGTGGGTGGAGCCCTGTGTGGACTCGCGCAACCGTTGCCCTTGGGTGGAGCCCTATGTGGACTCGCGCAACCGTTACCCTTCGTGGGTTGAAGTCTCCATCAACGTGGATGTAGGATAGCACCACCTATCCGAACCACGGGAAAAACATCCGTGTCTCCAATTGCGTTTGATCTCTCCAAACCCTTCCCTTTACATTCTTGCAAGTTGCATGCTTTACATTCCGCTGCTCATATACTCTTTGCATGCTTGCTTGATATGTATTGTGTGTGTTGAAATTGTGCCTAAACTCCACTTAAACCGAGAAAGCTTAAAAATTGCAACTTTAGCACTAAGTGTCTAATCACCCCCCTCTAGACACATCTACTTCTAGATCCTACAAGTGGTATCAGAGCATTGGTCTCCATTGCCTTGGTTTAATCACCATTGGAGGAAGATGGATGTGTCTACTCTAGGGAGTCTTAGACATAGAGTGCCTATTCTTGATGGAAAGTATTTTCATGAGTGAAAAAATGAGATGCTTGTAATCTTCAATCAATATCATTTGAACAAGTATATTGCTAGCCCTTGTGCACCCCATATTGATCCCTTGCATCCTACCCTAGATGAAGATATTGACATGATTCGCAATCTTAGAACTATTGAGCTCATCATTAGAGGATTGCCCAAAAATTTGATTGCTAGTTTGCCTACTCAAAATTGCGCCTATACTATATGGAAATTTCTTGAGGAACGGTTTCCCAATCATTCCTTAAAAACTTTGGTTGAAATTCTCCATAAATCTATTGCCTTGAGTAAGATGAACTCTAGTGATCCTAGTTTTGGTAAATGTCTTCTTGAACTTGCCAATCTTAAGCATGCTAAAGGAGATGTTGGAATCATTAATGATATCTTATTCAAAGCTATAAGAATTCATAAAAGTAACCACTTTGATCATTTATCTAATGAATTGCCTTCTCTAGGAAATGATGAGTCACAAGATCATGATGAACATGAATATTATGATGATGATGATAGTGACTTCGATCTCGATGATGCAATGAGACATTTTGGTCTTATGGCAAATCTTCGGGGATATGAATCAGGAGGAAAGGAATGGGTTCTTGATAGTGGATGTACTGATCATATGACCGGAGATGAAGAGATGTTTCGTGAGCTTGCTGAAAACAACGACCCTCGAAAATATGTCACCTTTGGTGATAATTCAAAGGGTAAAGTGGTTGGCCTTGGTAAGGTGGCCATCTCACATGATAGTTCCATTCAAAATGTCATGCTCGTTGAATCTCTTGGCTACAACTTACTTTCAGTATCTAGACTTGCTGATTTCGGTTTGAATGTCCTATTTACTGAGGTAGATTGCCAAGTATTTCGTCGAGACAATCATAAAATGGTCTTTACGGGTATGCGTAGAGGTGATCTTTACATTGTCGATTTCTCTAAAAAGGCACAACCTAAAACTTGCTTTGTTGCTAAATCCTCAAAAGGTTGGTTGTGGCATAGACGACTAGGTCACGTTGGCATGAGAAACCTTGACAAGCTTATTAAAGGAAATCATATCCTTGGAGTTAACGATGTCATATTTGATAAGGATAGACTTTGCAGTGCTTGTCAAGCAGGTAAACAGGTTGGAGGAAGACATCCCGTGAAGAACATCATGACCACAAGGAGGCCACTCGAGCTGCTTCACATGGATCTTTTTGGTCCCAATGCCTACAAGAGTCTCGGTGGAAATTCTTTTGGTCTAGTTATAGTTGATGATTTTTCAAGATTTACGTGGGTGTTCTTTCTTAATGACAAGTCGCAGGTCCAGAAGATCTTCAGAAACTTCGCTAGGAAAGCCCAAAATCAGTTTGATGTGAAGATCAAGAAGGTTCGGAGTGACAACGGAACGGAGTTCAAGAACGCAAATGTGGACACCTTTCTTGATGAAGAAGGGATTTCACACGAGTTCTTGGCTACATACACACCTCAACAAAATGGAGTTGTTGAGAGGAAGAACCGGACGCTCATCGAAATGGCAAGAACGATGCTTGATGAATACAAGACGCCAAAGCACTTTTGGGCAGAAGCGGTCGAGCCAGCTTGTCACGCAACAAATCGCTTATATCTTCACAAGCTACTCGGCAAGATGGCATACGAGCTTCTCACCGGTAACAAACCCCAAGTTGGATACTTTCGAGTATTCGGCTCAAAGTGCTACATTCTTGATAAGCATCGTCGTTCAAAGTTTGCTCCTAAATCTCATGAAGGTTTTCTACTTGGTTATGGATCAAACTCTCACACTTACCGTGTCTACAACAATTTCACCCGAAAGGTTGAAGAGACGGTAGATGTGAAGTTTGATGAATCTAATGGCTCGCAAGTAGAGCAATTGCCAATTGATGTAGGAGACAAAGACCCTTCAGAAGCAATCCGAGACTTGTCCATTGGCAAAATTCGTCCAACGGAGGTGAAGGAGAGTACTTCATCCGTCCAAGTGGAAGCTTCTACTTCACGACAAGGTGAACCAAGAATCGACACGGAAGCATCCACAAGTGGGACACATCAAGATGAAGAAAACGAGGAAATACGTCAAGACGAACATCAACAACCTCCTTCTCCACCACGACAAGAGAACGACGACATCAACAATGAAGAAGGCCAAGAAGAAGAACAAGATGAAGAAGATGTTCAATGAAGATCCAAGAAAAAGCTCTCACGAGTTCGAGCAAGAATTGCCAAAGATCATCCCGTCGAGCAAATCCTCAATGATATACAAACCGGGAGAATCACTCGCTCAAAAACTCGTTTAGCTAACTTTTGTGAAAACTATTCATTCATCTCTAGCATTGAACCAATGAAGGTTGAAGAAGCATTGGAAGATCCGGATTGGATAAACGCTATGCATGAAGAGCTACATAATTTTGAGAGAAACCAAGTTTGGACATTGGTTGAGATGCCCGACAACAACCACAACATCATTGGTACCAAATGGGTGTTTCGCAACAAGCAAGATGAACATGGACAAGTGGTCCGCAACAAAGCACGTCTCGTCGCCCAAGGATACACACAAGTCAAAGGTATGGACTATGGTGAGACGTATGCTCCCGTTGCTAGACTTGAGTCCATTCGCATCTTACTTGCCTATGCTAATCACCATAATATGACCTTGTACCAAATGGACATTAAGAGTGCTTTTCTAAATGGAGAAATAGAGGAGGAAGTTTATGTCAAACAACCTCCCGGCTTTGTCAATCCTAAGAAACCAAATCATGTTTACAAACTTCACAAAGCTCTTTATGGTCTTAAACAAGCTCCTAGAGCATGGTATAAATGCTTGACCAAGTTCCTTACTACAAGTGGTTTTGAAATTGGTAAAATTGACTCTACTCTTTTTACTAAAAGGGTTAATGGAGAACTATTTGTATGCCAAATTTATGTTGATGACATCATATTTGGTTCAACTAACCCTCTCTTTAGTGAAAAGTTTGGAAAGCTAATGTTAGAGAAGTTTGAGATGTCTATGATGAGTGAACTCAAATTCTTTCTTGGGTTGCAAATCAAGCAAACTAAGGAAGGTACATTTGTCTCTCAGACAAGGTACACCAAGGACTTATTCAAGAAGTTCAATATGCAAGAATGCAAAGGTATGTCTACACCCATGCCTACTAGTGGACATAATGATTTAACCAAAGATGGTGAACCAGTTGATCAAAAGGTTTATCGCTCTATGATTGGTTCATTGGTATACCTATGTGCTTCACATCCCGATATTATGCTAAGTGTATGCATGTGTGCACGATATCAAGCTGCTCCTAAAGATTGTCATCTTAAGGCTGTGAAAAGGATAGTGAGATATTTAATCCATACACCAAATTTTGGCATTTGGTATCCTAAGAGGTCTTCTTTTGATCTTGTTGGCTATTCCGACTCGGATTATGCCGGAGACAAGGTTGATAGAAAGTCCACTTCGGGTACTTGTCAATTTCTTGGTAGATCTCTTGTGTCTTGGTCTTCCAAGAAACAAAACTCGGTATCCTTATCCACCGCCGAAGCTGAATACATTGTCGCTGGTTCATGTTGCGCTCAATTACTTTGGATGACTCAAACTCTTAAAGATTATGGGATTTATGTGAAACATGTTCCACTGCTTTGTGACAATGAAAGTGCTATCAAAATTGGTCATAATCCTGTACAACATTCTTGAACTAAGCATATTGAAGTTCGTCATCATTTCATTCGAGATCATGTTGCTAAGGGTGACATCAATCTTAAGCATGTTCGCACCGATAAGCAATTAGCGGATATATTCACTAAACTGCTTGATGAGAAAGTGTTTTGCAGGTTGAGAGGAGAATTTAACATCACTGATGTTTTGAATTTGGAGTAGAAAACTCCATTGGATACATGCAAGACATGAGCTTATGACTAATCCATGATGTATCTCTTATGATAACTATCTTATGTCTTGGATATATTTGCACCTTGCATGTTGTCTAACCCATGTAGGTGCTTGGTTGAATCTAATTCCATGAGATTGCGACTCACTCACATCTTGAGCAATCTCTACAAGACCAAGACTCTACACAATAGTGGTTGAAGACAAGGAAGCACAAAACCATTCAAACATATCCTTTGACAAATTCTATATTAAGCTTCATGATTGTCATTTTTGGATACACAAGTGCTCTTCCTTGCAAGAACTAACCCATGTAGGTAGATGAACTCAAACTCCAAGTGGTGCTCCCAACTCTTGATGAACTACATCAACCTTGAGCACCCACACAAGTTCAACTACATGAGCAAGAACTACATCACTACCCAAGGTATGTTATTCCATCTTTGAGAAGCTTTACTCCAGGACATGAGTCAAAGCAACTCAACAAGATGTGAATACAACAAAATGCTTAAACGAAAAATGGTAACCCCATTTTGAGCTTAAACGATGAGTATGACCTATGATCAAGTGTTCTAACTTGACTCCTAAGTCAATATACTCTAACATAGGTGACTATGTCACCGCCCAATTCTAGATGAAGTTCTCTTGTGTTCCTTTCTGAGTTATTGCATTTGTCCCTTGCATATTTGTTTCTTTATTTTTTCAATCAAAAAAAAAACTTCATCTAGAAACCTTTTACCCTTTTTGTTCTGCATATTTCTGCATCAAATTCCCTGCAAATCCTTCAACTAATTCATTGCAAATCTTTGTGAGATCTTACCTGACTAGTGAGCTGAGGTGACAAGTGTTTTTCTCTGTGATGAACTCGGTTTCAGCGAATTGCCATTTTCGGTCCAACCGAATCCCTTCGGTACTACCGACATATGCCACTCGGTGCCACCGATTTCGCAACAGGAAAAACAGTCTGCCACATATTCTATATTTCTTCTGATCCAGCTCCACTCAATGAATCTTGTCCTCTACAAGCATCACAGTTTTATTCCCTGCTTTGTACTGAATCTCAAGGACCAAACCCATTCGACGGATTCCAGGAGAAACCTTCTTGGAAATTGATGTCAAAGGGGGAGAGAGAGATCGCATCAAAGCTTGTAGGAGAGAGAGATCACATCAAGGGAGAGAAACAGTCTCAAGGACCAAACCTACAAGAGAGACCTCAAGGGGGGAGAGAATACTCAAGGATCCCAGATTCTTGATGTTCAAGAGGAGAGATGCCACATGTCTTTTTTTTGGGGGAAAGACATGTTCATATGAACTCATTTGAATTTAGTTCTATTCATAACCTTCAGCTCTGATTTTCTATTTCCTATCTTCTCCCAATAACCCATGTAAGATTCAGGGGGAGCAAGACACCTAAGGGAAAAGAAATCAGCCAAATTCATTGCATATCTTTATTCTTGGGGACATGTTGAATCCAATGTGGTACCTTGTACTCACTCTCTACATGTCATCCCAGTCTTGGTATTCTTGTGGTTTCTTTTGTTTGCTCTGGCTAGTGGACGTACCTGTGTTATCTAACCTTGTTTGTGCAGGTTCATTCCATCCTAAGCCAACTCGAGACCACAAGGTAAGTATATGCATCAAAATCATGAGTATGAGGAGTTCTTGCTTATGTACATACTGTTTGCAAGAAGGACTCATGAGCATGAAGGTATCTTCTTTGATAATCTTTTGCTCTGATGCATATGGCCAAGATACATGTAACACATTGCCTACTCTGTCATGTTTATGCTCTCACATGTCTCTATATTTCATATTTACATGAGTGCATACATGTAGGGGGAGCCTATGCTTGCTACATGTTCTTCCAAAGCTTTACTTGCTGTTCTTTATATCTTTATCTAAAGCTTTGATGTATGTTGCCATCAATTACCAAAAAGGGGGAGATTGAAAGCACAAGTGCTCCCTAGGTGGTTTTGATAATTGATGACAACATATCTCTTGTTGGACTAACACTTCTATCTAGCATGTTTCAGATAAGTTCAATAATGGAGTGGCATGGACTAAAGGTTGTGGGAACTCCTTCAAGATGCTAAGGACAAGGGATTGGCTAAAGCTTCAAGCTCAAGACTCTTCACTTTTACATTTTAGTGATCCAAGATCACATTGAGTCCATAGGAAAAGCCAATACTATCAAGGAGGGATGAGGTGTTGCTTAATGAGCCTCTTGCTTCATGTGCTTAATGATATGCTCCAAAATCCTCAACTACTTTCCCATATCCACATATGACCTAAACCCTAAGCCAAACTCGGTCCTACCGATTCTTCCTATCCGGCGCCACCGAGTTTCACCTGTCATAAGCCACTGCCAAACCCTAATCAGTTCGGTCTCACCGATGGGATCTCGGTCTCACCGAGATGGGCTTGCAAACTCTCTGTTACCCATTGCAATATTCTCGGTCCCACCGAGATATGCAATCGGTCCCACCGAATTTGCTTGACCAAATCTCAGTTTCACTTATTACCCAAATCGGTCCCACCGATTTTGAGTAATCGGTCAAACCGAGTTTTGGATTTACCCTAACCCTAGCACATCGGTCCCACCGAGTTGATCCAGTCGGTCCCACCGAAATTCCTAACGGTCACTAGGTTTACTATTTCGGTCAGACCGAGTTTTCTGATTCGGTCCCACCGAGATTGGTAAATTGTGTAATGGTTGGATTTTGTGTGGAGGCTATATATACCCCTCCACCTCCTTCTCATTCAGTGAGAGAGCCATCAGAACACACACACCATTCCAACTCATATGTTCTGAGAGAGAATCACCTACTCATGTGTTGAGACCAAGACATTCCATTCCTACCATATGAATCTTGATCTCTAGCCTTCCCAAGTTGCTTTCCACTCAAATCTTCTTTCCACCAAATCCAAATCCTATGAGAGAGAGTTGAGTGTTGGGGAGACTATTATTTGAAGCACAAGAGCAAGGAGTTCATTACCTACACACCATTTGTTACTTCTTGGAGAGTGGTGTCTCCTAGATTGGCTAGGTGTCACTTACGTCGAGACAATCATAAAATGGTCTTTACGGGTATGCGTAGAGGTGATCTTTACATTGTCGATTTCTCTAAAAAGGCACAACCTAAAACTTGCTTTGTTGCTAAATCCTCAAAAGGTTGGTTGTGGCATAGACGACTAGGTCACGTTGGCATGAGAAACCTTGACAAGCTTATTAAAGGAAATCATATCCTTGGAGTTAACGATGTCATATTTGATAAGGATAGACTTTGCAGTGCTTGTCAAGCAGGTAAACAGGTTGGAGGAAGACATCCCGTGAAGAACATCATGACCACAAGGAGGCCACTCGAGCTGCTTCACATGGATCTTTTTGGTCCCAATGCCTACAAGAGTCTCGGTGGAAATTCTTTTGGTCTAGTTATAGTTGATGATTTTTCAAGATTTACGTGGGTGTTCTTTCTTAATGACAAGTCGCAGGTCCAGAAGATCTTCAGAAACTTCGCTAGGAAAGCCCAAAATCAGTTTGATGTGAAGATCAAGAAGGTTCGGAGTGACAACGGAACGGAGTTCAAGAACGCAAATGTGGACACCTTTCTTGATGAAGAAGGGATTTCACACGAGTTCTTGGCTACATACACACCTCAACAAAATGGAGTTGTTGAGAGGAAGAACCGGACGCTCATCGAAATGGCAAGAACGATGCTTGATGAATACAAGACGCCAAAGCACTTTTGGGCAGAAGCGGTCGAGCCAGCTTGTCACGCAACAAATCGCTTATATCTTCACAAGCTACTCGGCAAGATGGCATACGAGCTTCTCACCGGTAACAAACCCCAAGTTGGATACTTTCGAGTATTCGGCTCAAAGTGCTACATTCTTGATAAGCATCGTCGTTCAAAGTTTGCTCCTAAATCTCATGAAGGTTTTCTACTTGGTTATGGATCAAACTCTCACACTTACCGTGTCTACAACAATTTCACCCGAAAGGTTGAAGAGACGGTAGATGTGAAGTTTGATGAATCTAATGGCTCGCAAGTAGAGCAATTGCCAATTGATGTAGGAGACAAAGACCCTTCAGAAGCAATCCGAGACTTGTCCATTGGCAAAATTCGTCCAACGGAGGTGAAGGAGAGTACTTCATCCGTCCAAGTGGAAGCTTCTACTTCACGACAAGGTGAACCAAGAATCGACACGGAAGCATCCACAAGTGGGACACATCAAGATGAAGAAAACGAGGAAATACGTCAAGACGAACATCAACAACCTCCTTCTCCACCACGACAAGAGAACGACGACGTTAACAATGAAGAAGGCCAAGAAGAAGAACAAGATGAAGAAGATGTTCAACGAAGACCCAAGCAAAAGCTCTCACGAGTTCGAGCAAGAATTGCCAAAGATCATCCCGTCGAGAAAATCCTCAATGATATACAAACCGGGAGAATCACTCGCTCAAAAACTCATTTAGCTAACTTTTGTGAAAACTATTCATTCATCTCTAGCATTGAACCAATGAAGGTTGAAGAAGCATTGGAAGATCCGGATTGGATAAACGCTATGCATGAAGAGCTACATAATTTTGAGAGAAACCAAGTTTGGACATTGGTTGAGAAGCCCGACAACAACCACAACATCATTGGTACCAAATGGGTGTTTCGCAACAAGCAAGATGAACATGGACAAGTGGTCCGCAACAAAGCACGTCTCGTCGCCCAAGGATACACACAAGTCAAAGGTATGGACTATGGTGAGACGTATGCTCCCGTTGCTAGACTTGAGTCCATTCGTATCTTACTTGCCTATGCTAATCACCATAATATCACCTTGTACCAAATGGACATTAAGAGTGCTTTTCTAAATGGAGAAATAGAGGAGGAAGTTTATGTCAAACAACCTCCCGGCTTTGTCAATCCTAAGAAACCAAATCATGTTTACAAACTTCACAAAGCTCTTTATGGTCTTAAACAAGCTCCTAGAGCATGGTATAAATGCTTGACCAAGTTCCTTACTACAAGTGGTTTTGAAATTGGTAAAATTGACTCTACTCTTTTTACTAAAAGGGTTAATGGAGAACTATTTGTATGCCAAATTTATGTTGATGACATCATATTTGGTTCAACTAACCCTCTCTTTAGTGAAAAGTTTGGAAAGCTAATGTCAGAGAAGTTTGAGATGTCTATGATGAGTGAACTCAAATTCTTTCTTGGGTTGCAAATCAAGCAAACTAAGGAAGGTACATTTGTCTCTCAGACAAAGTACACCAAGGACTTATTCAAGAAGTTCAATATGCAAGAATGCAAAGGTATGTCTACAACCATGCCTACTAGTGGACATAATGATTTAACCAAAGATGGTGAACTAGTTGATCAAAAGGTTTATCGCTCTATGATTGGTTCATTGTTATACCTATGTGCTTCACGTCCCGATATTATGCTAAGTGTATGCATGTGTGCACGATATCAAGCTGCTCCTAAAGATTGTCATCTTAAGGCTGTGAAAAGGATAGTGAGATATTTAATCCATACACCAAATTTTGGCATTTGGTATCCTAAGAGGTCTTCTTTTGATCTTGTTGGCTATTCCAACTCGGATTATGCCGGAGATAAGGTTGATAGAAAGTCCACTTCGGGTACTTGTCAATTTCTTGGTAGATCTCTTGTGTCTTGGTCTTCCAAGAAACAAAACTCGGTATCCTTATCCACCGCCGAAACTGAATACATTGCCACTGGTTCATGTTGCGCTCAATTACTTTGGATGACTCAAACTCTTAAAGATTATGGGATTTATGTGAAACATGTTCCACTGCTTTGTGACAATGAAAGTGCTATCAAAATTGGTCATAATCCTGTACAACATTCTCAAACTAAGCATATTGAAGTTCGTCATCATTTCATTCGAGATCATGTTGCTAAGGGTGACATCAATCTTAAGCATGTTCGCACCGATAAGCAATTAGCGGATATATTCACTAAACCGCTTGATGAGAAAGTGTTTTGTAGGTTGAGAGGAGAATTGAACATCATTGATGCTTCGAATTTGGAGTATAAACTCCATTGGATACATGCAAGACATGAGCTTATGACTAATCCATGATGTATCTCTTATGATAACTATCTTATGTCTTGGATATATTTGCACCTTGCATGTTGTCTAACCCATGTAGGTTCTTGGTTGAATCTAATTCCATGAGATTGCGACTCACTCACATCTTGAGCAATCTCTACAAGACCAAGACTCTACACAATAGTGGTTGAAGACAAGGAAGCACAAAACCATTCAAACATATCCTTTGACAAATTCTATATTAAGCTTCATGATTGTCATTTTTGGATACACAAGTGCTCTTCCTTGCAAGAACTAACCCATGTAGGTAGATTAACTCAAACTCCAAGTGGTGCTCCCAACTCTTGACGAACTACATCAACCTTGAGCACCCACACAAGTTCAACTACATGAGCAAGAACTACATCACTACCCAAGGTATGTTATTCCATCTTGAAGCTTTACTCCAAGACATGAGTCAAAGCAACTCAACAAGATGTGAATACAACAAAATGCTTAAACGAAAAATGGTAACCCCATTTTGAGCTTAAACGATGAGTATGACCTATGATCAAGTGTTCTAACTTGACTCCTAAGTCAATATACTCTAACATAGGTGACTATGTCACCGCCCAATTCTAGATGAAGTTCTCTTGTGTTTCTTTCTGAGTTATTGCATTTGTCCCTTGCATATTTGTTTCTTTATTTTTTCAATCAAAAAAAAACTTCATCTAGAAACCTTTTACCCTTTTTGTTCTGCATATTTCTGCATCAAATTCCCTGCAAATCCTCCAGCTAATTCATTGCAAATCTTTGTGAGATCTTACCTGACTAGTGAGCTGAGGTGACAAGTGTTTTTCTCTGTGATGAACTCGGTTTCAGCGAATTGCCATTTTCGGTCCAACCGAATCCCTTCGGTACTACCGAAATATGCCACTCGGTGCCACCGATTTCGCAACAGGAAAAACAGTCTGCCACATGTTCTATATTTCTTCTGATCCAGCTCCACTCAATGAATCTTGTCCTCTACAAGCATCACAGTTTTATTCCCTGCTTTGTACTAAATCTCAAGGACCAAACCTATTCGACGGATTCCAGGAGAAACCTTCTTGGAAATTGATGTCAAAGGGGGAGAGAGAGATCGCATCAAAGCTTGTAGGAGAGAGAGATCACATCAAGGGAGAGAATACTCAAGGATCCCATATATTAAGGGGGAGAAAGAAATCTCCAAGGGGGGAGAGAATACTCAAGGATCCCAGATGCTTGATGTTCAAGAGGAGAGATGCCACATGTCTTTTTTTGGGGGGAAAGACATGTTCATATGAACTCATTTGTATTTAGTTCTATTCATAACCTTCAGCTCTGATTTTCTGTTTCCTATCTTCTCCCAATAACCCATGTAAGATTCAGGGGGAGCAAGACACCTAAGGGAAAAGAAATCAGCCAAATTCATTGCATATCTTTATTCTTGGGGACATGTTGAATCCAATGTGGTACCTTGTACTCACTCTCTACATGTCATCCCAGTCTTGGTATTCTTGTGGTTTCTTTTGTTTGCTCTGGCTAGTGGACGTACCTGTGTTATCTAACCTTGTTTGTGCAGGTTCATTCCATCCTAAGCCAACTCGAGACCACAAGGTAAGTATATGCATCAAAATCATGAGTATGAGGAGTTCTTGCTTATGTACATACTGTTTGCAAGAAGGACTCATGAGCATGAAGGTATTTTCCTTGATAATCTTTTGCTCTGATGCATATGGCCAAGATACATGTAACACATTACCTACTCTGTCATGTTTATGCTCTCACATGCCTCTATATTTCATATTTACATGAGTGCATACATGTAGGGGGAGCCTATGCTTGCTACATGTTCTTCCAAAGCTTTACTTGCTGTTCTTTATATCTTTATCTAAAGCTTTGATGTATGTTGCCATCAATTACCAAAAAGGGGGAGATTGAAAGCACAAGTGCTCCCTAGGTGGTTTTGATAATTGATGACAACATATCTCTTTTTGGACTAACACTTCTATCTAGCATGTTTCAGATAAGTTCAATAATGGAGTGGCATGGACTAAAGGTTGTGGGAACTCCTTCAAGATGCTAAGGACAAGGGATTGGCTAAAGCTTCAAGCTCAAGACTCTTCACTTCTACATTTTAGTGATCCAAGATCACATTGAGTCCATAGGAAAAGCCAATACTATCAAGGAGGGATGAGGTGTTGCTTAATGAGCCTCTTGCTTCATGTGCTTAATGATATGCTCCAAAATCCTCAACTACTTTCCCATATCCACATATGACCTAAACCCTAAGCCAAACTCGGTCCTACCGATTCTTCCTATCCGGTGCCACCGAGTTTCACCTGTCATAAGCCACTGCAAAACCCTAATCAGTTCGGTCTCACCGATGGGATCTCGGTCTCACCGAGATGGGCTTGCAAACTCTCTGTTACCCATTGCAATATTCTCGGTCCCACCGAGATATGCAATCGGTCCCACCGAGTTTGCTTGACCAAATCTCAGTTTCACTTATTACCCAAATCGGTTCCACCGAGTTTGAGTAATCGGTCAAACCGAGTTTTGGATTTACCCTAACCCTAGCACATCGGTCCCACCGAGTTGATCCAGTCGGTCCCACCGAAATCTCTAACGGTCACTAGGTTTACATTTTCGGTCCGACCGAGTTTATTGATTCGGTCCCACCGAGATTGGAAAACTGTGTAACGGTTGGATTTTGTGTGGAGGCTATATATACCCCTCCACCTCCTTCTCATTCGATGAGAGAGCCATCAGAACACACACACCATTCCAACTCATATGTTCTGAGAGAGAACCACCTACTCATGTGTTGAGATCAAGACATTCCATTCCTACCATATGAATCTTGATCTCTAGCCTTCCCAAGTTGCTTTCCACTAAAACCCTCTTTCCACCAAATCCAAATCCTATGAGAGAGAGTTGAGTGTTGGGGAGACTATCATTTGAAGCACAAGAGCAAGGAGTTCATTACCTACACACCATTTGTTACTTCTTGGAGAGTGGTGTCTCCTAGATTGGCTAGGTGTCGCATGGGAGCCTCCGACAAGATTGTGGAGTTGAACCAAGGAGTTTGTAAGGGCAAGGAGATCGCCTACTTCGTGAAGATCTACCGCTAGTGAGGCAAGTCCTGTGTGGGCGATGGCCATGGTGGGATAGACAAGGTTGCTTCTTCGTGGACCCTTTGTGGGTGGTTGCTTCTTCATGGACCCTTCGTGGGTGGATCCCTGTGTGGACTCGCGCAACCGTTGCCCTTGGGTGGAGCCCTGTGTGGACTCGCGCAACCATTACCCTTCGTGGGTTGAAGTCTCCATCAACGTGGATGTAGGATAGCACCACCTATCCGAACCACGGGAAAAACATCCGTGTCTCCAATTGCGTTTGATCTCTCCAAACCCTTCCCTTTACATTCTTGCAAGTTGCATGCTTTACATTCCGCTGCTCATATACTCTTTGCATGCTTGCTTGATATGTATTGTGTGTGTTGAAATTGTGCCTAAACTCCACTTAAACCGAAAAAGCTTAAAAATTGCAACTTTAGCACTAAGTGTCTAATCACCCCCCTCTAGACACATCTACTTCTAGATCCTACACTACTGCATCTTCTTCATCTTCTGGAGGTGCTCCGAGCGGCGAACCTCCATGTCAGCTGCCACCTTCCTCTTCATCTTCCTCTCTGGCTGTGCTGCACGTCCTGTGCTTGCAGGGCCAAGACCACTTCCACCTCCTTCTTGACGATGTCAGGAACATCGAGAAGCAACTCGACGTCAATGGGGTGGTGCTTGTCACCCTCCCTGGCGACGGGCGCCACCATCTGGACCTCCGGCTCGGGGACGACGGGCGCCGCCACATTGACCTCCGGCTCGTCGTCAGAGAGCACAATCACCTTCGGCTCCTCCCAGCCAGTCGACCAGGACGAGTCGGCGGCGTAGCCAGAGTCGTCGTCGGAGCCGGAGTCGTACTCCGAGTCAGACAAGATGTACTCGGAGATGTCATCACGCCCGAGGTAGTCGGGCTGGTAGTGGTCCCAGTAGGCCGTGTTGACAGGCGCGGGGACGGCTAGGTCGACGTTGTCGGCGTGCTCTGTTCGCGAGCCAACGCGCAACGGATCCGGCTGCCGCGACGCAGTGGCGGACCGGTACATCCACCATCGGGCTCGCTTCCCCGGGTCATCGGAGCGCGTCTCCTGCATCGCGAAGCGGAGAACAAGTGCATAAATGGATACCGTTGTGGTCGGGGTAGGCGCGGTCCAGCTCATCGTCCGTCATGACCTTCAAGAGGCCACGCGCGTGGTGACGCAGCATCGCGCGGCTGGGGAACCACTTCCGGATCTCCGTCAGGTCCGCGCGCATGGCCTTGTCGTCGCCTGTGAGGTCATCGATGACCCTCTTCCAGGCGGGGCTGTTCTCCATGTCCGCGGCGGCGGTATAGTGGTCGGCGGCGAGGGTTTTCTTGATGGCTGAGTGGGGGTTTGGTGTGGGGTAACCGAGGCGACGCGGTGAACTGAAGGTGTGTGGAGAGTGGAGCGGTGGACTGAAGGTGAGTGAAGAGTGGAGCGGTGGGTGGGTGGGCTTAAAGAGCAGAGAAGGAAACCGAAGAGACGTGAGCCATTGGTCCACTAGCAACTACTAAATAGTTAGGTTAGTACCTGCCCATGATCAAAGCACTACTACTTACCCCACTGGCATTGCCACCAACGTTCAATACCATAGGTCCTGGGTTCGAGACCCAGGCAAAACTCTTTTTGTGTAAATTTTTTCTTTAATCAAAATTTGGTACAGGCATACAAATTCAGTCATAAAAAATAGCAAATCTTTCCAAAAGAAGCAACACTGACAATTAACTTCAATTTCTTATCTGAACCCACTTCAATTTCTTATTTGATCCCAATTTAGTTATCTGAACCCAATTTAGTTAACATTTGACAGAAAATACAAATGACACAAATCTAGGGGGTTCATATTCATTTGACAGAAGGTACACATTCTAGGAAAGATACAAAGTCATTTTATTACAATGACACAAATTCAATCAAATTCATTCAGCATGCCCTTCAGCTTCCTTATCTTCTCCTTGGTGGCCTCTATGTGTTTGAATAGGTCACCAATCATGTACTCATGCTTCCTTTTCTCATGCTTCAAGTCATCCCTCTCTTGAATCACTTGGTCCCTCTCCTGCACTGCTTGGTCCCTCTATTTCTCTGCTTTAACCCTGAATACCTGATGAATGTTGTTTACTGACTTGTCTGTCATCTTCTTCTTCTCAAGTTCTTCCTTTAGATCAGTCAGAGCAAGTTGTGTGCTGCCTAATTGGCTCATTGCCTGCTCCTTCTCAGCCACCATCTTAGCAAAATCAAGCTTGAAATGCCTCAACTCATTCTCCATCTTTTGCCTCTCTTCAAGAACCTTCAAGTTTTCTTCAGTACTCACAACATTCTGTCTGAGCCTCTGTTTTTTCTCCTTTTCATACATGGTCCATATACTAGCTAGGCTCATCTTCAGAGCATCAGGCCACTCAGGGTCAACCCACTCAACATATCTGCATGTAGGTACCTCCTAACAATTTAGACCAGACCAAAAATTCAGTTAACTACTAGTATTCAGTTATGTGCATGATGATGAAACTTAAAACATAAAAATCCAATTAACTGCCAGTATTCAGTTCTGTGCATGATGATGAAACTTAAAACATACTACAAATGACTTCCTGTTTAACAGTGCCAAATGCAAAAAAAATACTAACCTTCTGTGCACAAGCTAGAAACCTTCTGCCACTATCAACAGATTCAAATGCCACATGCTTCTCACACAAAGATCCATGCCCACATCTAAAGCTAGGCAGATCTGTAGCCAAGACACTCCATTCCTCACAGGAAATTGTGGCAGGTGGCTAAACAAAAGAGAGACATTTGGAATTAATTGAGAGAGAAACCCTAGCTGAGAAACCCTAGAGTGGGTGTTC
Organism: Triticum urartu; assembly: GCF_056163025.1. Taxonomy (NCBI): domain Eukaryota; kingdom Viridiplantae; phylum Streptophyta; class Magnoliopsida; order Poales; family Poaceae; genus Triticum; species Triticum urartu. Next base: position 449,616,525 of record NC_141873.1, read on the forward strand.
AATTGAGAGAGCACACTAACCTTGCTGGTCACAGAGTCATCTTTAGAAGAACTGGGAAGATCATCCCAGGACACCATGGTTGTTGCTAGCTGAAGATGAGAAGGGGATCTGTTGGTGATATTGGACAAAGGAGAGAAGGGATTTGGTGGTGCACGAAATTGAAGATGAAAGATGAGGAAGAAGGGGATCTGGTGGTGGTGGTGGTGGACTGGTGGTGGACCAAAGCTACATGTAGAGCGCAAGTTGCTGGGTGGGTGTTTGCAGCAGGTGCAAGTACATGCTTGCTTTTGAGTTCAGTTGTGTTGAGAAAGGGGGCCCAGGCTGACAGTAATTTGAAAGCAACGAGGTTAAGTACAATTCTGACAGAATTTGAATTAGGTAAACTACTGTCAGAATTAGTTTAACTGCACTTCTGACATCAAATACATTTGAGTAATTTCAAAGCAATTAGGTCAAGCAGACTTCACATTACTGACATATTATCCATTACAACCAAGACTTCATACTGAGCAAACAAAAGATCTCTACACTAGCATTTTAGTATGCTCAGTTTAGAACAAGAGATCTCTTAGAACACCTGCACCTACTCAATTAACAACACTTCACTTCATAATTAAGGTGCTCACACAAAGCACTATAACAAAAGCCATCAACAGCTTTAGCAGCAGCAAAATCTCTACCTAATCCTAAAAGCATAGCAATTTGCTGCTTGGTAGCATACTTATTCTCAATGGAGCTGGCATAATTAGCTCTTCCAGCCATGCCCCTTCCAGCTATGCCTCTGCCTGCCATTGATTCAATCCTCTGCCTCTCAAGCTCTTCCCTCCTATCCTCAGCTGCACCAATTGCATCTACAATAGCATCACCAACCAGACTCCTTGTTTCATCCAGATGCTGCACATATTCAAGCTCCCAGCGCTAGAAATCACAAGTGACCTGAGAACAGAAAATTACAGAGTGAATGAATCAATGGCAACCTAGTTAACCAACTACTGTATTAATCAGTGCAATGACTAGTTAACCTAAATACCAATTTAATCAGTGCTCTGCTTCAATACTACAGTGAGTTGACACGGCATGAATCAATCTACTGAACTGGCACTTACATGGTGGTTCACGCACTTGTAGAAGATCCATCCATCATGCTCATCGGTGCTAGACCGGTAGAACCTCACCTGCTCGCCACAATCCAGGCACCCGATCAATGGTACAGCAACGGAGCGGCCACGAAGTGCAGAGCGATGGAGCTGGAAGACGACATGAGGGAGGAGGCAGAGGAGGCAGAGGAGGGTGTCGGCAATGGCTGCGACGGCGGAGGGCGACAATGTCGACAATGGCTGCGGCGGTGGCGGCGGAGGCTAGGGTTCGGAGGAGAGGAAGAGAAAAGCGAGGGGATAAGGAGCAGGCCGACCAGGTGCGCGGTCGGTCCGACCAGGTGCGCGGTCGGTCGACCAGGTCTTGGCGATTTTGCAAAACCCCCCTCGAATGCAATAGTATTAACCCACGTGAGATCAGGTGGCGGTCAAAGCCTAGCTGGCGGCCGCTGACTCGGCCAAGTCAGCAAATACGTACACGAAAACGTAGATACATACCAAAATGAACCCTCTGCGCAAGTACATAGACTGTAGTTCGGGTATTTTGAATTAGTGGTACTAAAGTGTCAGTCAGCTCAAGTTTTGATACCTATAGTGAATTTTGCTCTTTTTGTCTATCTTCTCCAGGGAAGGGAATCTCACTCAATCTGTGTGGCTGTGTCATCAATCTAAACCAAGATGACTGGCAGCGAGACCGGCACGCTCGTGAGGATTTTGGGCATGAGTGACTGGCTAGGTCGTTAGTACTCCCTCCATCTCAGAATAAATATCTTAATTTTAGTAGTATAATTTTATTAAAGATTAGTCCAAAGTTGAGATAATTATGTTGGGGCGGAGAAAGTAGTATTCCCTGCGATTGTGTGGAGAATCATTAGCACATGAGCCCTGCATTACCGGTTAGAAGTTGGTTCTTTCTCTGGGTGCCCCAGAAAACTAGGAGCCACCCCTGGAGGCGATTAGGGTTTCGGTGGAGAACGGCGCTCGTCAACTCTCGTCGGCGGGGCGCATCAATCTAGGCTCGGTAGATGTCGACGTCTGCGGATCCTAGCTCCAGTTCAGGCGGGCCGCCGTCTCCTCGTGCGGCAAGGGCCCGATTGGAAGAGGCCACGGGGAAACTAGATCTCACCGAGGAGGAGGCGACTCCGCTCATGATTGATGATCTGGATGATGGACAAGAACAGAAGTGGCTCATCGCGGGCAAGATTCTGCATCACAAAGTCTTCCATATACAAACCATAGCCAATGCTCTGAGGCCCGCTTGGGGAAACCCTAGGGGCTTGTCCTTCAAGCCGGGGGGAGAAAATATCTTTGTGGCGGAGTTTGAGAATCGTCACGACCATGATCATGTGCGTGATGGATCTCCGTGGCATGTGAGTCAGCATGCAGTGATCTTGGCGGATTTTGAAGACTGCATGAGGCCGTCGGAGCTCAAGTTTGATAAGTTACAGCTATGGGCTCGGGTCCCAAACCTACCTTTCAATCTACGGAACGAGACATGGGGAAAAGAGATTGCGAAACAGATTGATAAGAATGTGACTTCAGTACAGTTTGACCCTGTTGGGGGATTCCTGCGAGCGAGGGTCACGATTGATGTAAGCAAACCTTTGCGTATATGGATTCTGATTGATTCAGCAAAGAGGAAGTCAAGGGACTGGTATGACATCCAATATGAACAAGTTCCTAACTTCTGCTTCTCGTGTGGTCGTCTTGGCCACTCCGATCTGGTCTGTCTGACTCCGGGTACTCGTGATGAGAATGGAGAACTACCCTTTAATACTAGCTTACGAGCATCGGAAGACATAAAGGGTCCTGTATTGAGTGATGGCTCCTCAAAGGAGCCGCAGAGTTCGGCATCTAACAAGAAAGATACCTCCTCTACGAACAGAAAAGTAGGGGCTTAGGCTGAGGTTACGTCTCCACTCAAGAAGAAAGCTCCACCGAAGAGGAAGGGTGGACCTCAGTCGGAAAAGGTGTACCGTAGGGTGGATCCTTTAGCCCTCTAGGGCACTGCTTCCCCTACAAATATGGTGGTGTTTAAGGCTTAGAGGAGCGATGACACAAACAGTGGGAACGATGACGGTGGTGCAAAGTCTACAGAGCCTGATCCAAAGAAGAAAAAGCCCCCCCCCATCCTCTGAAATTTCGACAGCGGCTGCTGGTCAGCCCTGCCAGGAGCCATGAAACATCTAAGATGGAACTGCCGGGGGCTTGGGAACCCCGAGGTAGTTCGCGAGCTTCGCAAGATTGTGAAGCAAGAAGGGCCTGCTCTAGTTTTTTTGATGGAAACAAAGATTAGGGCTAAGAGAGCGGAAGTTTTGCAGCAAAATCTTGGTTTGGCGGGATGTTTTGCGGTGGATAGTGTTGGGCTCAGTGGCGGCATTGGACTCTTTTGGTCAAAAGAGGTGTCGGTTGAGCTCAAGAATCACAGTTCCGGTCACATTGATGTAGTGGTCCGGCGAGTTGATACCACGTCTCAAGAGTGGAGATTCACGGGGTTCTACGGGGCTCCAAGAAGTGAGGGTCGACATAACAGCTGGAGTTGTTTGAGAAGATTACATGCTATACCTCACCAAGCATGGTTATGTCTAGGGGATTTCAATGAAACGCAGCACAGCTCGGAACACTTTAGCAGGGCGCAGAGGCCCGAGTGGCAGATGCGTGCGTTTCGAGAGACTCTGGATGAGTGCGCCCTGCAGGATATTGGGTTCTCGGGGGTGCCTTTCGCATGGAATAATGGTCAAGAGGGCGGCATGAATGTAAATGCCCGGCTCGACAGAGGTGTTGCGAACAAAGCTTTTCTTCAAAGCTTTGAGTTTGTACGAGCGCGTCATATAAGTGCGACAGAATCAGACCACTGCTTTGTCCTGATTGAGACTCGAGAAGCGCATATTTCACGAGGGTCAAAATAGTTTAGGTATGAGGACATTTGGTACTTCCATGCTGAGTATGACAAGTTTGTCGCTAATGCATGGCGACGAAATCATACTGGACAGGGGCTTGCAAGTATCCAAAACACCTTGAAACTTCTCCAAACTGATCTAGGGACATGGGGTGCTAAGGAGTTCGGGTGTCTTGCGAAAACGGTTTGAAAACTGCAGGAAAAGTCGGAAAAGTTAAGGCGTCAGTCTATTGGCAGAGGACCGTCCGATGAGGAAAGGGCTACAGTGCTGAAACTTAGGGAAGCACTGCGGCAAGAGGAGGTTTGAATTCGGCAGCGTTCAAGAGTGCCATGGTTGAGAAAGGGTGACCGAAATACGACATATTACCATGCACAGGCGGCGCAGCGGAAGAGGATGAATTGTATTGCTAACCTTCAACACTCAGATGGGTCCTTATGCGCGTCTGAAGTCGAAGACAAGGCAGAAGTGCAGGCGTTCTATCAGAACCTGTTTTCTTCCCAAGGTGTAAATGATATGAATGAGCTGCTGAATTTTGTCCCGGCTCGTGTTACCGCGGACATGGACGCGTCTCTGGATAAACCCTTCCAGCCCGATGAGGTGCGGATGGCTCTGTTTGAGATGTCACCGTCCAAAGCCCCGGTGTCGACAGGTTTACTGCGGGTTTTTTCCAAAGGCACTGGGACCTTATTCAAGGAGACCTAGTACCGGCGATTCTTGGTTTTTTGAATGGGGGAGAACTACCATTTGGCTTCAATGATACTTCCATAACTCTTATACCAAAGGTACGAAACCCGCAATCGATACCTCAGTACCGTCCCATCTCACTGTGTCCAGTTCCTTATAAAATCACAGCCAAAATGATTTCTATTCGGCTCAAAGAGCTACTGGATACAGTGGTGGGTGAGGAACAAAGTGCTTTTGTTCCCGGCCGCCTGATTACTGATAATGTGGTTGTGGCCTTTGAGAGTGTTCACACCATGAGAAGGCGGAAGAAAGGAAAGAATTATACGTGTGCTGTCAAGTTAGATAGGATGAAGGCCTATGATAGAGTGGAATGGCATTATTTACAGGCAATCATGATCAAGCTCGGCTTCAGCCTTAATTTTGTGAATCTAGTAATGAAATGTGTATCCTCAGTAAGGTTCATGGTTAGTGAAAGGATCAATATGGTTGACTAGAGGGGGGTGAATAGGCAACTAACAATTTTAGCTTTTCTTTAACAATTTAAACTTTGCATCAAAGTAGGTTGTCTAGATATGCAACTAGGTGAGCAACCTATATGATGCAACAAGGAGAGGAACACAAGCAAGCAAGAGATAAGAAACAAATAAGCTTGCTCAAATAAAGGCACGAGATAACCAAGAGTGGAGACGGTGGAGACGAGGATGTGTTGCCGAAGTTCCTTCCCTTTGAGAGGAAGTACGTCTCCGTTGGAGCGGTGTGGAGGCACAATGCTCCCCAAGAAGCCACTAGGGCCACCGTATTCTCCTCACGCCCTCACACAATGCGAGATGCCATGATTCCACTATTGGTGCCCTTGAAGGCGGTGACCAAACCTTTACAAACAAGGTTGGGGCTCTCTCCACAACTTAATTGGAGGCTCCCAACAAAACCACGAAGCTTCACCAGAATGGAATATGGCTCCGAGGTGACCTCAACCGTCTAGGGTGCTCAAACACTCAAGAGTAACAAAATCCACACAAGAAAGTATGGGGGAAGCAAAAATCCTTTGGTGGAATTGTAGATCTAGGTCTCCTCCTTCAATCCCTAGCAAATCAACAAGTTTGAGTGGCTAGAGAGAGAAATCGGGCAAGAGAGCTTGAGGTGCATTAATGGTGGAGTGGGAGAGGTCAAAGGTGAGAGTGGTAGGTGGGAGAAGCTCTCTTAAATACCAACCCTCTAAATCCAGCCGTTGCTGCGCTTTCAGCCCCGCAGCGGTACAACCGGTCCTTGTCCCGGTACAACCGGGACTCACGGTGTAGCTGCAGAACCCTACCAGGCGGTACAACCGGGCCACTAGGCGGTGGTACCGGTTTAAGAGAATGACCGGACCAACCGCCCAGCCACCGCACAACTACCGCCTCGAAACAGAGACGAGACCGGTACTTGAGCGGTGCAAGACCGGAACAACCGCATGGCCTTAAGCTCTTGGGCGGCGAAGTTCTGAGTGGAAGAACCGCTCAGACCACCGGTGGTACCGGTCAATGAGGATTGACCAGATCAACCGGGCCACCACCGCACAACTACCGCCTCGGAACAGAGACGAGACCGGTACTTGAGCGGTGCATGGCTGGAACCACTGTCCTAGCCTTTGTTGAGCAAGGTGGCGGTACCACCGCCTGGAGGCAGCGGTACAACCGCTCGGTCAAAGTAGGAGAGCGTCAAGGTCCAGCGGTACAACCGCTCCAGGGAGCGGTACAACCGCTGGGAAGAGCAGAAACACGAAGGAAAGACCGGGGGATCTCTCTCACACAACTGAGGAAGACAAAGGAGGGGTGAGGAAAGTGTACGTGAACTGATTCCCCTAGAGCTTCCTAATGAGGATTCCCTCTTGATAGTACGGGAACTCTATGACCAAAGAAAATAAAAGCGTAGAGGACACCTCTTCGATCTTTTCCTACGAGAGGCAATAGCAATCCGATGTAAGCCTAAGCATCGAGAACCTGAAACATATAGCACACGATTAGACCACAAAGGGTTGTCATCATCATCCAAAACATAAAGTAGGGAAATGCCCTTTCAATCTCCCCCTTTTTGGTGGATGATGACAACAACACGATTTTCAAGAGACAAGTCAAAGAATTCTAGACGGAACTCCCCCTGAATGTGTGCCCCAATAGGAACTAGCTGTTAGAAAGCATGGGCACACTTACAGGACTAGAATCCCCCTAGATTTTATAGACTCACCACCCTGAGCACAAAAAGGAGAGACAATATAATACTTAGAGTGCAATAATAACGAAAAAGACCGATGAATGAAAAGGTAAGAGGAGTAACATAAGTCTCACACACAGCAAGGAACGAAACAAGTCCATGAACAAAGACCGACACTAAAACACGAGAAAAAAGGGAAAAACCCATGTAAATCCCCGAGACCTATAGAACCCTCTCCCCCTTTGGCATCAAAACACCAAAAAGGAAAAGAGCGAAGCTAGCGTCCCAAAGCTCAGGCGTCCTCCTCTGACTCCTCGGTCGCATCTGGATCCTCATCATCAGAGTCGTCATCGTCGTCGTGATCGGATTCTTCCATGGCATTGTCAGCTGCTGCAAACGAGGAGGATGGCTGGGGAGGGGCTTCATCATCAGTCCAGGTGCTATGGGTGGAAATCCAACGCTCCTCTGGGGTGATGCTCTTCTCAGAGCCACTCTGAACCGGCATGTTGAGGTGCTTCATCATTGCAATTTGGCGACGTCGTGCCGGCTTCTCATTGACATGTGCCTCATACATCTTCTTCTGGATGCCAGCCTGGAAACAAAAGGTCTTCTTCACCTTGGCAATGAGTTTGGCCACCCACGAAGGCTTGGCCCCTGGCTCCAGCTCAAAGTCCTCATCGTCAGAAGTAGCATAGACATCCTCAGGAGCATTTTCAGGGAAGCGAGGCTCGGCATGCTTCTTCTTCTTAAGGAGCTTGACCTCATGAACAGTGAGGTTGTCTGGAGACGTGAGGAGCTCTCCAGGACGACGAACAGCCCACACAGAGTTCAGAAAGCACATGACAAACGGGGCATAGATTGGGACTTTACGGTAGATGACCATGTTGTACATCTCATGCCACATCCAATTTGACACATCAAACGTTGCTCCTGTCCCCACCATGGTCTTCATAGAAACCATCAAATCAACCAGATAACCATGAATCTCATCTTGATTGCCCACCTTGGGCAAGAGCACATTGCGGAACACTCGGTGCATGATGTCATAGACCTTCTCCAAATCCTTGGATTCTCCAATAATCCCACGGCCCCGAATGTACAGAGGGGCAAGCTTCTCCTTAAGCATGGACTCAGGAAAGTCATGAGGACGAATGCCACCCCTTCCTTCCAGACCGGTATCCTCGTACGCAATAGCATTGCAGAATGCCCTCCAGGGAACGTGAAATAGTTCATCGCGACACATGAAGGTGAGAGTGCGCGCATCATCTTCCCCAAAATGAACCGTGGCATAGAACTGATGGATGAGTTGAACATCAAAGTCACAGTTGACTGACATGAGCTTGATAAGATCAAACTCCTCGCAGAGAGCCAACGCCTCACCAAAATACTCCATGTTGTTCCTCCAATGGTCAAGATCAATTGTCCACTGCTTGGCATATCTGTTCTTGTTGTGCTCAAAGAGTTCATGAACAATCCGCACTTGCATCTCATTCCGGAACTGAACGGTGGTCCAGCGGGGAGCAACGGGAACCTCATACGGATTCTTTGATCGGTAGGCTTCCCAATCCTTGGCTTTCCAACGATGCAACGGCATAACCACACGTTGCTTAGCAGCTGCAGACTTTTCACGGCGAGTGGGCTTGGTGGGAATCACAACTTCTTCTTCATCATCAGACACAACTGGGCGCAGGGTCCTTCGTGCCCTCTTCTTGTTCTTGCGAGGAGCAGAGGGAGAACTAGAGCCACCTGAACACACACACACACGAAAAGAACACACAAAAACCCAACACGAATGAGAGGATTGCACCCACCATCAGAAAAGGAACAAGTTGCAACAAGAGAGAAGATAGAACAGTGCTTTGTGGTTGATATACTCCGGTTGTACCGGATCTTCCGCCGGTAGTACCGCTCCAGCGGTCGTACCGCCCGGAGGGGCGGTAGAACCGCTGACAGTGGCGCCACCAGGAAAGATAGATCTAACTGAGGAATATGAATCACACAAGTAATATTCCGAATTCTAAGTGCTGCAAACAAGACAGGAGGCAACCAAAGATCTCTTCTACTCCATAGTTCAACCACTAATCGCGGAAAGTTAAGTAATGCCCTAGACAAGGAAGAACCCTAGAAAGAACTAGGAGCAAAGAACACGAGGCATTACCACCATCCATGGGAAGAGATCGGGAGGCCTCCACGGAGAGAATCCATGGAGAGCCAAGGATCCGAAGCGCGAGACGCACTCCGGGGCAGGGGTAGAGATGGCCGGCGGCTAGGGCAAAGAGAAGAGGAACGAGGATAAAGGGAAAAAGACAACCCTTCATCCCCGTCGAGTATATATAGGCCCGTAGACATGCCCCGGTAGAACCGCTAAGGGGAGCGGTTGTACCGCTCGTCTGGTGCAGACCGGTGGTTGGAGGTGATACTTCCGGTGCCTGGGAGGCAGCGGTAGTACCGCTTGGCGACAGCCGGTAGTACCGGACATAGGTTACCGTGGGTTGGGCGGTGGAACCGCCCAAGCACCGATCCATTGGGACGACACAACTCGGTACCAGCGGTAGAACCGCCCGTGATACCGGTTGTACCACCCGACCACCTATACCCAAGCCAAGATCAAATGAGTGCAATCCGAAGGGAGGAAGAAAGAGCACAAAAGCAACACCCAAGGAGAACCCAACACAAAGAGCAAACAAGGAACGAGAGAAAACAACACGAGGACAACAAGGCTAACTCCAACCTCTCGAAGAGAGGACGACGGCCGAGGCCACCTATGTTTGAGTCAATTGGTATGGCACCACGAAGACTTATCCTTGGGTCCATGACCAAAACTCGTCTTTGAAGCACAAGTACCATCAAACATGGCTAATGTGAAAGACTCGATCAATTTATGCATAATAGGGGGAGGGAGAGTTCATTGAGAGAACATCATTCCCCCTATGTTCATGCCTACATCTAAACAAGACAACATGTTGAGTACGGTGGGGTGTGCAAGAGTTCAAGCAACATTGCTCGAATCAATGATATTTAGCTCATGCCTTAACTCGCGAAATCTTGCTTCATCCAAGGGCTTCGTGAAGATATCTGCAAGGTTATCATGAGTGTTGACATAGTTGAGCTCGATCTCTCCTCGCCTAATGTGATCCCGGATGAAGTGATACCGGATCTCAATATGCTTCGTCTTGAAGTGTTGCACCGGGTTGAGAGAGATCTTGATGGCACTTTCATTATCACACCAAAGGGGCACTTTGTCACAAATGACACTGTAATCCTTTAGAGTTTGCCTCATCCATAAGAGTTGTGCACAACAACTCCCGGCTGCAACATACTCCGCCTCGGTGGACGAGAGAGACACACAACTTTGCTTTTTGGAAGACCAACTTACCAAAGAGCAACCAAGGAATTGGCACCCTCCGGAAGTGGACTTCCTATCCACTTTGTCTCCCGCCCAATCGGAATCCGAGTACCCTACAAGCTTGAAGTTTGATCCTCTTGGATACCATAAGCCAAAGTTTGGGGTATGAGCCAAATATCGAAAGATTCGTTTGACCGCCACATAGTGACTTTCCTTAGGTGCGGCTTGAAACCGTGCACAAATTCCCACACTCAACATGATATCCGGTCTAGATGCACAAAGGTAAAGCAAGGAACCAATCATGGAGTGATATACCTTTTGATCCACCACTTTACCATTGGGATCTAAGTCAAGTTGGCACTTGGTGGGCATTGGAGTGGAAGCCGGCTTGACGTCACTTAGTTTGAATCTCTTGAGCATGTCTTGAGTGTATTTGGATTGATTGATGAAGGTTCCTTCTCTTCTTTGCTTCACTTCGAACCCTAGAAAGAACTTCAACTCTCCCATGGAGGACATCTCGAACTTTGAGGTCATGAGAGCGGCAAATTCCTCATTGAAAGCTTTGTTAGGAGAACCAAAGATAATGTCATCAACATATAATTGGCACACAAACAACTCCTCTTTGACCTTCTTAGTAAAAAGAGTGGGGTCGATTAGACCAACTTCAAAACAACGATCTTGTAGCAACTCGGTAAGGTGGTCATACCACACACGTTGGGCTTGTTTAAGGCCATAGAGTGCCTTATCGAGTTGATACACCTGATCGGGAAGGTAGGGATCATCAAAGCCGGGGGGGTTTCTTGACGTAAACCAATTCATTAATAGGACCATTAAGAAAAGCACTCTTCACATCCATTTGTTGTAACTTAAAGTTATGATGAGAAGCATATGCAATCAACATGCGAATGGATTCAAGACGAGCAACGGGAGCAAAGGTTTCACCGTAGTCAATACCCTTGACTTGGGAGTAGCCTTGTGCTACCAAACGAGCCTTGTTGCGAATGATCATCCCATGGGCATCTTGCTTGTTCTTGAATATCCACTTGGTTCCAATGACATTGTGGTTCCCCATTGGCCTTGGCACCAATCTCCACACTTTGTTGCGCTCGAAGTTGTTGAGTTCTTCATGCATGGCATTGAGCCAATCCGGATCTTCTAGCGCCTCATAGACCTTGTGGGGTTCCACACAAGAGACAAACGCGTGATGCTCACAATAATTTGCTAATTGTCTATGAGTGCTTACCCCCTTTTTTAAGCTTCCAAGCACATTCGTCATGAGATGATCCATGGTGGAGAGCTTGGATGCAATCTTGGCGGCACGACGCTCTAATTCCTCCTCGGTAGTGAGTTGAGGAGCGGTTACTTGATCATCTTGAGCGTCGTCATGAACTTGTTCTTGATCTTGAACTTGCTCGGGGGAGAGAACTTGACCTTGGGCATCACTTGGTGTGTCAACACCGTCTTGAGTATGATCTTGCCCTTGGTCTTGTTCATGAGGTTGAGGGCCTTCACTTTGTTCTTCGGAAGCGTGTGGGCCTTGGGTTGGTGATGGCTCCACTTGAGTGGAGCATTGTCCTTCTCCTTCGGCCACAAGGGGTTCCTCAATGGGTAGGATAAAACCAACACCCATTCTTATTATGGCTTGAGGAGGAATTTCATCACCTACATCACAAGTGCCACTTTGCTCCACTTGGGAGCCGTTATTCTCATCAAACTCCACGTTACACGTCTCCTCAATAAGTCTCGTGGATTTATTGAGGACACGGTAAGCATGAGAGTTTGTAGCATAACCAACAAATATGCCCTCATAAGCTCTAGCCTCAAATTTAGACAACCGAACACCTTTCTTGAGAATGAAACACTTACACCCGAATACCCGGAAGTACTTGAGGTTGGGCTTGTTACCGGTGAGTATCTCATATGGATTCTTGTTCAAGCCCTTGCGGAGGTAGAGCCGATTGGATGCATGACACGCGGTGTTGATGGCTTTGGCCCAAAAGTTGTACGGAGACTTGAACTCCGCCATCATGGTCCTTGCCGCATCCATCAACGTCCGGTTCTTCCTCTCCGCAACACCGTTTTGTTGAGGGGTGTAGGGTACGGAATATTGATGCTTGATTCCCTCATCACTAAGAAACTCATCCAAGGTGTAGTTCTTGAACTCGGTGCCGTTGTCACTTCTTATTGTCAAGATCTTTGCATTGTGTTGACGTTGTGCTTCATTTGCAAAGTCAATGACAGTTTGTTGGGTCTCGCTCTTCCTCTTGAAGAAATACACCCACGTGTACCTTGAGTAGTCATCCACAAGCACCAAGCAATACTTCCTACCTCCAAGACTATCGAAGGATGGAGGCCCAAAGAGATCCATGTGAAGGAGCTCCAAAGGCCTCTTTGAATAAATGATAGTCGTGGGAGGGTGAGCCTTCTCATGTAGCTTTCCTTCGATACAGGCACTGCAAGCACGATCTTTAGCAAAACTAACATTCGTTAGTCCACGAACATGGTCCCCCTTGAGGAGACTTTGCAAAGATCTCATATTGACATGGGCTAAACGGCGATGCCAAAGCCATCCCACATCAACTTTAGCCATTAGGCATGTCGCGGTCTTAGTGGGTCGCTCCGAAAAGTTAATCACATATAGACCGTTCTCGACATTCCCAACAAAGGCTACTTTAAGAGTCTTGCTCCACAAGAGGGCCACGGTATCGATATCAAAGAAAGTGGCAAAGCCCATGATTGCAAGTTGACGAACCGAAAGTAAATTGTATGCAAGGGACTCAACAAGCATGACCTTCTCGATCGTGAGATCATGAGAGATGACCACCTTGCCAAGTCCCAATACCTTAGAAGATGAGGCGTCACCCCACTCGACATTGGTGGGCATAGATGGAACCTTATGCACGTCCACCACCAAGTCCTTGCTTCCGGTCATATGATTTGTAGCTCCGCTATCGAGAAACCATGATCCACCACCGGAAGCAAACACCTACAAGAGATCAATGCTTGGTTTTAGGTACCCATTTTGTAATGGGTCCTTTGATGTTAGTAACAAGGGTCTTTGGAACCCAAATAGACCATTCAATGTACTCATGAAGAGAACCAACAAATTTGGCATAAACATGCCCATCACTAGCACGGCATAACACATAAGAAGGATTAAAATCGCCAGCTTTGTTGGGAGGGGTGACATTGCCCTTCTTGACATTGTTCTTCTTCTTCTCCTCGGAGGCACTCTCTACCTCCTTCACAAAGGTTTGCATGAGAGGAGGAGGTCGTTTGGTCTTGTCATTCTTCTTCTTGTTCTTGGAGTCGGGCACGTACCCAACCCCTTTCTTGGCCACAACCCCCTTTTGGTTGATCAAGAGATCGTTGAGGTTCTTCTTGCCTTGTATGCAAGTTGCAAGACCTCTCTCAAGTTGTCCCTTTAGCTTAGCGTTCTCCTCAACGAGATGCACATGCTCACAACACGGGTTAGTAGCATTTGCATTATCAATTAACATCATACGAGGGAAAGTGGCTTTTTCCTTGGTTAGCTTTACTTGAAGTTGATCATGAGACTCTTTGAGGCTAGCATGAGCACCCTTCAAGACCTTGTGAGCCTTGTCAAGTAGATCAAACTCCCCTTTGAGTCTAGCAAGATCAACCTCAAGTTCGGCCTTCTCGGAATTTAGCACATGAGAAACTATGAGGACATGATCATAATCTTTCTTTAACTTAGCATGATCAACGTTGTGTGACTCATCAAGAGCCAAACGTAGACCACGCTCTTCCTCAAGAGCATTGGAAAGATCCGAAATCTCATCGGCATAGTCACGACTATGCCCTTCCATCTTAGTGATGGTGTCTTCGTGAACCTCAATCATGTCATTGGCTTCACCAAGTTGTTCCAAGAGAGCAACAAAGTGCTTCTTGGATTTTCCCTTGAGTTTTCCCATAAAGACCTCAAACTCGTTAGCCTTCACATTAGCTCCCTCAAGTTCATTAATGCTATCCGTCGGAGAAGGATGATTAATGATGGTAGTTTTGATGTTGGGGGTTACCTTGTTGGTGGCTTTAGCCATGAGGCACTTGGCGGTGATGCTCTCATTGGGTGAGTCGAAGAGAGACACCCATGACGTCGTCACAATGGCAACGGAGGCCATGGCAACCGACTCATCATCTTCATCATTGTCATCATCCTCATTGTACTCTTCTTGCACAACCAAAGCCTTGGGAGGAGTCTTCTTGGTGAAGTTGTTCTTGTTGGGGAACGACTTGGCCTTGTCCTTCCGGATGAGCTTGCCACCATTGTCTTCCCTCTTCTCATACGGGCATTCCGCAACGAAATGACTCACGTTGCCGCAATTGTAGCAAGTCCTTATACGTTGCTTGCCCCTCGTGCCACTCGAGTTGTTTTTGCTAAAGTTTGGCCTTGAGTTTTTCTTGCTCCAAAACTGCCTTGAAGCAAGTGCCATGTGTTCATGATATGCATACTTCGTATCTTCGGGGTTGCTCTCCTCTTCTTCCTCTTCTTCTTCTTCCACGGTGAGCTTGGCCTTTAATGCAAGGTTAGGCTTCTTTGCCCGTTGAGAACGGAGCACCGCATTGTCGGCGGTCTTGTCCAAAATGTTCATGGCCACAAACTCATCCAACACTTCGCTTGAGGTCAAAGTGTGGAAGTCCGGTCTTTGAAGAATGACGGAGGACATGGCCTTGTGATAGGGCATCATTGCCTTGAGGAATTTGCGCTTGATCCAATTGTCATCCGTGTCCTTGCTCCCGTGATCTCGTAGTGAGACCGCGAGTTTGGTTACTCTCCGATAAAGCTCACGAGGTTCTTCATCTTCTTTCATTGCAAACTCATCGGTCTCATCTTGTACCACTTCATAGTTGGAGCGTTGAATGCTTGCACTTCCCCGGTAGAGAGAGACAACACAATGCCATGCATCTTTGGCCAAGGCGAAGGGACGAAGATGAGGTAGGTCTTCGGGTGGAATTGCATCTTGAATGATGAAGAGAGCATTCTCATTGAATTGATTGTCCGCGGCTTCTCGAGGAGTGAAGTTGCTTGGATCATGTGGATAGAAACCTTCTTCAATGATTCTACAAAGGTTAGTGTTCACATGATTTAAATGACGTTTAAAGCGGTAAACCCAAGAATCAAAATCCTCATTTTTCACAATCTTAGGGGGAGGACCGGCATGATTCAAATGAGTGGAAGGAACCGGTCCACCATAAACAAGTGGTGGTTCCACATGGGCAAAGACGGTTCCATTCTTACCACTAGAAGAAGGAGCCTTTTCACTACTAGCTTCCCCCTTGTCGGGGATAGCATCCGTCACCTTGTTGGCGGGGTCACCCACTTTCAACGGTGTGGTGGATAGTTTAAGCCCCTCAATAAATTTAGTAAACATGCTTTCAACTTCGGTCGTCATGGAGGTTTTCAATGTCTCCAAGGCCACATTGAACTCCTCATGAGAGACCGAGGTTCCCCCATCGCCCGTAGACGAGATCGGATTCACACCGGAGTGTTCCTCCACACCGTCTACGGTATCAACCATACTCTTTGGACGGTAAAGTCCTTAATAAAGAGACGAGGCTCTAATACCAATTAAAAGGATCGATATGGTTGACTAGAGGGGGGGGGTGAATAGGCAACTAACAATTTTAGCTTTTCTTTAACAATTTAAACTTTGCATCAAAGTAGGTTGTCTAGATATGCAACTAGGTGAACAACCTATATGATGCAACAAGGAGAGGAACACAAGCAAGCAAGAGATAAGAAACAAATAAGCTTGCTCAAATAAAGGCACGAGATAACCAAGAGTGGAGACGGTGGAGACGAGGATGTGTTGCCGAAGTTCCTTCCCTTTGAGAGGAAGTACGTCTCCGTTGGAGCGGTGTGGAGGCACAATGCTCCCCAAGAAGCCACTAGGGCCACCGTATTCTCCTCACGCCCTCACACAATGCGAGATGCCGTGATTCCACTATTGGTGCCCTTGAAGGCGGCGACCGAACCTTTACAAACAAGGTTGGGGCTCTCTCCACAACTTAATTGGAGGCTCCCAACAAAACCATGAAGCTTCACCACAATGGAATATGGCTCCGAGGTGACCTCAACCGTCTAGGGTGCTCAAACACCCAAGAGTAACAAAATCCACACAAGAAAGTATGGGAGAAGCAAAAATCCTTTGGTGGAAGTGTAGATCTAGGTCTCCTCCTTTAATCCCTAGCAAATCAACAATTTTGAGTGGCTAGAGAGAGAGATCGGGCAAGAGAGCTTGAGGTGCATTAATGGTGGAGTGGGAGAGGTCAAAGGTGAGAGTGGTAGGTGGGAGAAGCTCTCTTAAATACCAACCCTCTAAATCCAGCCGTTGCTGCGCTTTCAGCCCCGCAGCGGTACAACCGGTCCTTGTCCTGGTACAACCGGGACTCACGGTGTAGCTGCAGAACCCTACCAGGCGGTACAACCGGGCCACTAGGCGGTGGTACCGGTTTAAGAGAATGACCGGAACAACCGCCCAGCCACCGCACAACTACCGCCTCGAAACAGAGACGAGACCGGTACTTGAGTGGTGCAAGACCGGAACAACCGCATGGCCTTGAGCTCTTGGGCGGTGAAGTTCTGAGCGGAAGAACCGCTCAGACCACCGGTGGTACCGGTCAACGAGGATCGACCGGATCAACCGGGCCACCACCGCACAACTACCGCCTCGGAACAGAGACGAGACCGGTACTTGAGCGGTGCATGGCCAGAACCACCGTCCTAGCCTTTGTTGAGCAAGGTGGCGGTACCACCGCCCGGAGGCAGCGGTACAACCGCTCGGTCAAAGTAGGAGAGCGTCAAGGTCCAGCGGTACAACCGCTCCAGGGAGCGGTAAAACCGCTGGGAAGAGCAGAAACACGAAGGAAAGACAGGGGGATCTCTCTCTCACAACTGAGGAAGACAAAGGAGGGGTGAGGAAAGTGTACGTGAACTGATTCCCCTAGAGCTTCCTAATGAGGATTCCCTCTTGATAGTACGGGAACTCTATGACCAAAGAAAATAAAAGCGTAGAGGACACGTCTTCGATCTTTTCCTACGAGAGGCAATAGCAATCCGATGTAAGCCTAAGCATCGAGAACCTGAAACATATAGCACACGATTAGACCACAAAGGGTTGTCATCATCATCCAAAACATAAAGTAGGGAAATGCCCTTTCAATTAGGGTGAATGGCGAGCTCCTTCCGTTTTTTGATCCCTCTAGGGGTCTGCGACAGGACTGCCCCATGTCACCGTTTCATTTTCTCCTTTGTGCGAAAGGTCTCACATCATTGTTGAATTCTTATGGAGACGGTTATGTGGACAGGGGCATACGAGTGTCTTTTCGAGCGCCCTAGGTGAGCCATCTGCTTTTTGCCGATGACAACCTCATTTTTATTAGTGCAACACAGGAGAGTGCTGACAGGCTCAATGCTATTCTACTCATATATGCAATGTGTTCGGGCTAGTCAATGAATCAAGATAAAAGTGCTATCTTCTTCTCACCAAATACGCCGAACACCAGAAGGCATACTGTTAAGTTTGTCCTAGGCATTCAGGTGGAAGCTTTCAGTGATCGATACCTTGGTCTACCGACTGCGGTTGGTAGGATCACCAGTGGCACCTTTGATCATATCGGTGACCGATCGAAGGGGAAGATGAATGGTTGGGCAGAGAGGCTTCTAGCTTGCGCTGGAAGAGAGTCACTCATTAAATCAGTCATCCAAGCTATCCCAACTTTCAGCATGAGCTGCTTTCTTTTGACAAAGAAGGTACACAAAGGGTTAACTGCTAGCATGGAAAAATTCTGGTGGAGTGGATCCCTTGATCGACGGTCTATGCATTCGCCGTCTTGGGAGAAACTTGCATCTCCAAAAATCTGTGGTGGAATGGGTTTTCGTGATCTTGAGCTGTTTAATCTTGCGCTCTTGGGCAAACATGGATGGAGATTCATCACAAACCCTAACTCACTATGTGCGCGGGTAATGAAGGGCGTTATTTCCCTGATTCTGAATTCATGGAGGCTACTGTTCCGCAATCAGCCTCGGCCATTGGGCGAGCTATAGTGGCAGGAAGAGGAGGGCTTCAAACAGGGCTGGTTAAGAGGGTGGGTGACGGGAGCTCTATCTCCATTTGGAACGACCAATGGATACCCGGTCTCTCCACCCTTGCCCCAACGGTTATGCCAGGAGGAACCACACTGGCTACTGTTAATGAGTTGATTGATACTAATAATTGGACTTGGCGAAGGGAGCTAATCCGAGACACCTTCATAGCCCCTGATGCCGATGCAATTCTGAATATCCCACTACGACGGGGTGGTGGGGATGATTTCCAAGCTTGGGCTCATGAAAGAAGTGGCATCTACTCTGTCAAATCTGCGTACCGTGCTCTTGTGAATCGAAACGAGCGAATTGCTTTAGATGAAGGGACGGTTACCAATACCTCACAGACAAACGAGCAGATGTGGAAGAAATTATGGAAGCTCAAGGTACTGCCGTAGGTACGTGTGTTCTGGTGGCGAGTCATTAGGGGAATCCTACCAGATGAAAGCACTCTGCGGCGTCGTCACATCAAAGTTATAAGCAGATGCAATGTCTGCCATGCTATGAATGAGGACTTAATGCATGCACTAATGCATTGCTCTCACGCTAAGCTATTTTGGGAGCAAGCCTTTGCTCTTTTTGGCACTCGGAGGCCGCGCTTGCATCCTAGTACCTGGTCTTGTGATATCATTTGTGATGATCATTTTTCAGATATTGAGAGGGCTCAAATGATCTCAGTTATGTGGACGATATGGCACTCAAGAAACAGAATCACGCATGATGATGATCAGTTGGATCCTTTCTCTTTGGTTCGGCGCATCAGAGAGGACCTGGCCTTGTTGGAAATCCCACAGGCCCATGCTTCGATACTCCCAGGTCATGGGTGGCGACCTCCTGATCCTGGTGTGGTTAAAATTAATACTGATGCGGCACTGAATATGGACTCAGATAAAGTAGGTGCAGGGGGTTGCCCGTTCAAGCAACGCTTTGCTGGGTGCATGGAGCAAACCACATGTTGGAGTGACGGATCCATTTATTGGTGAGACCTTGGCACTCCGTGATGGTGTTATATTTGCAAATCTGCGCGGTTTCACACATGTGATTATGGAGACGGACTGCCTGAAGATTGTTAATCTTTGGAAAAATCGCCACAATAGTTTTTTTGTGATGGCACCTTTACCTCTGGAAGTTGGAGAGCTTGCTTTATCTTTTGATTTGTTTGATGTTCAATATGTATCCAGAGCGGCCAACGTATCGGCCCATCTTTGTGCAAAACATGCTTACACGTTGATGGTCACCGAGAATTGGACTGACTCGAGACCTTCCTTCTTGCTCACCAGTTTATTGGCTGATGATCTAAGGAGTTCTTTCGTTGAATAAAAGCTCCCAGGTTTGAACACACGCACACAAAAAAGAGCCCTGCATTACCAAACGTGCCGAATGGCCGTCCAGATTAAAGTACAGCCCCAGCAATCCATGCACCGGCGCCGGAGTAACGGAGAGGCGTCGCCCGGATCCACACGCCGCCTCGCCGAAACGCGGCGAGCCTTATTACCCCACGACCGAGGCGACCCCAGCCCACCCGCCCTGGCTGCACATACATCACGCACGAGACGAGAGCGACGAGGGAGGAAGCCTCCAAAGCCCGACCCAAGCCCACGGCCTCCCGGTCGCGGCCACCACCACCACAGAAACCCCGCGCTCCCTCCCGTCCCGTGATCCTCATCCCCCGCGGCTAGCCTCCCTCCCCTCTCCTAGATAACACTCCCACCATGCACCGGGGGGCGAGGCGACGAGGAAGACAGAGTTAGGCGGAGGTTCGGCAGCACGGAGGAGCAGTGATGTCGGACGAGGGGGAGGACGCGCCCGTGGCGGCCGTGGCGGCGGGCTTCGGGCTGCCGGAGGAGCTGGCGGCCGTGCTGCCGGCGGACCCGTTCGAGCAGCTGGACGTGGCGCGCAAGATCACCTCCATCGCGCTCGCGTCCCGCGTCGGCCGCCTCGAGGCGGAGGCCGCGGGGCTCCGCGCGCAGCTCGCCCGGCGCGACGACGCCGCCGAGGACCTCCGCGAGCGCGTCGAGCAGCTCGAGTCCGCGCTCGCGCTCGCCACCGACCGCCTCAGCCGCGCCGAGGACGACAAGGTAATCACAGTTTGTCCGCGGCGGTGGCTTGCTGAGCTCGGCTTTCGCTGACAAGCCTCAAGTGGTCCAGGCCATCCAGGCTCACTTCTCAGCCGGTGACTTCTTGGCTGTTTGATCAGTGCTCCAGTGCGAATTGACAAAATGATGTTTCTCTGTCTTTTGGTTGCAGGAGACGCTGCTGAAAGAGAAGGCGACGCTGTCAAACACCGTCAACAAGCTCAACAGAGATGTCGCCAAGGTAACAGGACCAGGACATACTGTTGCACTGCATTTTTGAATCAAAATTCGAGAAATGCCTGTCTGCTATATGCCTATATATCAATGACACAGTCTTAAATTTATCAGTATATCAATTATACGTAGTATTTTTGACTTGTTGAGGTCACCTATGCCGACTGGTGTAGTCGTTACTCATGGCCTGGATTGCAAATTATATATTTTTCCCGACAAAGGGTGGATAGCAAATTATATGCAAGTAAATCAACTTGTTAGTATGAAAATGCCACAAGTTCTCTCCTGCTGTAGCCTGTACAGAGGTTTCCTCTTTACGATTTCAGAGTCTAATGCTTTCTGTTTGTTCCTCCTGCTTGGTTACGCAGTTGGAAGTTTTCAAGAAGACGCTTATGCAGTCACTTCAGGAAGATGATGACAAACCAGTAAGTTGCCTGCATTTATATGTTATAATGGTTTAGTTCCTGCAGTAGCCCAGCAATGACTCTGGAATTCTTCTCCTGATTTTTCTTAGAATTCATCTGCATAGCAAGTAATTTTTCTGTTATAATACTTTCCTGTAGAACATTCCCAAGGCTAAGCTCACCGAAACATCGAATTTCTCCCCCGCGCCATCTGTCGGAGGTACTGCAGAATTTTCATGGTTCTTGTCCTAGTTGTACTGCACGAGATCATATTTACACCACAAGAATTAACTTGACTTGTGGATTTTATCAGATGACGATTCAGCATTTACAACTTCTAAATCATCACAGTTGTTTGAAACTGCAAGTTCTGCTTCAGAGGAAAGTAGCCATGCTGAGCCAGATGGTACACGCACTGGCCACTTCTCAGTTGGTTCACACTATTGAATGTGAACTTTTTCTCACTAATATTCAACAGATAACACCCTTTTACACTCACAGAACCTAGGCCACCCCGCTCGCATGTATATATGCCATCGTACAACAGTACACCAAAGCTTACTCCTCCAGGCTCACCTCCAAGGGGTTATGCACCACTTTCACCACCAAGGAGACATTCAATCTCGATTGCGTCAATGAACAGGCTCGATGACAGGTCTTCGGTCTTTTCCAGTAGCCATAGCGCAATGACATCTCCATTTGACACACCAAGTCCAACAGGTTAGCTTTGATAGCTTGGGTAGTTAGATTATGTTATCTGTAAAATACTTGCTTCCTTCATGTGAAAAAATATGAACACCTGGGTCTGTATAATCTCTAGAAGTTTATAATAAATGAATACAGCTGTGATTCTTAAGGACATAATGCTGGTTCATAAATTATCAGTTATTTATTCTGCTTAATTATTTGTGCATTTGTTTCAGGACGAACACGAGTTGATGGGAAAGAGTTCTTTCGCCAAGTCAGGTATATATATGTGTGTAAATGAGCTCGACTCTGGAACACACATTATTTCAATCTGTTATTAGGCAGGAAGTGGATATACCATTTGTTATGTTTACCTTCCTTTTCTAATATACTTGTAAATCATTGTTGGGTCTCCGCTTTTATGTACAAGCTTTTGAATGCTTTTCCTTTCGGAGTACGTAAAATGTTTATGGCTATTCACTACTAGTATGGGTGAATGCCTCTACTGCCCTCTTGACCTCTACTTAACAACCATGCAGAAACCGCTTGTCTTATGAGCAGTTCAGCGCATTCCTAGCCAATGTGAAGGAACTGAATGCACACAAGCAGACCAGAGAGGTATACTGTTTCTCTGCTATGTATCAAGTATTATCATGTCCTTGATATATTTTTCTGGTGCTCACTAAAGCTTTTGTGACTTCTGCAGGATACACTAAGAAAAGCTGATGCGATATTTGGACCTGAAAACAGTGACTTGTACACCATCTTTGAGAGTCTAATTACTCGCACTCATCATTAGAGTTCTACAATCTGAATCTTTTCCCATGGTTAACTGTGAGCCAGGTTTTACTGGCATTTGTGATTAATATATTTGTTATTTATTGTATTTAATATCTGTAGAAGTCACCTGCTATCATTGCAGATTTCGGATATATAGTTTTTAAAAATTCTTGTTGCAGTCAATGTAAAGTCATGGATTGTCTGTAAGCTAGAACCTTTACATATTAATACAAATGCAGAAGTTTGCAATTTAGAGGCAATGCTTCTTCCCCTCTTAAATTTATGATGATATTGCTTTCTCTCTAGTGCCAGAATCAATGGAGCCCACCTATTTTTTATTTTATTTTGCTAAGACGATTAAATATTCTGTGCTCCAGGTGGAGCTTTTGGCAGTAATCTTTATTCCCTTGTAGCAGTACTACTATAAGAATTTGGTATGTTTAGGCCCTGAATTATCTGGCAGCCTGCTCCAAATTGCCTTTTGTTCTTCGAAGTTCGCAATAATGGCGGATTGCTTCTTGTTCGCTAAAGAATTTGCCAATCGATTGTAATATATATCACCATTGAAATCACTTAACACATGCACCAGATTTGAACTCTGATTGCTGATCACAATCTGCCCATCTGTGCTTTTCGTTGTGTTGGCAACGACGCTTATTCGCTTGGGCATTACTGTGGATTTCAGGTCAGATCCTTGAACCATGTAAACCGCACCAAGAACTTCTCCCAAAAATATATCCTGAAAACATGAACATTTGTAGATAATTATTAAATATGAAATGAAACTAATTTTGAAAAGTTACACGGAGCATCAAGTATCTGTTCGATGGAACAGTGAACACATTCCCCTTCTCATGACCTCCATCTCTGATGAGCCCTCCAACAACATAAACTCTCTGCACATGGAGAAAATGTGTTGAGCAAGGTCAGTGTTCACAGATATTGGGTCAAAACTATAGAGGTCTGGAGATAGGGAGCATACTGACCTCTATCACAGAGCTTGCATCCCTGTCAGAGAGTGAAATGTTGGCCAAATTGGTGAGAGGTCCACTGGTAAGAAGAGTGATCTTGTCACCTGGACAAAGTTGCCTCCTGACAGACTGCCACACTTCAAAAGCCAGTGGCTGCCGATGCTCCGGATCATCTGAGCTTTCAGGAGTGTACCTGTGTCAATATTCCGTGCCATCGTCACATTTTTGTTCAAATGAAGTGAATGCGGAATTTTTTCTTTACCTTCTAGGGCTTATTGGCAATAACCGAGCCAGTCCATACAATGTATCTGAGTCGATAAATCCACCACTGCCCAAGGGAATAGCATAGGCATTGTCGCAACCAAGGGTTGGGTTGCCCAATGCAGTGGTATTGCCAAGGCCAACTGGAATGTCATCGCGGCCCATCATATGTAGAATGTCATAAACGATATCGATGGTTGCGATGTTCGCCCAGCCGTTGCCGTTGACCAAAACCCCCTAGAATATGTTAGTAAAGTAGTCTTTATTAGAAATTTTTGCTGTTGCATAATGTCCCTTCAACAGATTTTCAATTAAGGTAATATTTTGCCTCACCTTTACATCTATAGCTTCTCTTGGTGTCTTCAAGAGATATATAAGGGAAATAAAATCTCCAGGGCTCATGTCCATGTCAAAAATAACTGGCTTTCCCCTGCTCACGTTCATGAAATCTGGCTTATAAAGGACTTCTCTGTAAAATGGGAACTGTTTACTGATGTTAAAGCGACCTGATTGCCTAGGGAGATTTAGGACCTGGTGAAGGAAAGAGTTCACTTAAAATTTATGCATATGATTTCTCATACACGATACGTGTTCAAACTGTTTAATTAAATTTGAATGCTGCAATCTTTTAGATACTACTCCAAATGCATGCCAACTGCCAATCATGCATATATACTGCTCACCTCTAGGAAGCTCTTGAAAAATTCCCTATCAAGCGTGCTATTGTTATCCGTGTTTGGCTTTGCGCTCGTGGCAACTCAACCCCAATTCCTTCTGAACCAGCCACTTCCTTGGTGTACCCATCCTATACATAAGGAGAAATGCAAGTTAATGTCCGCCTTTTTGTTTTGCCTTTGGGACCTTTTTTATGCTTGTAAAATTTGCAATAACTGACTGCAGGTTGTGTGCATCCATCGATGCAGAGGCCGGGGGTTCCACCCTTTTTTCAAAAGGAAATACAAGTTAATGATAACTATTCCTTCTGTTTCGAATTACTTGTCATTGGTATGGATGTATCTAGATGTATTTTAGTTCTAGATACATCTATTTCTGCGACGAGTAATTTGGAACGGAGGGAGTACCTGGCATCTTCCTGTGTTGCTTCCCTCCACCAGGCAGAAGCTATCTCTGATCCCAGTCTGGACATGGCCACTGTGAACTCCACCCTCCTTCAGACCAAACTTAGGTGTCGCACGGCCGTCGAAAAACGGGTTCGAGCCGTCGCGCGCACCGTACGACTTGTTGGAAGTGATCACCGTGATGTTCATGTACTCTAGCTCAGCAAAGTCGTTTCCGCCATTGACCTCGCCATTGCCCATGCTAGAGATCGCCACACCGACTGAGGGAGTCCTGGATTAGGGGGTGTTCGGGTAGCTGGACTATACCTTCAGCCGAACTCCAGGACTATGAAGATACAAGATTGAAGACTTCGTCCCGTGTCCGGATGGGACTTTCCTTGGCGTGGAAGACAAGCTTGGTGATGCGGATATTCAAGATCTCCTACCATTGTAACCGACTTTGTGTAACCCTAACCCTCTCCGGTGTCTATATAAACCGGAGGGTTTTAGTCCGTAGGACAACTTCATCATACAACAATCATGCCATAGGCTATCTTTTAGGGTTTAGCCTCCTTGATCTCGTGGTAGATCTACTCTTGTACTACCCATATCATCAATATTAATCAAGCAGGACGTAGGGTTTTACCTCCATCAGGAGGGCCCGAACCTGGGTAAAACATCGTGTTCCTTGTCTCCTGTTACCATCCGGCCTAGACGCACAGTTCGGGACCCCCTACCCGAGATCCGCTGGTTTTGACACCGACATTGGTGCTTTCATTGAGAGTTCCTCTGTGTCGTCGCTTTTAGGCCCGATGGCTCCTTCGATCATCAACAACGATGCAGTCCAGGGTGAGACTTTTCTCCTCGGACAGATCTTCGTCTTCGGCGGCTTCGCACTGCGGGCCAATTCGCTTGGCCACCTTGAGCAGATCGAAAGCTACGCCCCTGGCCATCAGGTCAGGTTTGGAAGCCTAAACTATACGGCTGACATCCGCGAGGACTTGATCTTCGACGGATTCGAGCCACAGCCAAGCGCGCCGCACTATCTCGATGGGCATGATATAGCTCTGCCGCCGAACAGCGCCTTGGAGGCCGCACACGCCTCGGTTCCGACCATTGATTCGGAGCCTACTGCGCCGATCGAGGATCAGCAGTTGGACGCTGCCTCAGGGGCTGCGATCTCAGAGGCGATCGAGCCGAACTCCAGCCCCGCACTCCGCATGGCCCGTGACTCCGAGGAGCCGGATTCCTCTCCGAACTCCGAGCCCCCCGCGCCCCTTCCGATCAAATCCGATTGGGCGCCGATAATGGAGTTCACCGCCGCGGACATCTTTCAGCACTCGCCCTTCGGCGACATCCTGAATTCTCTAAAGTCTCTCTTTATCAGGAGAGTCCTGGCCGGACTACGGTCAGCAAGGTTGGGATATGGACGATGAAGAAATTCAAAACCCACCCACCACCCACTTCGTAGCCACTGTCGATGACTTAACCAACATGCTTGACTTCGACTCCGAAGACATCGACGGCATGGACGACGATGCAAGAGACGAACAAGAAGCAGCACCTGTAGGGCACTGGAAGGCCACCTCGTCATATGACATATATATGGTGGACACTCCAAAGGATGGAGATGGCGATGGAACAGCGGGGGACGATACCTCTAAAAAACAGCCCAAGCGCTGGCGTCAGCGGCGCCGCTCTAAATCCCGCCAAAGCAAAAACGGTGATTCCGGCACGGGAGATAATACTACTCCGGACAGCGCCGAAGAACACCCCCTCCAGCAAGATTCAGCACAGGAGGACAGAGAAGCCAGCCCTCACGAGAGGGCGGCGGACCAAGAGGCTGAGGATGATAATTATACGCCTCCCTCCGAAGACGAGGCAAGCCTCGACGACGACGAGTTCGTCGTGCCAGAGGATCTCGCCGAACAAGAGCGTTTTAAACGCAGGCTTATGGCCACGGCAAGCAGCCTCAAGAAAAAGCAGCAACAGCTTAGAACTGATCAGGATTTGCTAGCTGACAGATGGACTGAAGTCCTTGCGGCCGAAGAGTATGAACTCGAACGCCCCTCCAAGAGTTACCCAAAGCGCAGGCTGCTACCCCGACTAGAGGAGGAAGCACGTACATTAGCAGCGCATGACATGGCCAACCGGCCACCTCGTGGCCGCGACAGAGAGGCCTCTTGGCCCTCCGCTCAAGCCATGCCCCGATGCCGCGTCAAGCATACTAAGGCACGGGAAAATGCGCCCGACCTGTGCGACATACTGGAGGACAAGGTAAGGCAAACAAGATCGATCTACGGATCGCGCAGGCGCCCCACGACACGTGACGGTGATCGTCACTCCGGATGCAATAAATCCGGTCGGGCCGAACTCAACAAACAAGGCTCCTTCGAGCTGCGTCGTGATATAGCCCAATACAGAGGCGCCGCACACCCACTATGCTTCACAGATGAAGTAATGGATCATAAAATCCCTGAGAGCTTCAAACCCATAAACATCGAATCGTACGATGGCACAACAGATCCTGCGGTATGGATCGAGGATTATCTCCTTCATATCCACATGGCCCGCGGTGATGATCTACACGCCAGCAAAGACCTCCCACTCAAACTTAAGGGACCGGCCCAGCATTGGCTTAACAGCTTGCCAGCAGACTCAATTGGTTCTTGGGAGGACCTAGAAGCCGCATTCCTTGACAACTTCCAAGGCACTTATGTGCGACCACCGGACGACGATGACCTAAGCCACATAATTCAGCAGCCAGAGGAATCGGCCAGGCAATTCTGGACACGGTTCCTAACAAAGAAAAACCAGATAGTCGACTGTCCGGACGCAGAGGCCTTAGCGGCCTTCAAGCATAATATCCGTGACGAGTGGCTTGCCCGGCACCTGGGACAGGAAAAGCCGAAATCTATGGCAGCCCTCACGACACTCATGACCCGCTTTTGCGCGGGAGAAGACAGCTGGCTAGCTCGCAGCAACAATTTAACCAAGAACCCTGGTAATTCGAATACCAAGGACAAAAGCGATAGGTCGCGTTGGAACAAACAAAAGCGCCGCGTTAACAGCGACAGCAACGAGGATACGACAGTTAATGCCGGATTCCGAGGCTACAAATCCGGTCAACGGAAAACGCCATTCAAAAGAAATACTCAGGGCCCATCCAGTTTGGACCGAATACTCGACCGTTTGTACCAGATACATGGCACCCCCGAAAAGCCAGCCAATCACACCAACAGAGACTGTTGGGTGTTTAAGCAGGCAGGCAAGTTAAGAGCCGAAAACAAAGACAAGGGGCTGCATAGCGACGACGAGGAGGAGCCCAGGCCGCCGAACAACAGTGGACAGAAGGGATTTCCCCCGCAAGTGCGGACGGTGAACATGATATACGCAACCCACATCCCCAAGAGGGAGCGGAAGCGTGCGTTACGGGACGTATATGTGATAGAGCCAGACGCCCCAAAGTTCAACCCATGGTCCTCCTGCCCGATCACCTTTGATCGAAGGGACCACCCCACTAGCATCCGCCACGGCGGCTTCACCGCATTGGTTCAGACCCAATCATTGACGGATTTCATCTCACAAGAGTCCTCATGGACGGCGGCAGCAGTCTGAACCTACTTTACCAGGATACAGTGCGAAAAATGGGCATAGATCCCTCGAGGATCAAGCCCACCAAAACAACCTTTAAAGGCGTCATACCAGGTGTAGAAGCCAACTGTACAGGCTCAGTCACACTGGAAGTGGTCTTCGGATCCCCGGATAACTTCCGAAGTGAGGAGTTAATCTTCGACATAGTCCCGTTCCGCAGTGGCTATCACGCACTGCTCGGGCGAACCGCATTCGCAAAATTCAACGCGGTACCGCACTATGCATACCTCAAGCTCAAGATGCCAGGCCCTAGAGGAGTAATCACGATCAATGGGAACACTGAACGCTCCCTCCGAATGGAGGAGCACACGGCAGCGCTCGCAGCAGAAGTACAAGGCAGCCTCTCTAGGAAGTTCTCCAGTTCGGCCTTCAAAAAGCCGGACACTGTCAAGCGCGCCAGGAGTACCCTACAACAAGACCGCCTGGCACGTTCTGAGCTAGCGTAGCAATGCGGCCCCAACCCTAGCCCTCGCGATATAGCGAAACCAGTGCTTCGCGTACATAACTACGCTCTTGAAATACCATGGGCACAGGGGAAGGGGCACTATGACGGCACGCCCGAAATACGGCTTAAACCGCACCAGGGGCTGCCGTATTCCTTTTTTTCTTTTTTTCTCTTACTCTCAGGACTCCATACTTCGGATGACCCGTTCGGCAATTCAACTGCCGCACAAACGATGCAAGATCCAGGAAAGCAGACAAGCCATGCCGCATTATGAAACTCCCAGGTGGTCTCTATTGCGAGCAGTATACCTGTTTTTTTAATACAATTCCGCGGCCTGCCCTTGGCCAGGACATGTTAAATAGTCCAATTTCTTTTGCTCATCGCACTATTTGTATCGTTCCGCTTTCATAGCAGCCTTTCTATAAACAATGCATAGTTTTTTGTCTATTTTTTGCATTATCCTCTTTTTATATATATGTTTATCAATAACATGTTGCATCCGTACACTGTGGTATGACAAAAATACGCCAGGGGCTTAAGTACCCATCAATATGGCGTGAGAAGTCCGTACACTTTCACAAGTGCGGCACCCCGAACTTATAGCACTATATGCATCGGCTCCGAATCATGATTTGGGTCAATAGTTGGGTTTGCCTGGCTCCTATGTTTTGGTGCCTTATGTTCCGCTATATCGGCTAAGGTAGCACTAGGAGAACTACTGCGATTGTGCCCCAGTTGAGCTGGGCTGAGCACCTCAGTAGAGAAAGCTAAAACTGACTGTCATGATGAGGCGAGAGACTGGTCGTTGTTCGAGAGGTTTTTCGAGTCCTTAAAGACTTATGCCGCTTCGAGCGAGGAACCGGCTTTGTCCGGCCAAGGCGTGGATAGCGCCCTGAACTCGGTCTTCCGAATACTAGGGGCTTCGCCGAAATTTAAAATTATAGAGTTCTATGGCTAAGTGAGAGTGTTCAAGCATTATAGTCCGATTGCCTTGTTCGTTGTGCTGAGCGCCTCCCTCGACGGACCCAATCATGGGAAAAAGAGCGCTCAGGTTTATCCCGAACACCCCAGCACTAGTGGCATGGGGGCAGAAGCCGACGACTGGCCATCTCTCAATTTTTTGATAAACGGCCGCACAGAAAGTAATATTTTAAATTCAAGCATTGCTTAGCGCATATGAACAAGTTTTCAGCGCACAGGATAACACGAGCGAGTTCATTTAAAAATTACATCCTTGGTGCATTCATCCGCCATAAGGCAGGAACCGGCCAGAACATCCTTGTAATAGTTCTCGGGCTTACGATGCTCCTTCCCCGGCGGCGGCCCGTCCCTCACAAGCTTCTCACCGTCCAGCTTACCCCAG
Organism: Triticum urartu; assembly: GCF_056163025.1. NCBI lineage: Eukaryota > Viridiplantae > Streptophyta > Magnoliopsida > Poales > Poaceae > Triticum > Triticum urartu. The sequence continues at coordinate 449,646,778 of NC_141873.1, forward strand.
TGCACCTTTGCACGGGCAAGGGCCCTACGGGCACCTTCGATGCAAACGGAGCGCTTGATGACCTCGAGCCTTGGACAAGCCTCCACCAGCCGCCCCACCAGTCTGAAGTAGCTCCCAGGCAGGGCCTCTCCAGGCCACAGCCGAACTATGAAGCCCTTCAGGGCTTGTTCGGCCGCCTTGTGGAGCTCGACCAGCTGCTTCAGATGGTCGCTCAAGGGCACAGGGTGTCCGGCCTCAGCGTACTGAGACCAGAACACCTTCTCCGTCGAGCTGCCTTCCTCGGCTTGGTAGAATGCGGCGGCATCGGATACGCTGCGGGGAAGATCTGCGAATGCCCCTGGAGAGCTCCGGATTCGGGTAAGTAACAAGTAGTTTACTTTTCTATGTCTGCTTTGCATAGAGAATGCCTTACCCGCCGCTATTTTCTTCACCTCATCCAATTCCTGGAGGGCCTTCTGGTTTTCGGCCTTGGCAGATTTGGCAGTTTTAAGGGCCGCAGCAAGCTCGAACGCTCGTGTCTTCGAGTCGAGCTCCAAACTCTCATGTTTTTTCATGAGAGCCTGAAGCTCTTGCTGCACCTCACCGACCTGCGCCTCAAATTTCTCCCGCTCGGCGCGCTCCGTGGCCGCTCTCTTCTTGGCCTCGGACAGCGCCTGCTTGAGGGTCGCCACCTCAGCTGTGGCCCCTACAATAAGCAGTATACTCCTGTCATTTTTTGCAATCGCGTCTTCTTATAGGCATTTTTTCTATAAGGTATCTCTTACCTTCTTTCTCCTCGAGCTGCCGTTTGGCAAGGCCGAGCTCTTGCTCGGTCCGCTCGAGGCCCTGCTTCAGGGCATCCACCTCCGCAGTCTGTGCGGCGGTGGCCAGCAGCGAAGCCTGCATACGTATATTGACTCCTTTTTAGTTAGACTCCTGCGATATTTAATAGATCCTCTATTCGGCTTTTCTTTCCGAACGCCAAACAGAGCATCAGGGGCTACTGTCTATGCGGTAATATTTTTACATATTTTTACTTATCTCGAAGCCTGTTAGAAGGCTAGCACAAGCTTTAGTCAGTCCGCTTTTGGCAGACTGAACCTTCTGGACCACCGTACTCATAATGGTACGGTGCTCCTCGTCGATGGAGGTGCCCTTAAGCACCTCCAGCAGATTGTCCGGCGCCTCCGGTTGGGCGGAGGACGCCGGCTCAATAGGCTTGCTCCTCTTGGCAGGAGTTCGCCTGCCGCGGTCCAGAACCGTTGATGATTCCGGCGCGGTGTCCGGCTTAAAGCCGGACTTGGAGCCCTAGGGGGTCTTGTCCCCTTTACTCCTGGAGTCCGGGAGGTCGCCTCGCGGCTCCTCCTGGACCACCTCCTCTTGCCCCGGAGCTTGTCGCGACGCCACTTCGGCGTCATCCACAGCACAGGGGGAGGCAGCGGGCGGAACTGAATTCACGTTCGATGAATCCAGGGAGCCGCTCGACGACTCATTGAGCCCGTCCTTGGGCGGGCTGGATGATTATATTCGACATCAGGGAAAGCTGTGCAACAAAAGGAATATCACGAGTTACTCTGGTATCCGAACACTTACGATTTCACCAGGGAAAGCTGTGCAACAAAAGCTGACCTGGACTACGTTGACAAGCTTGAGCTGCTTGTTCACCAGGGACTGGATGCATTTTTGCAGTCCGGTCACCTCTTCTTCGTCGCTCCACGACAAGCCCGTCTCCTTCCAGGACGTGAGCCGTGTAGGGGGTCCCGATCGGAATTCAGGGGCTGCGATCCACTTCGGATCGCGTGACTCGGTGATGTAAAACCACCCTGACTGCCACCCCTTCAAGGTCTCCACGAAGGAGACCTCGAGCCATAGGACGTTGGCTATTTTGCCCGCCATGGCACCTCCGCACTCCGCCTGGTTTCCGCGCACCACCTTTGGCTTGACGTTGAAGGTCTTGAGTCAGAGGCCGAAATGGGGGCGGATGCAGAGGAAAGCCTCGCACACGATGATAAACGTCGAGATATTGAGGATGAAGTTCAGGGCCAAATCGTGGAAATCTAGGCCATAGTAGAACATGAGCCCGCGGACAAATGGGTGGAGAGAAAAATCCAGTCCGTGAAGGAAGTGGGGAAGAAATATTACCCTCTCATGGGGCCTTGGGGTGGGGAGAAGCTGCCCCTCCTCAGGAAGCCGGTGCGCGATGTCTTTGGACAGGTATCCGGCCTTCCTTAGCCTTTTGACATGGCCCTCCGTGATGGAGGAGACCATCCACTTGCCTCACGCTCCGGACATTGTTGGAGAAGGTTGAGGTAGGAAGTGCGGGCTTGGGCGTTGTAGCTCGGGTGCGCAGAAGATGGATAGGCAAAGGAGGAAGAAGGCGTAGGTAAAAAGGTGGATCCTTATCCCCTTATATGAGCGGATGCGACTATGCATCCCCATCGGCCTAGTAAAACTCGCTTGCCTCCCAAGCACCGTGATAAATGGCGCGGTTGGGTTACCCACGTCCGTATTGATGAGAATCCCGTAAATGAGGGACACGATCTCTGCTTTGACAAGACGTGCCAAGGAAACCGCCTCGCAAAACACGCTGAGGTGGAAAAGTGAAAACGATTCGAATAAAGGCTTGGCCGTAGTGTGATGTCACGCTGCGGAATACGTCAGCAGATTAGATTTGTGTTAATATTATTCTCTCTGTGGCAATACGTGGAAACTTATTTTGCAGAGCTGGACACTACTCTTGGTGTTTACAAACTTTTATGAAGAATTTGGAGGAGGAACCCGCCTTGCAATGCCGAAGACAATCTACGCGCCAGACTCGTCGTCATTGAAGTCTGGTTCAGGAGCTACTGAGGGAGTCCTGGATTAGGGGGTGTTCGGGTAGCTGGACTATACCTTCAGCCGAACTCCAGGACTATGAAGATACAAGATTGAAGACTTCGTCCCGTGTCCGGATGGGACTTTCCTTGGCGTGGAAGGTAAGCTTGGCGATGCGGATATTCAAGATCTCCTACCATTGTAACCGACTTTGTGTAACCCTAACCCTCTCCGGTGTCTATATAAACCGGAGGGTTTTAGTCCGTAGGACAACTTCATCATACAACAATCATACCATAGGCTAGCTTTTAGGGTTTAGCCTCCTTGATCTCGTGATAGATCTACTCTTGTATTACCCATATCATCAATATTAATCAAGCAGGACGTAAGGTTTTACCTCCATCAAGAAGGCTCAAACCTGAGTAAAACATCGTGTTCCTTGCCTCCTGTTACCATCCGGCCTAGAGGCACAATTCGGTACCCCTACCCGAGATCTGCCGGTTTTGACACCAACACCGACGGTAAAGGAATCCCACAGGTAAAACCCCTGCAGTAATTGATGAATTGAGATATTTGTGTAGCTAGGATGGACAAAATGGAAGAGTTTGAATTGAATTGAGAGCTTGCCGTGCTGCCATGGAGGCCGGGCGCGGGCCTTCTGAGTCTCCTCAGGACCTGGTCCAGCGACTGGAAGCAGTAGCGCGCCTCGGGCGTGCTCTGCCATCGCCGGCCGAACTCTGCGAAGAACTCCTCGGTGACCGGGATTCTGTTGGTGGCGTCGAGTGGGACGAGCGTGACGGGGACGCCGGAGTGGAGCACCACGTAGGCGGCGAAGGGGTCGCAGAACATGTTGAACTCCGCGAATGGGTTGGTGTCGTCGGCGGTGAAGAGGTTCCCCGGCACCCGCACGCCGCCGCCGGAGACGTAGACGCGCTCGACGTTGCGCCTCAGGTGCGGGTGCGCCATGAGGAGGAGCGCGGCGTTGGTCAGGGCCCCTAAGAGGAGCAGCGTGGTGGGGCCGGCCGACACCGTGTCCACCATCACCTGCTGCGCCGTGGGCTGCCGGAGCGGCTCGTACTGCCGGGGTCCCCGCGGGAGGAAGCCCCTCCGGACGCCGGAGTTGGTGTCGGTGTCCAGGCGCCCGTCGTGGCTTCCCGGGGGGATGGCCTGCCGGTACCGGCAGCCGCCCGCCGTGGACGGTGGTCATGCCCTGCCGTACATACGTATTTTTACATGTCGGTAAATGGTAATGAGTAGCATGCCGGCGGCCGAGTCATCGATCAATGCATTTCTCATGTTGTTAGTAGTACCTGGTCTATGAGAGGGAGGTAGCCGCCGACGTCGGGGTGTATCTCGCCGGCGTCCGATATGCCTCCGTCGCCGCCGACGCCGACGGCGATGTCGTCGCGGCCCATCATGTAGAGGATGTCGTAGAGCTGGTTGACCCCGTGGCCGGCGTCGATCCATGCGTTGGCGTTGATGGTAATGGCCTACAACAGACAGTGTAGGTTCACATCACAACTTACCAACGGGGTCAGCAGAACATTCCATTTCCAGCATGCATGTGAGCGCGGCGACGACGAGTGGCATGGCACCAAATTACCTTGACGTCGAACTTGGACCGGTCCTGCTTGAGGACGTAGAGCAGCGCGAAGAGGGTGTCCGTGTCCGTGTCCACCAGGATCCTCCTCGGCACCGGCGCCCCCGCCGCGGCAACGGCGACTACGGCAAAGAGTGACACCAGGGCCACGGCCGCCGTCCATGACCGTGAACTCTTCCTCCTCGCCTGCTCCATGGGAAGGAGGCGGTGCTTCGAACTTGCCAGTTGATGCCTGACTCGAGCTCGAGCTATGCCTTTCGGTGTGTGCGCCTCTTATGGGAGATGGCTCAGCCCCTCCTCCCCTTAGGCATTAATGGAATAATGGTAGCTTGTCGATCGGCTACAGTTGTGTACATGCGGGTGCGCGATTGATTGTTACACAAATGCAAAGGCAGGCACGTTTCTTGGGCTACGATCGATCGGTTTCTGATGGTACGGATGGCACGAGGAGCACAGTTTCATCACGACAGGGAAGGATTCGTGTCCGTCTATCGTATGGCCATGCGGGACTTGATCGTACTTTTTTCGGACTTCCGTGTAGTTGGGCTGGCTACGCAACTGTCCGCATCCATGTCAGCAGACCCAACCCCCCCCTCCCCCCCCCCTTTCAGTCCGCGGACAGATGCAAGAACAAATTTACGAATCAGCGTTGGACACACCCTTACAAACATGCAAAAACCGCCTGCCTTATGAGCAGTTGAACAATTCAGCACATTCCTAGCTGATGTAAGGAATTGAATGCACACAAGTACACATACATGGTTATAATTGTGTGGTTAGGTATATTAGGACGGTACATATGTGTGGTTGTGCGATGATGGGTCGACAGATGGTGGCAGCACAAAGCGATGTCTGGTGGTGCTTTTTGAGTGCATATGCACTAGTTTCAGAGATGAAAACTCTAGGTACAACCTTCATTAGTTGAACCTGGCTCGTGCGCCATTCACTTCTTGGATCCGTTGTTACTGAAGCACCTCTATGGAGCACTTCTTGGAGGCGTTGTTACTGAAGCACCTCTTGTTGTCCGGGGTTGCCATCATTAATGGTGGTGGTGGTTGTTGTTTGTTGTAACTGTTATGTCAGGTCGCTTTTTTATATTTGTCATAATTTGTTATGTGCATCTTTGATGTCTTGAGTAAATCTTAAGTCGTGTTGATGCAGAGGCTAGATATAATTGATACTAATATCTTCCCTTTACCAAAAGAAAACACACACATCACGCATAAAAAACAGACCCCGCGTCGTCCTTGTGGGCGACTCGAGTGGCGGCTTGATCCCTTTTTTCTGGAAACCCTCTCGTGAGACCTCCCCTCGCTATCGCGGGCTAGCGCCGTTGGGCTTGTCCTCGAGGCTGATGATGGTGGCGGCTTCCACTCCCGTGGCTCTTTGGGCGACATTTGATGAGGTGTGAAGGCTGATGCTGCAGTAGCGGCACTGGTGCTCCACGTATCCCGCGGAAGCATGGTTGGGGACGACCAGATCGGCACGATGGTGCCTACCGCCGCCGCTCATGGATGCCATAGAGAGGGAGCGTTCATCGTTGGAAGTGGCCGCTTGTGGCGCAGTCATCTTCCTTGATAGGAGGATGGGAGCATGGAATACATATGATTGAGTGGGTGTTCCCGGGTCGTGCTTCTGACTCGCTCTTCAAATTTCTTGCCTTCTTGCAGTACTGGCATCCGCTCGCTAGGCCGAGGGATCGTGATCGTCTTTAGCTCTTGCTGGACGCCCTGGTGTCTACCGCGCGTCGGCTCTCCGCCCGCCTGCCCGCCTGCTTCGTAGCTTGCCCCTGGTGGCCTTTGTCGTTTCTATTTCTTTCATTTGGGCGTCTTTGTGTTGTGGCCCCAGCTTTTCTCTTTTATGACTTTGTTTGAGACGTGGTTGTACGGACGTATGCTTTATCTATAAAGCAGGGCGAAAGCCTGTTTCGAGAATACATATGATTCTCCTCATCCATGGTTGTGTCTTGCCTCTTCCTCCATCCCGCGCAGCTCGGGCGGTGCATACAACCTGGGAGGTGTTGACCACCCATGCTAGGGACGCTACTCCTCGGGTGACTCTTTGGTGTTGATGCGTGGCAAGTTGAGGTGGTGGACAAGTGCGGTTGTCGCGGCTGTCTCTCGCCTCCCCAGCAGAGAGGCGATGGTCATGGTGGTCCTCCACTCGGGCTTGGGCCCAAGGTCCGATGATGCCGTGAATATGGCCTGCATGCTACTGGGCAGTTGTCGGTTGGACGATGGTCATCTGAGGGACTTCGACATGTATGATCTGCGTCCATAGGCGAGGACGACGGAGCTAGTGGCAGTGCATGTGTGACGCCCCCGATTTGACCGTACACTAATCATGCACGCAAATGTGTACGATCAAGATCAAGGACTCACGGGAAGATATCACAACACAACTCTACAAATAAAATAAGTCATACAAGCATCATATTACAAGCCAGGGGCCTCGAGGGCTCGAATACAAGAGCTCGATCATAGACGAGTCAGCGGAAGCAACAATATCTGAGTACAGACATAAGTTAAACAAGTTTGCCTTAAGAAGGCTAGCACAAACTGGGATACAGATCGAAAGAGGCGCAGGCCTCCTGCCTGGGATCCTCCTAACTACTCCTGGTCGTCGTCAGCGGGCATCACGTAGTAGTAGGCACCTCCGGTGTAGTAGGAGTCGTCGTCGACGGTGGCGTCTGGATCCTGGGCTCCAACATCTGGTTGCGACAACCAGGAAGAAGGAATAGGGGAAAAGAGGGAGAAAGCAACCGTGAGTACTCATCCAAAGTACTCGCAAGCAAGGAGCTACACTACATATGTATGCATTGGTATCAACTGGAACAAGGCTATCATATGTGGACTGAACTGCAGAATGCCGGAATAAGAGGGGGATAGCTAGTACTTTCGAAGACTACGCTTCTGGCAGCCTCCGTCTTGCAGCATGTAGAAGAGAGTAGACTGAAGACCTCCAAGTAGCATCGCATAGCATAACCCTAACCGCTGATCCTCCCCTCGTCGCCCTGTGAGAGAGCGATCACCGGTTGTATCTGGCACTTGGAAGGGTGTGTTTTATTAAGTATCCGGTTCTAGTTGTCATAAGGTCAAGGTACAACTCCAAATCGTCCTGTTACCGAAGATCACGGCTATTCGAATAGATTAACTTCCCTGCAGGGGTGCACCACATACCCCAACACGCTCGATCCCATTTGGCCGGACACACTTTCCTGGGTAATGCCCGGTCTCGGAAGATCAACACGTCGCAGCCCCACCTAGACCAACAGAGAGGTCAGCACGCCGGTCTAAACCTAAGCGCCCAGGGGTCTGGGCCCATCGCCCTTAGCACACCTGCACGTTGCGAACGCGGCCGAAAGCAGACCTAGCCTAGTGGCCTTCTAGTCCAATCCGGCGCGCGCCACTCAGTCGCTGACGTCACGAAGGCTTCGGCTGATACCACGACGCCGGGATACCCATAACTACTCCCGCGTAGATGGTTAGTGCGTATAGACCAAATGGCCAGACTCAGATCAAATACCCAGATCTCGTTAAGCGTGTTAAGTACCTGCGAACGCCGACCAGGGCCAGGCCCACCTCTCTCCTAGGTGGTCGAAACCTGCCCTGCCGCTCCGCCTCAAAACTCCACTCGCGGGTGCTCCTCAAGCCGACCCGTCTTTAGTCACCACATGTATCATGTATAAAGTATATAGTATATACCCGTGATCAACTCCCGAGTGATCACGGCCCGATAGTATAGCAAGGCAGACGGACAAGAATGTGGGGCCACAGATGATAAACTGGCATCCTATACTAAGCATTAGGATTGCAGGTAAGGGTAACAACAGTAGTAGCAAGGACAGGCTATGCATCAGTATAGGATTAACGGGAAGCAGTAACATGCTACGCTACTCTAATGCAAGCAGTATAGAGAAGAGTAGGCGATATCTGGTGATCAAAGGGGGGGGCTTGCCTGGTTGCTCTGGCAAGAGAGAGGGATCGTCAACTCCGTAGTCGTACTGGGTAGCAGCGGCGTCGGTCTCGGTGTCTATCGAGAGAAGAGGGGGGAGAAACAATAAATATATAAGCAAGCATATGCATAGTGATGCATGACATGACAAGTAACGACGTTAGAGGTGCCCTAACGCGGTATTAGGTGATACCGGTGAAGGGGGATAACATCCGGGAAAGTATCCCCGGTGTTTCGCGTTTTCGAACAGATGAACCGGAGGTGAAATGTTGCAGGTTCACTATGCTAGGGACGCGTGGCAGGCGAACGGGCTGCGTATCCGAATTCGTCTCGTCGTTCTGAGCAACTTTCATGTAGAGAGTATTTCCATCCGAGTTACGGATTAAAAGATATGATTTTTAAAAGAATTTATTAATTTCTGGAATTTAATTATTTATTTTATTTAATTCGAAATTGAATTTATGACATCAGCATGATGTAATGCTGACGTCAGCAGTCAACAGGGGTTGACTGGTCAACCTGACCAGTGGGTCCCACTGGTCAGTGACACATTTTAATTGGACATATTAATTAACCTAATTAGTATTAATTAGGGGGGTGGGCCCCACTGTCATTGACTGATTAACCAAAATAGATTAACTAGTTTAATCGGTAATTAGGTTAATCTAATCAGAATTAGTTAAGTTAATTAATTTATTTATTTAATTAACTGATTAATTAATATTTTTATTATTTTCTTTTAATCTTTCTTTTTGAAACGTTCTGGGGCTGGGCCCCGTTTGGCAGTGTCCCAAAGGGGCGATGCGGTTTACAGGCGCTAGCGGGCGCCGGGTCTCGGGCGTCGCCCGAGCGAGGGGGGGAGCGAGGCAAGGCCAGTGGCAAACACCGGCGAGGAGCGTGGCGCAGCGCGCGGCGCGGGGTGCAGGCGAGGGCTGCCGTGGCCGCAGGGGTGAGGCGCGCCCTGGGCATGCGCGAGCTTGAGGGAAAGCAGCAGGGGGGTGGCCGGAGCTGGGGCTGCCGGAGTGGCTCACAGGGAGGGGAGGTGAGGCGAGGCGCGCGGCGGGAGTGCGAGGGCGCGTGCGCACGACGGCTATGGCCGCGGTCGGCGAGCAGGAAACCAGGGGAAGGAGGAGTGGTGCTCACAGGGGGGCACGTAGGGTCCAGGGCAACGGGGGGGCGAGGAGGAGGACGGAGACGATGCGGCGGAGGGGATGCAGGCCGGCGGTGAGGCTCCGGCGGCGGGGTGGACATAGGCGATGGCGTCCGGCTAGGTGGCGGCGCGATGGCTCCGGCGGCAGCGTCGGGGCGCCGTGGGCGCCCAGATCCAGAACGGGGAGGAGGAGGTTGAGGACGGGGCGTCAGGGCGTCGAGCGACGAGGAGGACGGCGAGGCGGGGGCGCTCTGGGTGGCGTCGGTGCGACGATGGCGGGACGGGCGCGGGTGCTCGAGCTCGATCCAGAAGGGGATCGAGGAAAGTGGGGGGGGGGGGGTGCGTGGGGAGTGGGCAGTGGGTTAGGGTTTCGGTCGGGTGGGGGTTAAGGGAGTGGGGGGGGGGCTGGGCCGTGGGGTGAGCCGGCCCGTTCGGGCGGCTGAGGCCAGCTGGGCCACTTGGCCCAGCGGGGGGGGGGGGGTCCTGTTTTTTTTCCTTTTCTGTTTATTTTTACCTTTGTTTTATAAATTATAAATCTAGCCCCTAAATTAGTACTAATACTTATGACACTGCCATAATTGATTTGGCACCCTAATCAATTAGTTTATATTTGTTCAGTATTTAAAAGACATTTAAATATCAGTTTTACTGTAGTTTTTATTAAACTAGCGCTTTTAACTACTTTATAAAAAAATGTTTTCTCCACCATAATTACCTACGCATTATTTGTCACCTCTCGGACATTTTAGATTTAAAGTTTGAAAACTTTGATGTTTGCATTGATTTTAAATTTGAAGTTTGAACTGGGTTTCTAACCGACGTGAGTTTAACAACAGTAGCTGAGGGGGCGTGGCATCGTTAACGCAGGACTACTGTAGCCTAATTATCCGGGCGTCACAATTCTCCTCCACTACAAGAAATCTCGTCCCGAGATTTAAGGGGGAAGTAAAGGGGGAAGGTTCGGGTTACGAAATTCTAGGGAGTGTTCTTGGTCTTGGTTGTTCTTCTCGAAGAGGTTGATCCATTACATTGATACTTCATTTCTCTGCTTCGGGTAATCATGAGGAAGTCGGCATCCTTTCTTCGGGAACTCCATCGTACTTACGAATAGGTAAGGGGAAGGTTGATAACGATAGGATGCTATAAGGGGTAATCATATAGGGTTATCCCATGAATGAACACATGACTATCTCTCGAGTTGAACAAATGGAACACATCGAGAGCAAAGTAAGACGGTACAATAAGAAGTTTCAAGCGGATAGACAATCGTTCGATGCCTAATCAGAAGGTGAAAGGGTTTCAGGGCAACGAGAATAGGTATTGCGCCTCATACTAGAATAGATCACTAGACAGGTGGTCCGTGAATTACATACGAATTCAAGCGCGAGGAATAACCTTGGGAACAGGTGGTGTACAGGAGAGTCAGGTTTCGATCCTGTGGAACTATGGGTTATGGGCCCACCATGTGGGTTAAAAGTAGGGAGGCGGTGACGATTTGCACGATCATGTAGGCAAGGTGTGTCAGAGTATAGCCTGTCAGCTATGTCAGCAACAACATCGATACCAAGGGCGAGGGACGAAGAGAACCATTTTCCTGCTCGTTGAACGAGGCGAGCCAATAGGCAAGGTTCTCGTCCATCGGTGGCTACCGAAATGTCATCAACAATAGTAACAGGGTCTTGCTGACAGAATTGTACACCGAGGTGTTTACATAAGCAGGAGAATATTACCACTTAGATCATATAGATCACAAGACGCGTTAAACCAACCAATGGAAAGGCAAATATGATTATCAGATTAAACAGAACAATGGAAAGGAAAATGGGTTTAAACACACATTTCAAAGGTATATCCTTCCCAAGGACAAGTAGAGCATGATATCCATGAAAGGATATAATGTAGAAAACTCTTTAGGTATGGGAGAGAATTTTCATGACATTATCCATACAGCGGTGTTTGGATAATTGAGCAGGAAACATTTAACATTGGGCTTCACTTGTTCCTGTTCAAAATCGGAGTACCACAGACATGCTTCAAGATAGCATGGACATGGTCAACAGGTGAGTATCAGACTTTGGAAACACAAAGGGTCTATTAGGAATAACTTGTAGAATAAGTCTTACAATTTCCTCATGGAAGAGTGGATAACCTTGCTGAAAGGAAACTATAACAATAGGTCCTCCGGCCAGGTGTGCTAGGCATGACATCATCTTACCGGGTCATATAAGGACCAATGTTATGACTCCTGGAAAATATTCCAACCATCATATCTGACCGAGTTTCAGATCTGATTGGAGTCAGGATACCTCAGACTCAGGATGCCTGAGATAAAAAGGTACGACAAGAATTGACGAGAAGACCTCGTAAGATTCTCGGGAAATGAACTATGGAAGCGAGTTTCGAAACAAGAGTTCGTCAGTAAACCAAGGAGAGGGTGAGGAGGTGGCTGATGAACTCAGCGACAAATCATTGGGATTTCCAACAGATGGATTTCCACAATTATGCGAACAAAGAGATAACATTTGTCAGATCAAATGATATAGTGAGGTATGCTCGAGGAAAACATACACAATTAAACATTGGTAGAAGGTGCACCCGAACTACGGTCTTAGGTAGCATAATCAATGTTAGAAGGTGATTCGATAACAAATGGCCTAAGAATGAGATGTCGACCATTAACTTCAAAGCAATAAGGTTGCTAGAAGTTTTAAAATTACTAGTCCATTTGTCGGTATTCCGGTTAGGAACAACATGGGGACCAAGACAAGAATGGTGATGGCGATAAGTATCACCTATATCAAGAATTATCAAGAGGTGGTGAAATTCTCACGACATTCTTGACATAGAGGATGGTAATACCCCAAGGTAAAGGAGAACCAATGTTGGATAGCAAGGTATAACACAAAACACGAACAAGTTTGTGTTGAACGGAAGGCAATAAAGTGGTAGATGATAAAACAAATCATCGAGGGCAAGGATGGTATTTCTCATCATAAATTCAATTGATACCTTGGAAGGAGTCAATTGTTGATGATGATCACGACAATTTTTGTCGAGAGATTTCATGAGGATGTAATCGATCAGCGATGACACCAAGCCAAGGGAATGATGAAGCAAGAGGTTATTGGAACCACAGGTACGACACAAACTCGAAATCAAGCTTGTTGTTCAAGGCGAAATGGAATTATGAGGGAGATCGACGTAAGCTTAGCTCATCATCGAAAGTTGTGCTCCGGGGTTAAGGACCAGGTAGCACAGTTAAAATCGGCACGATAATGATATAGCCGAGCAGGTTAGGATTTACGTGATCGAGTTCAAATTCGTAAGTAATGAAGGTTACCAAGAGTTGTTTAATCGCGGTGTGAACTCGATTCAGTTATCGATGTCTTTGAGTGTTTATTAACTCAGAGCCCGTGAAAGAAATTTTTTTTGGAATCAGTGAGAATGTAATACTTGATGAAGAACGCATAAGAAGTTATGCAGTTCCGTGATAATCTCGAGACACCAGAGGGGGTAATACTCAACGAAAGATCAAAGTAAAGGTTAGAATGGTGTATTGATCCACAGAAGACAAGTGCTTAAACTTGCCCGAGAAATGGGATCTAAGAAGAACATATGATCGGAACCACGCTTGCAAAGGATCAATTCACCAATACCAAAGGATATTATATTAAGGAAATAATTATTATTACAAGAAGCTTCCATGATAGGATCTACATCGTGTCCATGGGCATGAACACAAAGGTCCAAGGTCGACTCCCACTTCTGCAATGCATAATCTTTCATTCACAGCTCTAATAAAACGATTTCAGTGTGAAAACCTACCAGGTGAATTACTAGAGGAGTATGACCGCTGAAAAGTTTCCGGGTTCACACAGATTAAGGAAGGCATAATGTTCAACCCATCGGGATATCTTAGAAATATATACCACAAGTTTCAAGAGTAAATATCACAAGCTCGAAAGTAGAGCAAGGTTGAGAAAGTACATGATACAATTTACCAAAGGCATTATGTATCCGAGGGAAGGCTCACAAGGTTATTGAATATGAAGGACGATGTCAGATAAAATCCAAAAAGTATCTGACGGTCCATAACAGGGCTGACGTGAGTATCGGTTCTCAATCAGAGGAAGAAGGAATGCAAAGGCATCAGATTATAGGAACAACTGACTAATTCAAAGCTCAATGCAAGGAAATTTATGATCCTCAATCAAGGGATCAGAAGCAAACACTCTGATTAAGGATGGATAAGTTGCGTAGACTTAGGGGTACAATCGATGGTAATCCGACTGGTCAGGAACCAACTCATGTTTAAAGGGATGTCTGAGCCGGAAAGATGAATTAGAAGAGTTGATAGATGATTGTGTGCATTCGCACACATGTTGAATCAATAGGATCAAAATGACGGTGTCAAAAGATACTAGTGAATATTGCTAGTGATATGGGAGCATCCATAATGTAAGCATACAAGTATTTGCAGAGCATTAGTTGCTAAGGATTTTCGGAGGATTGAATAGTATTTCAAAGACTTTTGTGAAACACCTGAACAACTGGGGATGAGCGGATACTCGAAAAGTGCGAGAAATTATTCTTAGGGGTATTCAGGTGGCAAAGAACTGCAAGGCAGTAGGCACAAAATATTCTCGGGTTTACAGCGGAGAGTATCTTCAGGGTCTTCACGTGCAGCAGACGATCATCAGTAATAAGGGGCTCTCCGGGTGAAAGTGATAACGAGATCCTAATGTTAGATTTAGCAAAATTCATTTAACCCGAGTAGGAGAGAGTTCAGAGTCCCAGAGTAAAGGTCGAGGAGTAAAAGATCCTAGTACCACCCGATGGCGACGTGGGCCCGTAAGGCACACAGCCAAGTTAGTAAAAGTTTTTGCAATGTCTAGACTCGACTTCGGCCAAGGAGTGTGGAAGGGGGGGTTCCTACAGGCAGTCGGCTCTGATACCAACTTGTGACGCCCCCGATTTGACCGTACACTAATCATGCACGCAAATGTGTACGATCAAGATCAAGGACTCACGGGAAGATATCACAACACAACTCTACAAATAAAATAAGTCATACAAGCATCATATTACAAGCCAGGGGCCTCGAGGGCTCGAATACAAGAGCTCGATCATAGACGAGTCAGCGGAAGCAACAATATCTGAGTACAGACATAAGTTAAACAAGTTTGCCTTAAGAAGGCTAGCACAAACTGGGATACAGATCGAAAGAGGCGCAGGCCTCCTGCCTGGGATCCTCCTAACTACTCCTGGTCGTCGTCAGCGGGCATCACGTAGTAGTAGGCACCTCCGGTGTAGTAGGAGTCGTCGTCGACGGTGGCGTCTGGATCCTGGGCTCCAACATCTGGTTGCGACAACCAGGAAGAAGGAATAGGGGAAAAGAGGGAGAAAGCAACCGTGAGTACTCATCCAAAGTACTCGCAAGCAAGGAGCTACACTACATATGTATGCATTGGTATCAACTGGAACAAGGCTATCATATGTGGACTGAACTGCAGAATGCCGGAATAAGAGGGGGATAGCTAGTACTTTCGAAGACTACGCTTCTGGCAGCCTCCGTCTTGCAGCATGTAGAAGAGAGTAGACTGAAGACCTCCAAGTAGCATCGCATAGCATAACCCTAACCGCTGATCCTCCCCTCGTCGCCCTGTGAGAGAGCGATCACCGGTTGTATCTGGCACTTGGAAGGGTGTGTTTTATTAAGTATCCGGTTCTAGTTGTCATAAGGTCAAGGTACAACTCCAAATCGTCCTGTTACCGAAGATCACGGCTATTCGAATAGATTAACTTCCCTGCAGGGGTGCACCACATACCCCAACACGCTCGATCCCATTTGGCCGGACACACTTTCCTGGGTAATGCCCGGTCTCGGAAGATCAACACGTCGCAGCCCCACCTAGACCAACAGAGAGGTCAGCACGCCGGTCTAAACCTAAGCGCCCAGGGGTCTGGGCCCATCGCCCTTAGCACACCTGCACGTTGCGAACGCGGCCGAAAGCAGACCTAGCCTAGTGGCCTTCTAGTCCAATCCGGCGCGCGCCACTCAGTCGCTGACGTCACGAAGGCTTCGGCTGATACCACGACGCCGGGATACCCATAACTACTCCCGCGTAGATGGTTAGTGCGTATAGACCAAATGGCCAGACTCAGATCAAATACCCAGATCTCGTTAAGCGTGTTAAGTACCTGCGAACGCCGACCAGGGCCAGGCCCACCTCTCTCCTAGGTGGTCGAAACCTGCCCTGCCGCTCCGCCTCAAAACTCCACTCGCGGGTGCTCCTCAAGCCGACCCGTCTTTAGTCACCACATGTATCATGTATAAAGTATATAGTATATACCCGTGATCAACTCCCGAGTGATCACGGCCCGATAGTATAGCAAGGCAGACGGACAAGAATGTGGGGCCACAGATGATAAACTGGCATCCTATACTAAGCATTAGGATTGCAGGTAAGGGTAACAACAGTAGTAGCAAGGACAGGCTATGCATCAGTATAGGATTAACGGGAAGCAGTAACATGCTACGCTACTCTAATGCAAGCAGTATAGAGAAGAGTAGGCGATATCTGGTGATCAAAGGGGGGGGCTTGCCTGGTTGCTCTGGCAAGAGAGAGGGATCGTCAACTCCGTAGTCGTACTGGGTAGCAGCGGCGTCGGTCTCGGTGTCTATCGAGAGAAGAGGGGGGAGAAACAATAAATATATAAGCAAGCATATGCATAGTGATGCATGACATGACAAGTAACGACGTTAGAGGTGCCCTAACGCGGTATTAGGTGATACCGGTGAAGGGGGATAACATCCGGGAAAGTATCCCCGGTGTTTCGCGTTTTCGAACAGATGAACCGGAGGTGAAATGTTGCAGGTTCACTATGCTAGGGACGCGTGGCAGGCGAACGGGCTGCGTATCCGAATTCGTCTCGTCGTTCTGAGCAACTTTCATGTAGAGAGTATTTCCATCCGAGTTACGGATTAAAAGATATGATTTTTAAAAGAATTTATTAATTTCTGGAATTTAATTATTTATTTTATTTAATTCGAAATTGAATTTATGACATCAGCATGATGTAATGCTGACGTCAGCAGTCAACAGGGGTTGACTGGTCAACCTGACCAGTGGGTCCCACTGGTCAGTGACACATTTTAATTGGACATATTAATTAACCTAATTAGTATTAATTAGGGGGGTGGGCCCCACTGTCATTGACTGATTAACCAAAATAGATTAACTAGTTTAATCGGTAATTAGGTTAATCTAATCAGAATTAGTTAAGTTAATTAATTTATTTATTTAATTAACTGATTAATTAATATTTTTATTATTTTCTTTTAATCTTTCTTTTTGAAACGTTCTGGGGCTGGGCCCCGTTTGGCAGTGTCCCAAAGGGGCGATGCGGTTTACAGGCGCTAGCGGGCGCCGGGTCTCGGGCGTCGCCCGAGCGAGGGGGGGAGCGAGGCAAGGCCAGTGGCAAACACCGGCGAGGAGCGTGGCGCAGCGCGCGGCGCGGGGTGCAGGCGAGGGCTGCCGTGGCCGCAGGGGTGAGGCGCGCCCCGGGCATGCGCGAGCTTGAGGGAAAGCAGCAGGGGGGGTGGCCGGAGCTGGGGCTGCCGGAGTGGCTCACAGGGAGGGGAGGTGAGGCGAGGCGCGCGGCGGGAGTGCGAGGGCGCGTGCGCACGACGGCTATGGCCGCGGTCGGCGAGCAGGAAACCAGGGGAAGGAGGAGTGGTGCTCACAGGGGGGCACGTAGGGTCCAGGGCAACGGGGGGGCGAGGAGGAGGACGGAGACGATGCGGCGGAGGGGATGCAGGCCGGCGGTGAGGCTCCGGCGGCGGGGTGGACATAGGCGATGGCGTCCGGCTAGGTGGCGGCGCGATGGCTCCGGCGGCAGCGTCGGGGCGCCGTGGGCGCCCAGATCCAGAACGGGGAGGAGGAGGTTGAGGACGGGGCGTCAGGGCGTCGAGCGACGAGGAGGACGGCGAGGCGGGGGCGCTCTGGGTGGCGTCGGTGCGACGATGGCGGGACGGGCGCGGGTGCTCGAGCTCGATCCAGAAGGGGATCGAGGAAAGTGGGGGGGGGTGCGTGGGGAGTGGGCAGTGGGTTAGGGTTTCGGTCGGGTGGGGGTTAAGGGAGTGTGGGGGGGGGGGGCTGGGCCGTGGGGTGAGCCGGCCCGTTCGGGCGGCTGAGGCCAGCTGGGCCACTTGGCCCAGCGGGTCCTGTTTTTTTTCCTTTTTTTTGCTCGTTTTCCTTTTCTGTTTATTTTTACCTTTGTTTTATAAATTATAAATCTAGCCCCTAAATTAGTACTAATACTTATGACACTGCCATAATTGATTTGGCACCCTAATCAATTAGTTTATATTTGTTTAGTATTTAAAAGACATTTAAATATTAGTTTTACTGTAGTTTTTATTAAACTAGCGCTTTTAACTACTTTATAAAAAAAATGTTTTCTCCACCATAATTACCTACGCATTATTTGTCACCTCTCGGACATACCTGGCAATGGCGGAGTTCTTTGCGTCGTTACGCCGATGAAAACCCACGATCTCCAGGGTGAAAACCCACGATCTGATCTCGGTTGTTGGATTCGGCGATGGCGACACTTGAACATCGTTCCCTTCTTGGAGGCGTTGCATTGGAGAGCCTTTCTTGGAGTCCTTGTGCTGTCAAGGGACGGTTGGTGTCGGTCACTGTTGTATATTGTCAGTCGTTGTTTCCATTGCTTTGGTTTTTTCTCTCCATCCGCCTAGACATAGGTTCGGCCTTGTATGACTTTGCTCTTTGCCGGTGTGATCGTTTAGGTGCGTTTTTCTTGTTGGTTTTGTGCATCTTATTTATGCAGAGGCTAGGTGTGTACTCGTTATTATTGTATCCCTCCATGCTAGACTATGAGTCAATAAAAAACACACACTTTATCAATAAAATGTTGTGCATATGAATTGAATTTACTGTTTGTCCTGTATTAACATGTCCTCGGGGTGTTCTTGTGCTCGCTAAATGTTCTGCTATGTATCATGTATTAAAAATGAGTTGTACCCCATCTTTGAGAGTCCAATTACGTGCAGTCATCATTAGAGTCCTAAAGTCTGAATCTTTTCCCGGTGACTAACTGTGAGCAAGCTTTTACCGGCATTTGTGATTAATATATTTGGTATTTATTGTATTTACAATATATAGATTTTAAAATTTCTTGTTGGTCTCAATGTAAAGTCATGGATTTTCTGTAAGCTACAACCTTTACATATTAATAGAAATGTAATGATGTTGCATAGAATCGCAGGCAACTGACAACTTGAATTTTAAAGCAAAACAAACAATATCTCTCAAGTGCCAAAATCAATCGAACCCATCTTGAGAAGGTGAATCCAACGCATCAGTGCTCCTTCATAAAAGTGTAACTCTATTAAATCTTCCTTTTACTTTGACGCTAAGATGACTAAATATTCTATTCTCCATGTGGACTTTTTGGTATCTAATTTTTAATTCTTCTTAAGCTGTACCACTATAAGAATCTGTTGTGTCCAGGCCCTGAATTATTTGGTGGCCTGCTCCAAATTGCCTTTTGTTCTTCAAAGCTCGCAACGATGGCAGACTGTTTCTTGTTCGTTAAAGAATTTGCCAATCGATTGTAATATATTTCAACATTGAAATCACTTAACACATGCACCAGCTTTGTACTCTGCTTGCTGATCACAATCTGCCCATCCGTGCTTTTCATAGTATCGGCAAGGACGCTTATTCGCTTCACCTTTAAAGTTGATTTCAGGTCAGATCCTTGAACCATGTAAACCGCACCAAGAACTTCTCCCAAAAATATATCCTGAAAACACGAAAAGTTGCAGATAATTCTTAAATTTGAAATAAAATTATATCTGCAAAGAAAATAATTTTAAATTTTACAGCGAGTATCAACTATCAAGTATGTGCGCAAAAAACAGGGTGATTTGCTGTCTGTTACCACATGGTGATACAGCTTCTTTTTGCTCCGAAGATCCTTCAATAGTGACAACAACTCTTGGACAAAATTTGATTCAGGAGTTTGCCGGGTTTGCTCGAAGGCATCCAGGACAGCCCTGAATGAAGCAGCTTTTCGTTGCATTGTAAGGGGAATGAGTGTGATATTCAGATTGGATTCCAGGACTGTTTTTGCAGCCAGTGGATCAAGAAACATGTTGAACTCTGCGTATCTGTTCGATGGAACAGTGAACACATTCCCCTTCTCATGACCTCCATCTCTGATGAGCCCTCCAACAACATAAATTCTCTGCACATGGAGAAAATGTGTTGAGCAAGATCTTTTCACAGATATTGGGTCAAAACTATAGAGGTCTGGAGATAGGGAGCATACTGACCTCTATCACAGAGCTTGCATCCCTGTCAGAGAGTGAAATGTTTGCCAAATTGGTGAGAGGTCCACTGGTAAGAAGAGTGATCTTGTCCCCTGGACCAAGTTGCCTCCTGACAGACTGCCACACTTCAAAAGCCAGTGGCTGCCGATGTTCTGGATCATCTGTACTTTCAGGAGTGTATCTGATCATGCGATCGATAACCGTGTAAACATTTTGCGCCATTTTCAGTTATCACACTTCTATTCAAATGAAGCAAATGCAGAACTTTTTCCTTACCTTCTAGGACTTCTTGGCAATAACCGAGCCAGTCCATACAATGTATCGGAGTCGATAAATCCACCACTGCCCAACGGAATAGCATACACATTGTTGCAACCAAGGGTTGGATTGCCCATTGCAGTGGTATTGCCAAGGCCAACTGGAATGTCGTCGCGGCCCATCATATGTAGAATGTCATAAATGATATCGATGCTTGCGATATTCGCCCATCCATTGCCATTGACCAAAACTCCCTATAATTAGTCAGTAAAGTAGCTTTCATCAGTAACTTGGCTGTTTAACAGTACAGCATAAAGTTCATTCAACAGATTTTCAGTCAAAGTATACTTTCCCTCACCTTTAGATCTATAACTTCTCTTGGTGCCTTCAAGAGATATATAAGAGAAACAAAATCTCCAGGGCTCATGTCCATGTCAAAAATAACTGGCTTTCCCCTGCTCACGTTTATGAAATCTGGCTTATAAAGAACTTCCCTGTAATATGGGAACTGCGTACTGATGTTAAATCGACCAGCTTGTTTAGCGAGATTTAGGACCTGATGAAGGAAAGAGTTCAGTTAGGGGACATCAATTTAGGACCTGAAGAAAAGAGTTCAGTTAGGGGACA
This sequence comes from Triticum urartu, assembly GCF_056163025.1. Lineage (NCBI taxonomy): Eukaryota > Viridiplantae > Streptophyta > Magnoliopsida > Poales > Poaceae > Triticum > Triticum urartu. The sequence continues at coordinate 449,667,523 of NC_141873.1, forward strand.
GCTATTTGGACCTGACCAAAAGAGTTCAGTTAGGTGGCAGCAATTTAAGAAATTTATGATTCCTCGTAGACAGAGTGAAATTTAGTTACACAATCTGGATGCATATTCTTCTGAAGTGTCTATGCATGTTCAAACTGTTCAATTTAATTTAAATGCTGCGCTCTTTTAGATACTAAATTAGCATGCAAACTCCACTCCAATTTCTAATCATGCATATATACTGCTTAGTGCTTTACCTCTAGGAAGTTCTTGGAAAATTCCCTATCAAACGCGCTATTGTAAACCGGGTTTGGCTTTGCGCTCGTGGCAACACGAACGCGGACTCCTTCTGAACCAGTCACTTCCTTGGTGTATCCATCCTATAAGGAGAAATGCAAGTCACTGTGAATTTATACTACTCTTACATGGGATTTTGTTTTTTGGCATGAGTGACACATAGAGATATCTTACCTGGCATCTACCTGCGTTGCTTCCCGGCACCAAGCAGAAACTATCTCTGATCCCAGTCTGGACATGGCCACTGTGAACACCACCCACCTTCAGACCAAACTTGGGCGTCGCGCGGCCGTCGAAAAACGGGTTTGAGCCGTCGCGCACGCCGTACGGTTTGTTGGAAGTGATCACCGTGATGTTCATGTACTCTAGCTCAGCAAAGTCATTTGCGCCATTGGCGTCGCCATTGCGCATGCTAGAGAAAGCCACACCGGCGGCAAAGGAATCCCACATGTAATAGCCCTGCAGTTACAAGAAAAGAAAAATATTTTCATAATTGATGAATTAAATCTTTAATGACAAGGATGTAAAAAATGGAAAAGATTTTGAATTGGATGGAGAGCTTGCCGTGCTGCCATGGAGGCCGGGAGCCGGCCTTCTGTGTCTCCTCAGGACTAGGTCGAGCGACTGGAAGCAGTAGCGCGCCTCGGGCGTGGTCTGCCACCGCCGGCCGAACTCGGCGAAGTACTCCTCGGTGACCGGGATGGTGTTGGTGGCGTCGAGAGGGACGAGAGTGACGGGGACGCCGGAGTGGAGCACCTGGTAGGCGGCGAAGGGGTCGCCGAACACGTTGAACTCCGCGAACGGGTTGGCGCCGTAGGCGGTGAAGAGGTTCCCCGCCACCCTTACGCCGCCGCCGAGGACGTAGACGCGCTCCACGTTGCGCCTCAGGTGCGGGTGCGCCATGAGGAGGAGCGCGGCGTTGGTGTGGGTCCCAAAGAGGAGCAGCGTGGTAGGGCCCGCCGACACCGTGTCCACCATCACTTGCTGCGCCGTGGGCTGCCGGAGCGGCGCGTACCCCCGGTGGCCCTGCGGGAGGAAGCCCCTACGGAGGCCGCCGTTGGTGTCGGTGTCGAGGCGCCCGCCACGGCGTCCCGGCGGGACGGCTTGCCGGTATCGGCAGCCGCCCACCGTCGACATGCCCTGCCGTACGTAATCTTTTTAGCAAGCTTGTAAATTAATAATGGTAATTCGTGGCTTCGGCGCTTCGCCGGCCGCCGATTCATCGATCAGTACGTACCTGGTCTATCAGGGGGAGGTAGCCGCCGACGTCGGGGTGTATCTCTCCAGCCTCCGATATGCCGCCGTCGCCGCCGACGCCGACGGCAATGTCGTCGCGGCCCATCATGTAGAGGATGTCGTAGAGCTGGTCGACGCCGTGGCCGGCGTCGATCCATGCGTTGGCGCTGATGGTAATGGCCTACGCACAGTGTACGTACGTTCACATCACAACTTATCAGAGTAATGCACTACTACTAGTAGAGTCTAGAGAGGGAGAGAAAATCCGACGCAGTCAAAGGCCAAGATGCGCCATCGTTGTCCTATCTAAATGGCTTCCTCTTTTCCTCTCCAAAGATTGAACGCCTTCCTCTTTCTCTCTCTGAGAAGAGTGTAAACCGCCTCTCCTTTTACAAACCTATAATTAACTAATCGGCAATGTCGACAATGCAAACAATCATTCGAGCCGGCGCACGCGCGCATGCATACGACGATGGAGAGATCCAGCGGCCGTTTTCCACCAAAAGGTAACGTATATGCACGAGCGAACACGACCGGGCCGATGCGATCAGCAGAACATTCTGATTCGCAAATACAAATTTTTAAAAAAATCACCAGGACAGATGATCGGAGATCGATTACTGGGAGGCGATTACGAGTGCCACGACGCATAGCATGCAGCACGAGAGCGGGACGGAGGAGGACACGGCACCAAATTACCTTGACGTCGAATTGGGAGCGGTCCTGCTTGAGGATGTAGAGCAGCGCGAAGAGGTCGTCGGTGTCCATGTCCGTGTCCACCAGGATCCTCCTCGGCGGCGGCGCCCCCGCCGCGGCCACGCCGGCGACCGCAAAGAGGGACACCAGAGCCACGGCGGCCGTCCATGACGGTGAACTCGTCCTCCTCGCCTTCTCCATGAGGAGAAGGCGGTGCTACGACTACTACGGACTATACTAGGGGGGCGGTTGCCAGTTGGTGCCTAGCTCTCTAGCTATGGCTTTCTGCATGATGGGTGCGCCTCTTATGGGAGAGAAGATGGTTCGATCGCGTCCTTCTCCGTGGGCATTAATGGGAGGGGATTGGAAACAGTTGTATACGGGTACGATTATTAATAACCACAATCACACAAATGCAAGGATAAGCACGTTTCTTGGACCGTCGACCGATCCATCCATCGACGGCTCGGATCGAAAGCTCGACCCTATTTTGTTTCGACACCATCGTTTCAGATGTGAGGAACTACAAGGGGCATCTCAGGGGTTTATCTAATCGTATATGGTCATGGACACGTTCGAACGTATGCGCGGTCACATCTCTTCTTGTCTTAAACTTCCTACTTTTTTAAGGGCATCCATCTCATTTGTATATGTTAAACATCACGTAATAATCACATCCGTTCGACCACATCTATTCAATGGCCTACATCGCTCCGATGTTTAGCACTAAACACGTTTAGCACCCTCCATTAATAAACAAAATACATAATATCAATGTTAGTAGCATTAGCCAAGTAATTGTATTCTACCTAATATTAACATGCAATTTATATCTTGCTAATATTAACATGGAATACTTCTAATATATATATATATATATATATATATAGAATACAATTAATATATTGCTTGATACTAACGTGCATTGCACATACACAATTACTCCCTCCATCTCAGTGTCAAAAAAGTCTTACATTGTTGGACGGAGGTAGTACTAGTTTACCAAAGTACTTCTAATAAGATAGTATTTGAAAAGACCTTCTCGGATGTGGCATTGGCCGTTGCAACTTGCGAGTCAACGCGTTGTAAGTAGAAGAGGGCATCGTGGTAGCGCGCCATGGCGACCGCCTCGTTGTCTTCCGTATCAGTTGCCTGGACTTTGGCCTCGACGGCGGCCTTGTGGGCAACGTACCGGCGGGCAGCGGGGATGCGTTCATCCCGACACCGGATAGGACATCAAGGGGCATTGGCCATGATCTCCTCGGAGTTGTGGCGGGTGGCAGCCTAGCATTCAGCAGCATCAGGGACAACAACGACCCGGTGACGGGCAGCGAATTCCTCCTCCTTGGTGACCCGAAGGGTGGCGCGTACCTCGCTCTTGGCTCGGGAGGCATCATGGGGCGGCGCTCCCTTCCTCCTCCTTAGCTTAGGCGACACACTCCTCGCGAGTGAGGGCAACGCTAGGGGCGGCGCTCCATGGCATGGCGGATCAATGCGGAGACAGGCAACCCTCTTGGTGGTCTGAAGGGAAACATGGCAAAAAAGAGAGGCTGGCGACATGACGAAGGTGAGGTTGGTGAAGTGTGGCGAACAAAGGGGACAACCGGGGAAAACTTATGGTTTTAGCGGAGGGCTCCAACAGGAAATCAGGCAGAAGGGGAGGGGTTCGGGGGTAAATGGAATAGGTGTGCCTCGGGGTGGGGTTTTGGGTTGGGCACGCGTGTCCAACCTGACAGCCCGGACATGTCCGGGCAACCCCGTTTCCTCACGTATGGGTTTGAATTGGGCATTCATAGATCTTCTGGATATTTGGAACAAGTTTGGAAACCTCGTTGGGCAATCTTTTTTGTGTCCGCACATGTGCAAACGAACATACGGGGAAAGTGGGCTATGTCCTATGAAAACCAACCAATATTCAATCCTATTTTTCTTATACAAGTATCCAGGTCTAAGCTTTTTTTTCAAGAAAAAACTTCCAATCTATTCATCAAACATCATGGCAGTACAAAAAGTACCAAAAAAAAATACATCCAATGTCAATAGACCACCTAGCGTCAAGTACAATCATTGGAGTGAGCCGTCATCGCCCCTCACCCACCAAAGCAGGGCAACCCTTGTTGTAGTAGACAGTCGAAAAGTCGTCATGCTAAGACCCCAAAGGACTAGAGTAGCAACCATCGCCAATGGAGAGAAGCGTAGATTGAAAAGATCCAACTTAGAGACACACAAATGCAGATGAAGGAAGACCGGATCCATGCAGATTCACCGAAGACAAACACCGACCAAATTCCGCAAGATCCACCGGAGACAACCCTCCACGCGCCCTCCAATGACGTGGGATGCACCACTGGGATGGAGTGTCGTGAGAAGAACTTTATCCCATCTTCAGAGAGCCGTTGCCGCCTCACCTTTCTAAGTAGGACACAAAACCTAAACAGATTAGAAAACACATAAAAGCAAAGTAGGAGCCCTTCGACTGGTAAGGGCCCAGGATCCACCATGCCTCTATGGGCCTAAGGCCACAGGAGACGAGCTGGCCGGAGGCGTGAAAACCATAGATGCCTGAAGTCACTTGTGGGAAAAGTTTGGTCAACTGGAACAAGTTTGCTCGCCTGGAAGATATGGGGGATTGGGAATCAAGAACATTGAATGCTTCAGTCGAGCCATGCAGATACATTGGGATTCCGTTGGAATGAAGGGAACAGACCATGGAAGGGATTTGCAACATCATGTGATGACACAAATAGGCAGTTGTTCTCCAATTGCACTAAAATTCAGTTGGGAGATGGGAGCATTGCAAGTTTCTGGAAAGACCAATGGTTTAACGGTGAGGCACCAAATACAGTGGCTCATAAATTGTTCAAATAGGCAAGGTTCAAGAAAGTTACAGTTAAGGATGGGTTGCATACTGGAAGGTGGATGCAAGGGCTCCAAAGAATGGACAATAAGGAGCGGTTGGCTCAGTTTGTCAAATTATGGAAAGGGGTGCAAATGATCAATTTGTTGGCGGAGAAAGACACATCGTTTGGAATCTCACTGTCAATGGGGCCTACACCACACACTCAGCTTATGAGGCTTAGTTTCTGGCAAAGATTGAACAATCGGGATCGGCAAGGGTGTGGACATGTAAGATGGAAGGAAAAGTGAGGTTTTACATGTGTTTTGCTGCAAAATAGGAACTGGGCGACCGATTGATTGCACGCGAGAGGATGGCCTCACAATGATCTATGCAAACTCTGTGACGAAGAGCTTGAAACCTTTCACTCCTTGCTCTTCAGCATGTACTCATGCGAGGGACTCTCAAATCTCTATTTCATACCATAATCTTTCGATCCCTTTACCCGTTTAACGAAGTGATTGATAGCAGGGCTAGACAAAAAAAGGTCTCACGAAGAAACAAATCCTTTTTGACCACCATACATTGCGAGGATCAGGAAATAGAATAATCACGAATTTCGTGTAATTGGCCAACCTGCTAAGGTAGTTAAAGTAATGATAAATCCGGTTAATAGAATAGATCCTAATGAAAGTCCATCGACTCTCAGTCTCTAGTGCAAATCAAAGATATCTATCCATTTTATAATCCTCCTTGAATTGGATTAAGGGATCCTCCAGTAGGAAATGATAACAGAACGCGTAAGTCGTTAGAAGGAATTGTAATAAATAAATAGATATAGTGTACCACCTAATGATTTTTTTGATGAGGTAAAAAGAAAAATAATAAACCTTCAAATATCAGCAAAACGATATGTATCAAAATAGTGAAAAAGGTCAAATAAGAAGTGTTAAGCTTTTTATCATTCTGGCATCAAGCTCTTTTGCCACGGAGCCTCACCTACAGAATCGTCACTGTAGTAAAGTTTAACCACCAAATTCGGGATGGATTAGTGTGGTTCCTCTACACGCCTAGGACACCAGAATATCAAACCCATAATGAGGAAAGGCATGAGATAAATACTGGCTAGTTGCACTGCACTGTTCGTATGCGAAGGATACTTGGTTTTGATTCCAACAGTGTAATGCCATGATGTGCCATGTGGCTACAACACCACCATCCATTGGTGAGTGGTGGAGGAGTTTGTGCTCTGGCAATAGGCCGAAAGACAAAATCAAAGAGGACCTCATGCTAGCAGTGTCGTGGTTCTAAGACTGACAGTAGAATAGGGGGGGGGGGTAGGAATGTAGAGGCAAGATCCTAGCTATGGAGGAGTTGTACACACAAGTTTTACGAGTTCAGGCCCTTCTCGGAGGAAGTAACAGCCCTACGTCTCGGAGCCCGGAGGCGGTCGACTGGATATATGCGTGTGAATTACAGAAAGTGCGAACCCTTATCCCAGAGGAGGGGGGTGGCTTATATAGAGTACGCCAGGACCCCAACTCCCCTCCGTTACACAAGGTTCAATGCTCATAAAGGAGGGGCATTACTGGTAACGTCTGCAGTAAAGTGTTGTAAATGCCCATAAAGCTATGGTTTAATTCCTGACCGTTGCAGAGTGGAGAGTTTCTCATCTTCTGGTGGTCGAGTGTCTTCAAGGTGGTCGAGTGAGCACATCTTCACGGTCGAGTGGATGATGGTTTCTCTTCGACTGCTTCTGATTCTTTGTAGAGATGTCCTTGGGGAGGGTATGTTGGACAGATCCATGACCCTACCCTAAGTACATAGCTTCATCATTAGCCCCCGAATGGATTAGGGTTTGAGTGAGGAAGGAGTTGGGAACACTTCCGACCCATTCTTTGTGCTATGAGTATATCTTGTTCTGGAACAATGAGTTGAGGTGACGACGCCGACTCCTTTCTCAGTCGCCTTGATCCATTCTTGGTTTTTGTCGAGTGAATTTTCACGGTATAATTCTGAATGATGATGTAGAGGATGTTTGTCTTCAGTCTGACAGGTTGCTCTGCTCTTCGCGGATTTCGCGGGATTTGAATTTTGGGAAGTGCGCCAGACGGACGGAACCGAGGTTATCGGGACGGATTAGGCAAGTCTCCTCGATCCCCGCGCCACCTTTTTCGCCACGTACTACATGCACGACTGTTGCGGGATTTGTTTAGATCGTCTGGGTCCACCAGTCAGTCACTCGGGGGACGACCTTATAAAAGGCCCCGGACCAGGCCTCTGCCCCGTGCGCTCCCATTCTCTCTTCTTCTTTCGATCTCTCCGCCATGCTTGCTTCCGCCCTCGTCGCCGGACTCTCGCTCGAGCTCGACCCGTCGCCATGGGGAAAGAGAAGACGGTGGCGCTAGAGCGCGCGAAGAAGGCGATCACAAAGGCAAAGGGCAAGCGGACCAGCCGGGGCGGATCCTCGTCGAGATCCGGCCTGCCGCCGGGCTGGATCCAGGGCGACTGGATCCGCTCGACAATCACCCAGGACGACCTCGACGACCTGGTGGAGGGGGGATTGATCCCCCACAAGTCGGCACGGCTCCCAGGGAACGAAACCGAGCCGCAGCCAAGGGAGGGTGAGTGTGTTCCCCTCGCCACCCACGTAGATCGCGGATTTTCACTGCCTCCCCATCCTTTCTTCCAGGGTTTTTTGTATTTCTTTGGGGCTCAACTTCACCATTTCACTCCGAACACCATAGTCTATCTGGCTGCTTTCATGTCGATGTGTGAAAATTTCTTGGGCTATCAACCGCACTGGGGTCTTTTCAAACACATCTTCACCGGCCGCTCCCAGTCGGTCAAAAAGGCCAATCCGAGTGACGAGAGGACACAAGTGATCCAGATGTGCGAGGGTTTGGGGATCCAGATGAGGAGCAAGAGTACCTTCCCAGCCATGATCCTTCCCGACTCGGTCCGGGGCTGGTAGTCGACTTGGTTCTACTGCAAGGATCAGCCGACCCCGGGTCAGTCGACTAGACTTCCTCCCTTTTCCTTGGCTCGAGTGGAGAAGCCCGCCCCCCTGAAGGTAGTTCTAGAAGAGAAGGCGCAGGTCAAGGTGCTGGTCGAGCGGGTCGTCCAACTCATCCACGACGGAGTGACCGGAATGGACCTGCTGGAGGTCTTTCTCGGTCGACGCATCCAACCGCTTCAGGCGCGTGATCATCCGATGTGGATGTACTCTGGGCTCGAGGATTCCACTCGGATCCACCCGAAGGATGTCAGCGAGGAAGGAGAAGTGGTTGATGGGGATCACCAGCAACAAAGACAACCCTCGGGGGTCTAGGAGGGTGATTCCATTCGACAACTCGCACCAGCCGGAGCAGGTATAATTCTGTTTTATCAAGTATCTTTCCGATTCACCGTGTGACATCTTGTTTATGGTCGACTGAATTTCCTTTGATCATTGTCCTTTCAGGCCCTCATCGACATGTACTCAATGCCCAACGGAGTGCAGGAACAAGACGCCGAGGAAGAAGCGAGCGGGGGCGAGAGCGGCGAGGGGCACTCGGATGCCGAGGAGGACGAGGAGAGCGACGAATCGACTGATGACGAAGAAGTCGACTCGCCTCCTCGCAGGGAGAGGAGATCCAAACACGCTCACAACCCGGTGAGTGCTCCGGATTTGGTGGCCGCACCGATTGGACAGTCTTCGAAGCGTCCCAGGACGTCTTCCCCAATGCCAACTGAGAAGGCTCCAAAGCAGACCAAAGTTGTGCCACCTCCAGTGCCGAAAGCACCGAAAGCCACCTCCTCCAAACTGCCAAAAGCTTTGCCCAGGATCAAAGTGACCGTCACTACTATCTCCAGGTAATCATCTGACCTGTCCTTTTCGTCGACTTGATTAACCGAACGTAACCGATTGAATGCGGGTCTTTGCAGTGCTGCTACGTCAGGAACCTCTTCTCTGCAGTACCGGGACGAGGATATGGAAGATGCGATAACCTCCAACCCAGGTATAAACTCTTGCGATTTTGTTCTTGATTCTTTGGTCGATTTGCGTTCTAGTGGTTCACTTGGGGTCAAATGATCTGCCTTGCAGCTCCACCCAACGTCATCGATCTTCCAGATGACGATGAAGATGTGGCTCTTAAGCCCAGGAAGAGCAAGAAGGTAGCAGCTAGTAGGATGTCTCGGCAAGAACCAACTACGACACCTCCCATCCGTCAGCCTGAAGACGCGGGCAGGGCCTCTGTGACCTTCGATGCACCCTTGTCGAGTGAGCACTCCACACCACCGACTGCGCCTATGATTCCTTCAGTCGTCCAACTCCACGCCACGGAGCTCCAAGCCGCCGCACTTGAGTCGTCTACTCACTTTTTCACCAGCTATCCCGTCCCGGACAACCAGTCAGAAGCGGCTGCGGAAGCCATCCGACAGGCTGACATGATGATGGAGCAGGTGAAGATGGTGCATGAAAACAGCCAGGCTGCCTACGACGCCAGTGCTGCTCTTCGGGCCAATGTCTAGGTGAGTAGACTTTCTGACTGTTTTTGCTCTATGAGGAAATGTTACTCGAAAAATCTTCTTCTACACAATCTCCTGTTGTTTGCATCGAATTAGAGCACCCGCTAGGTGTTTTGTTGTTTTTGGTAGTTTTGCTCTTCCACTCGGTCTGGGCGAGTGGGATCTGAACCGGTAGGGGCACGCTAAGTGCACCCACTGGGTGTAGTCCCCGAGACCGTGGTCGACTGCTGGCAGTCGACTGGGGTCTGAGTTCTACTTTCCTTTCTTTTTCACTCCTTACACTTGACTCAGGCGGACTGCTCGAGTAGGATCTGAACCGGTGGGGGCACGCCAAGTGCACCCACTGGGTGTAGTCCCCGAGACCGCAGTCGACTGCTGGCAGTCAGCTATGGTCTGAACAACTTTTTTTTGACTTGGTCCGGGTAGACCGGACGAGTTGAGTCTTAGTCAGCGGGGGCACGCCAAGTGCACCCGCTGGGTGTAGCCCCTGAGACCGCAGTCGACTGTGTGCAGTCGGCTGGGGTCTAAGCGAACTTCTTTAGGTTTTATTCACTCGGAAGTAAACAACCTTTGATCTTATCGACTGATCCGTCTTTTTCCTTCTGTAGAAGTCCTGTACTCTTATTTCTAAGTTTGCTGAACTTGAGGAGAAACAGAGGCAACTCAACCTCGACTTGGAATTGGCCCAGCAGAATCTGAAGAAAGCTCAAGGCGAAGCCGCTGGCATGGAAGGTAACTGACTGTCGACTGACTTTCAATATATTTCTTTGATCTCTCCTTTGATTCGATTGTTTCTTTTGCAGAGAAAATGAAGTTGGCTCTGGAGAAGGAGGACTCGGACCTCGCCGCCGCGCAAAAAGCAGCCCAAGATAAAACTGCTCTCGCAGACCAGAAGCTTGCTTCAATCGGAACGCTGGAAGGGGAGGTGAACAAACTAAAATCTTGTCTTAATGAAGCTAACCGCGAAGTGACCAGTCTGAAGAAGGACAAGGTCGTCCTGAATGAAAAGTTGGAGTCTGTGATCCGCAAGAGGAATGACACGGAAGCTTATTTGAGGACTCTTGCCAAGAAGCTCTATCTCACACTGGAAGGTATTTCTTCTAAACCGACTGTGTTGATGCTTGCGATCGGATCTTGCTCAGTCGATTCACTAATTTTTGGCTGCAGAATTCTGCCAAGACTTCGACGAGGAAACTAGAAGGGTCGAGACGGGTCTGGACCCTATGGCTTCTCCAGTCTGCGAAGAAACCGCAATGAACGTGCTCCGACTGGAGTCCCGTATCGCCAGCGCCACAAGCTACCTCATGCGCCTGAAGGAGGTAGTCTCCCGAATCGACTCATCGCTTTGGCCGAGGGCGACACTCCAAAATGACCTGGAATCCCTGATGACTGGACTGAACGAGATCCCTGACCGAGTACAAGAATGGAAGAAATCCTCCGTCCGGTGTGGTGCTAACGTGGCGATGTCCTTGGTGCGAGTCCATTGCAAGGAGGCTCGTGAAGACAAGCTGGCTGCGATCAAAGTCGCTAACACCAAAAAGCATGACTTCCAGTCCTTCATGGAGACTTTCATTGCTGCCACCACTCGGATCGCTGATGGGATCGATCTGGACTCATTCGTGGAGCCTGCCAGCCCTCCTCCGGTCGAGTGAACAAACTTATGAAACTTGAATCTGCTTTAAATTTGCCTCGGAATGCCGAGTGATTGCTGTAACTGTTGAACTCCTTTGGGCTTGGTGCCCGAGTACTTTTGATTTGCTGCTTGGAACTTTTAGTATTTATGTGAATTTGGTTTATCTCCGAATGTGCCTGCGTTTGCCTTCGAATGGACTTTGCTCACTGCTCGGAACGCTTCGTCGTCCTTGTGGATAGGGATGGAGCGGACGGTGTACTTATGCCATAGCTCCGAAGGAGAAGGTTGCAGTCGATCTGCACCTCGTCGTCCTTGTGGATAGGGATGGAGTGTATGTTGTACTTGTGCCGTAGCTCCGAAGGAGAAGGTTGCAGTCGACCTGCACCTCATCGCCCTTGCGGATAGGGATGGAGCGTATGTTGTACTTGTGCCGTAGCTCCTAAGGAGAATGTTGCGGTCGACCTGCACCTCGTTGTGGTATGTTTTGGACTTAGGCGAGTACTGGACTGCAACTAAGACCCTCGAGTGGGAAGACTGCCCTCCACTCGGTAAGATTTTTTCAAACATAGGCGAGTACTGGACTGCAGCTAAGCCTCCTAGTGAGAGAACTTAGGCGAGTGCTGGACTGCAGCTAAGCCCCCGAGCGGGAGGATTGCTCTCCACTCGATAGGATTTTTTCAAACTTAGGCGAGTACTGGACTGCAGCTAAGTCTCCTAGTGAGAGAACTTAGGCGAGTGCTGGACTGCAGCTAAGCCCCCGAGCGGGAGGATTGCTCTCCACTCGGTAGGATTTTTTCAAACTTAGGCGAGTACTGGACTGCAGCTAAGTCTCCTAGTGGGAGAACTTGGGCGAGTGCTGGACTGCAGCTAAGCCTCCGAGCGGGAGGATCGCTCTCCACTTGGTAGGATTTTTTCGAACTTAGGCGAGTACTGGACTGCAGCTAAGTCTCCTAGTGAGAGAACTTAGGCGAGTGCTGGACTGCAGCTAAGCCCCCGAGCGGGAGGATTGCTCTCCACTCAGTAGGATTTTTTCAAACTTAGGCGAGTACTGGACTGCAGCTAAGTCTCCTAGTGAGAGAACTTAGGCGAGTACTGGACTGCAGCTAAGCCCCCGAGTGGGAGGATTGCTCTCCACTCGGTACGATTTTTTTAAACTTAGGCGAGTACTGGACTGCAGCTAAGTCTCCTAGAGAGAGAACTTAGGCGAGTACTGGACTGCAGCTAAGCCCCCCGAGTGGGAGGATTGCTCTCCACTCGGTAGGATTTTTTCAAACTTAGGCGAGTACTGGACTGCAGCTAAGTCTCCTAGAGAGAGAACTTAGGCGAGTACTGGACTGCAGCTAAGCCTCCGAGTGGGAGGATTGCTCTCCACTCGGTAGGATTTTTTCAAACTTAGGCGAGTACTGGACTGCAGCTAAGTCTCCTAGAGAGAGAACTTAGGCGAGTACTGGACTGCAGCTAAGCTCCCCGAGTGGGAGGATTGCTCTCCACTCGGTAGGATTTTTTCAAACTTAGGCGAGTACTGGACTACAGCGAAGTCTCCTAGAGAGAGAACTTAGGCGAGTACTGGACTGCAGCTAAGCCTCTGAGTGGGAGGATTGCTCACCACTCGATAGGATTTTTTCAAACTTAGGCGAGTACTGGACTGCAGCTAAGTCTCCTAGAGAGAGAACTTAGGCGAGTACTGGACTGCAGCTAAGCCCCCGTGAGAGGATTGCTCTCCACTCGGTAGGATTTTTTCAAACTTAGGCGAGTACTGGACTGCAGCTAAGTCTCCTAGTGAGAGAACTTAGGCGAGTACTGGACTGCAGCTAAGCCCCCGAGTGGGAGGATTATTCTCCACTCGGTAGGATTTTCTTTCGAACTTAGGCGAAACGGATTCGCGACTAAGCCCACCCACTGGGGGATTTCAGAAGTAAATAAGAACACAACAATCGAATGATAGGACCATAAGCTCTTGTCTTTGATAAACAAATTACAAAGGTGTTCCTTATTACATTTTATTCAAACGAGTGCTTAAGTATAAAAGGGGCGGAGCAGCTCCGCGTTCCAAGCCCGTGGCTCGTCTTTCTGATGCTTAATACTGTAAAGATGGTATGCTCCATTGTGGAGAACTTTGGTGATGATGAAGGGGCCCTCCCAAGTCGGGGCAAGCTTGTGTGGTTTCTGTTGATCCACTCGAAGAACCAGGTCTCCTTCTTGAAAGGCTCGACCCCTCACATTTCTGGCGTGGAATCGATGCAAGTCTTGCTGATAAATGGTCGACCGGATCAAGGCCATCTCTCTTTCCTCCTCTAAGAGATCGACTGAATCTTGCCGGGCCTGCTCTGCTTCCTCTTTGGAGAAGAGCTAGACCCGGGGTGCGTTGTGGAGCAGGTCACTTGGCAGAACAGCTTCGGCTCCATAAACTAAGAAGAAAGGAGTTCGTCTGGTCGACCGATTAGGAGTTGTCCTTAAACCCCACAGAACTGACGGAAGTTCATCAACCCAAGCGCCTGCTGCGTGTTTGAGATCACGCATCAGTCGGGGTTTCAGTCCTTTGAGAATTAGGCCATTGGCTCTTTCTGCTTGTCCGTTCGACTGCGGGTGAGCGACTGAAGCATAGTCGACTCGAGTGCCCTGAGAGGCGCAGAAAGCTCTAAACTCATCGGAATCGAAGTTCGACCCATTGTCCGTGATGATGTTGTGTGGGACTCCATATCTGAATGTCAATTCTCTGATAAAACTGACAGTGGTGCTAGCATCAAGGTTCTTGATAGGTTTAGCTTCGATCCATTTGGTAAACTTGTCGAATGCAACGAGCACATGAGTGAAGCCGCTCCTGCCGGTTCTCAGCGGTCCAACCATATCCAGTCCCCAAACAGCAAAGGGCCAGATGAGGGGGATGGTCTTCAGGACTGACGCTGGCTTGTGAGACATGTCTGAGTAAAACTGGCAGCCTTCACATCTGTCGACTATATCTTTCGCCATTTCATTTGCTCGTGGCCAATAGAATCCAGCTCGGTATGCTTTAGCCACGATGGCCCGAGAGGACGCATGAGGACCACAGGTCCCCAAGTGGATGTCATTGAGGATCATTCTACCTTCTTCTGGTGTTATGCATTTCTGACCGACTCCAGTCACGCTTTCCCTGAACAGTTGTCCTCTTATCACAGTAAAGACCTTGGATCAGCAGATGATCTGTCGAGCCTCTTCTTCATCCTCTAGGAGTTCTTTCCTGAGGATGTACGCAATGTAGGGCACTGTCCAGTCGGGAGTAATGGCCAGAACCTCCATGATCAGGTCAACCACGGCTGGGATCTCGACTTCAGTCGGATCTGTGGCGCTCTTAGGTTGCGGGGGCTCTTCAGTAAAAGGATCTTCCTGAACTGTCAGCGAGTGAATATGCTCCAAAAACACATTGCTGGGAATGGCTTCTCTCTTGGAACCTATTTTTTCCAAGTCATCGGCTGCTTGATTTTTCAATCGGGGTATGTGGTGGAGTTCTAACCCCTCAAACTTCTTCTCAAGCTTTCTCACCACGTTGCAGTAACCAGTCATGGCTGGGCTTCTGACGTCCCACTCCTTCATCACTTGATTAACTACCAAATCTAAGTCACCATAGACCATGAGGCGACGGACGCCGAGTGAGATGGCCATGCGCAACCCATACAGGAGTGCTTCATATTCTGCTTCATTGTTGGAGGAATCAAAGTGAATCTGGAGGACATATCTGAGCCTGTCTCCTCGGGGGGATACCAGAACTAACCCGGCACCAGAACCATTCAGCATTTTGGATCCGTCAAAGAACATGGTCCAGTGCTCAGAATGAACTTGAGTCGGCAGTTGCTGTTCGATCCACTCGGCGAGGAAATCTTCTATTTGCTTGGGACTTGATAGCTTTCTTTGCCTCAAACTTGATATCCAAGGGAAGGAGTTCAGTCGCCCATTTTGCCACTCGACCAGTTGCATCTCTATTGTGCAGAATCTTTGACAATGGAGCGTCGCTGACGACTGTAACAGAGTGATCCGAGAAATAGTGTGCAACCTTCTTCGTGGTCATGTAAATCCCATAGACAAGTTTCTGATAATGAGGATATCTCTACTTTGACGGGGTCAGGACTTCAGAAATATAATAAACTGGGCATTGAACTTTATAAGCTTTTCCTTCTTCTTCCCGCTCGACCGTAAGTACTGTACTGACGACTTGTCCAATGGCTGCTATATAAAGCAGTAGAGGCTCTTTGCTGATTGGAGCAGCAAGCACCCACTGGGTGGAAAGCAGGGCTTTTAGCTCTGCACACGCTGCATCAGCTTCTGGGGTCCACTCGAACTTATCTGATTTCTTCATCAGTCGGTAAAGAGGTAGTGCCTTTTCATCGAGGCGAGAAATGAATCAACTTAGGGCGGCCAAGAAACCAGTAAGCTTCTGGACATCATGCACACGCACATGGCGTTTCATTCGGAGTATAGCGCCTACTTTCTCTGGGTTAGCATCGATTCCTCGTTCGGAAACGAGGAAACCGAGTAACTTTCCGCCTGGAACTCCAAACGTGCACTTTGATGGACTGAGCTTGATATCATACCTTCTGAGGTTGGCAAAAGTTTTAGCAAGGTCAGTCAGTAGGTCGGAACCTTTACGTGACTTGACCACAATGTCATCCATGTATGCTTCCACATTCCGACTGATCTGAGTGAGCAGGCACTTCTGAATCATCCGCATGAATGTGGCTCTGGCATTCTTCAAACCAAATGGCATTGTGACATAATAGAAGCACCGAAACGGGGTGATAAAAGCTGTCTTTATCTCGTCGGATCCGTACAGACGGATCTGGTGGTACCCGGAGTAGGCGTCCAAAAAGGACAAACGCTCGCATCCTGCAGTCGAGTCGACTATCTGATCGATGCGAGGGAGAGGAAAGTGATCTTTCGGGCAGGCCCGATTGATATGCTTGAAATCAATGCACATGCAAAGTGAGTCGTCTTTCTTTGGGACCATGACAACATTGGCTAACCACTCGGAGTGGTAAATCTCTCGGATAAACTCAGCTGCCAAAAGCCGAGCCACCTCTTCACCGATTGCCTTTCTTTTCTGGACGGCGGTCCATTGAAGATGCTCTTTGACTGGTTTCACCTTCGGGTCGACTCGCAAACGATGCTCAGCCAGTCCCCTGGGAACACCCGGCATGTCAGAAGGCTTCCATGCGAAGATGTACCAGTTCTCACGGAGGAACTGGATGAGCGCTTCTTCCTATTTGGAGTCGAGTGAGGTTGAAATGTGAGTCGGAGCGGCATTGGGATCTGTCGGGTGAATGTGAATCGACTTCGTTTCACCAGACGACTGGAATGCTGAATCTGTGGCTAGCTTCTTGGCTCGCAGCAAGTCACTCGGATCTGCATTTTTCTGGTATTCTTGCAATTCTACCACGGCCATCTGGGCATCGGTGATCTTTGAGCCCTTCTGGAAGCACTCTTCTGCCTTCTTCCGATTACCAGAGATAGTGATCACTCCTCTGGGACCAGGCATCTTCAGTTTGAGGTACACGTAACATGGCCGAGCCATAAATCGTGCATAAGCTGGCCTGCCCAGAATTGCATGATAAGCACTCTGGAAAACCACGTCGAGCGCAATCTGACCGAGGGATGCATCCTTCTTGCCTGGAATGACCCCATGGAAACTCATATGGCTTTCACCGAGTCTGGACATCGGAATGCCCATTCCCTTCAACGTCTCTGCATACAGTATGTTCAGGCCACTGCCACCGTCCATCAGGACCTTTGTCAGTCGAGTGCCACCGGGTCGACCACCAGTGCTTGCCTCCCAGGGGTGGCGATGTGCGCTGGATGGTCAGACTGGTCGAATGTAATGGCAGTCTGTGACCACTTCAAGTAACTGGGTGTTACTGGAGCGACCATGTTCACTTACCTGTTGATGACTTTCAATCGACTTTTGCACTCAACGTCAGCAAAAATCATCAGAGTGGAATTCACGTGGGGATAACCATCATCATCCTCTCCCTCATCCTCAGCCTTGTCTACTTCCTTCTCCCTTTCCTTGGGCTGTTTCTCTCAGAACTGCTGGATGAGGAGCCGACACTGCCGAGTGGTGTGCTTCGGGTAAATGAAGTTACCTTCTTCATCTTTTTTGGTGTGGATATGGCACGGCAGATCCAACACGTCATTTCCATCTTGATCTTTTACTTTCTTGGGGTTCCACGGCCCTTTGGGCTTCCCCTTGAACTTTCCTTGAACCACAGCCAAGGCTTCACCTGGAGCAGCTGGCTCGGCCTTGCGCTTCTGTTTCCGACCGGAGTTTCCTCCTCCGGCTTCCTGGGCGACTGCTTTGTGCTTGCCACTCCGGAGTCGCTCTTCTTCTTCACCATTGGCATACTTGGTGGCAATTTCCATCATCCGAGCCAGAGTCATATTTCCTGTCCGGCTGAATTTCATATTCAACTCCCAATACCTGACGCCTTCCTTAAAGGCACAAATTGCCTGATGATCCGACACATCTTCTACCGTGTGGTGTAGGGTGATCCATCTCTGGATATAATCCCTCAAAGTTTCATTCGGTTTCTGAACACAACACTGTAATTCTGTCAAACCTGCCGGCCGTTTGCAAGTGCCCTCGAATGTTCTGACAAACACTTGGGCGAGATCTTCCCAAGTATAGATGCTGCCAGGCGCTAACTGATTCAGCCATGCTCTAGCCGAACCCTCCAACATCAGAGGAAGGTGTTTCATGGCCACTTCATCATTGCCGCCACCAATCTGGACAGCCACTCGGTAGTCTTCAAGCCAAGTGTCAGGCTTGGACTCTCCGGTGAACTTACTGACTCCAGATGCCAACCTGAAGTTGGGGGGAATCACCGCAGCCCTGATAGCTTTGCTGAAGCACTCTGGACCAGAGACATGCACCATGTTGCTAGTTTGCGAATCTCTGTCATGGCCCTCTCGGTGAGCTCTGTTTCTGTCGACCAAGCCCTGCACGAGAATAAATCTCGCATCAAAGCCTGGCTCCCTGGGGTCGACTGGAATACCTCGTCCGACATTGTGAGGGCGTCTGTCTTCATGTGGCCGAGACACGTATGACCTACTCCTTGGAGGAGGCGTGGGCACTCGACGGCGATCATCGCGATCGGCACGACGATCATATTGCTCTTGGTTTCTGTACTGATCACGCCGATCTCCACGTCCCTCACGCCTCGGGGGCGATCTTGGGCTATGGGCCGACTGAACTGTGTCTGCGACCACGGATCTGCTATGGATCCTATTCCGCGACTGAGATACGACCGTATTCTGCTCCCCCGCTGCCCGGAGCAAGGCTCTGATCTGCACCAGACCTCGGCCAGCTTCTGATTGGGAAGGTTGGATCGACTCTGCTATCCGGGCATCAGCTGCTAGATTCTGGATCGGTGTTCGGTATACCTGAGTCGGAGGCGGAAAAAGATGGCATCGACTGGACTCAGGAGCTCGTTGTCGAGCGCGATCGTCGAGTGTGCGCTGGAGGTTCTCCAGTCGAGTGCGCTCAGCCAGGTTGGCCAAGTGCGGCTGCTCCAAGGCCTAGGCCTCAGGGGTTTCTCCAACTATAGGAGTATGCAATGCATCCATGTTCCGGCGGCGAAGTTCCTCCCTCTGCTGCGAGGAGAGGGGTTCGGGGCGGTACTCCTCGTGAATGCGCGACGGATCGCCGTTCCCGTCGCCTTCGTCCTCACGGTTGAAGCCAGGAGGGCTGCGTGGTCCATTGACCATCAAGACTTCCGCCGCCGGGTCGCTGCTGTCGCACTCGGATGTGGTCTCTACGGAGCCAGTCGACAGATCAAACAAGCCGTAGAGAGTTTCGTCGGGCTCGATCGCCGCGACTTTAGGGGTGGCCAACTGGCGGGCCACCACATGCTTCACCCATCGCTGAAGCCTCGACCGACCGGAGCGTTTGCTCCGGCGGGCCGCAGGGAGGGGGAAAGCTACTGGAGTCGACTGATACTGGGTCGACGTTTGCCGCAGGAGGACACCGCGGACGCACGCGTGAAAGTGCGTCGCCCTACGGGCGGAGAGTGCGTCGGCGTCGAATGGTGCCTCCTGAAGCCAAGCGGAGTCGTCGGCGACAAACACGAGCGCGCCGAGACGGATCTCGCGGCCCTCAGCCAAACCTCCGCCTGGAACCATGATGAAGGGGATCGGAAAAATTGCAACTTCTCCAACAAGTCGCTAAGACACCTGCCCCATGGTGGGCGCCAACTGTCGTGGTTCTAAGACTGATAGTAGAATAGGGGGGTAGGAATGTAGAGGCAAGATCCTAGCTATGGAGGAGTTGTACACACGAGTTTTATGAGTTCAGGCCCTTCTCGGAGGAAGTAACAGCCCTACGTCTCGGAGCCCGGAGGCGGTCGACTGGATATATGCGTGTGAATTACAGAAAGTGTGAACCCTTGTCCCAGAGGAGGGGGGTGGCTTATATAGAGTACGCCAGGACCCCAGCTCCCCTCCGTTACACAAGGTTCAATGCTCATAAAGGAGGGGCATTACTGGTAACGTCTGCAGTAAAGTGTTGTAAATGCCCATAAATTTATGGTTTAAGTCCTGACCATTGCAGAGTGGAGAGTTTCTCATCTTCTGGTGGTCGAGTGTCTTCAAGGTGGTCGAGTGAGCACATCTTCACAGTCGATTGGATGATGGTTTCTCTTCGACTGCTTCTGATTCTTTGTAGAGACGTCCTTGGGGAGGGTATGTTGGACAGATCCATGACCCTACCCTAAGTACATAGCTTCATCAAGCAGCATACATGGTATGGAACTTGTGGAAGAAACGGAATCACGTTTTCCCCTAGGGTTTCCTAGGATCCACCCCTGCTACCTCTTGAGCACTGCGTTGGTTTCCCTTGAAGAGGAAAGGGTGATGCAGCAAAGTAGCGTAAGTATTTCCCTCAGTTTTTTAGAACCAAGGTATCAATCCAGTAGGAGGCTACGCGCGAGTCCCTCACACCTACACAAAACAAATAAATCCTCGCAACCAACGCGATAAGGGGTTGTCAATCCCTACACGGTCACTTACGAGAGTGAGGTATGATAGATATGATAAGATAATATTTTTGGTATTTTTATGATAAAGATGCAAAGTAAAATAAAAAAGTAAAAAACAAAGGAAATAACTAAGTGTTGGAAGATTAATATGATGAAGATGGACCCGGGGGCCATAGGTTTCACTAGTGGCTTCTCTCAAGAGCATAAGTATTTTACGGTGGGTGAACAAATTACTGTTGAGCAATTGACAGAATCGAGCATAGTTATGAGAATATCTAGGTATGATCATGTATATAGGCATCACGTCTGAGACAAGTAGACTGACTCCTGCCTGCATCTACTACTATTACTCCACACATCGACCGCTATCCAGCATGCATCTAGAGTATTAAATTCATAAGAACAGAGTAAAGCCTTAAGCAAGATGACATGATGTAGAGGGATAAATTCATGGAATATTATAAAAACCCCATCTTGTTATCCTCGATGGCAACAATACAATACGTGCCTTGCTGCCTCTACTATCACTGGGAAAGGACACCACAAGATTGAACCCAAAGCTAAGCACTTCTCCCATTGCAAGAAAGATCAATCTAGTAGGCCAAACCAAACTGATAATTCAAAGAGACTTGCAAAGATAACCAATCATACATAAAAGAATTCAGAGATGATTCAAATATTGTTCATAGATAAACTTGATCATAAACCCACAATTCATCGGTCTCAACAAACAGACCGCAAAAGAAGATTACATTGAATAGATCTCCACAAGAGAGGGGGAGATCATTGTATTGAGATCCAAAAAGAGAGAAGAAGCCATCTAGCTAATAACTATGGACTTGAAGGTCTGAGGTGAACTACTCATACTTCATCGGAAGGGCTATGGTGTTGATGTAGAAGCCCTCCGTGATTGATGCCCCCTCCGGCGGAGCTCCGGAACATGCCCCAAGATGGGATCTCATGGATGCAGAAAGTTACGGCAGTGGAATTAGGGTTTTTTGCTCCGTATCTGATCGTTTGGGGGTACATAGGTATATATAGGAGGAAGGAGTACATCGGTGGAGCAACAGGGGGCCCACGAGGGTGGAGGGCACGCCTGGGGGGGGGGGGTAGTGCGCCCCCTACCCCGTGGCTTCCCTGTTGGTTGCTTGACGTAGGGTCCAAGTCTCCTGGATCTTGTTCATTCCAAAAATCACATTCCCGAAGGTTTCATTCCGTTTGGACTCCGTTTGATATTCCTTTACTTCGAAGCCCTAAAATAGGCAAAACAACAATTCTAGGCTAGGCTCCGATTAGTAGGTTAGTCCCAAAAATAATATAAAAGTGTATAATAAATCCCAATAATGTCCAAAACAGAGGATAATATATCATGGAGCAATCAAAAATTATAGATACGTTGGAGACGTATCAAGCATCCCCAAGCTTAATTCCTGCTCGTCCTCGAGTAGGTAAATGATAAAAACAGAATTTTTGATGTGGAATGCTACTAGGCATAATTTCAATGTAATTCTTCTTAATTGTGGTATGAATATTCATATCTGAAAGATTCAAGACAAAAGTTTAATATTAACATAAAAATAATAATACTTCAAGCATACTAACTAAGCAATTATGTCTTCTCAAAATAACATGGCCAAAGAAAGTTATCCCTACAAAATCATATAGTCTGGCTATGCTCTATCTTCACCACACAAAGTATTTAAATCATGCACAACCCCGATGAGAAGCCAAGCAATTGTTTCATACTTTTGACATTCTCAAACTTTTTCAATCTTCACGCAATACATGAGCGTGAGCCATGGACATAACACTATATGTGGAATAGAATGGTGGTTCTGGAGAAGACAAAAAAGGGAGAAGATAGTCTCACATCAACTAGGCGTATCAACGGGCTATGGAGATGCCCATCAATAGATATCAATGTGAGTGAGTAGGGATTGCCATGCAACGGATGCACTAGAGCTATAAGTATATGAAAGCTCAGCAAAAGAAACTAAGTGGGCGTGCATCCAACTCGCTTGCTCACGAAGACCTAGGGCATTTTGAGGAAGCCCATCATTGGAATATACAAGCCAAGTTCTATAATGAACAATTCCCACTAGTATATGAAAGTGATAACATAGGAGACTCTCTATCATGAAGATCATGGTGCTACTTTGAAGCACAAGTGTGGTAAAAGGATAGTAGCATTGTCCCTTCTCTCTTTTTCTCTCATTTTTGTATTTGGGCCTTTTTTATGGCCTCTTTTTTGGGGCTTCTTTGGCCTCTTTTTTATTTATTTTTCGTCCAGAGTCTCATCCCGACTTGTGGGGGAATCATAGTCTCCATCATCCTTTCCTCACTTGGGACAATGCTCTAATAATGATGATCATCACATTTTTATTTACTTACAACTCAATACTTAGAACAAAATATGACTCTATGTGAATGCTTCCGGCGGTGTACCGGGATATGCAATGAATCAAGAGTGACATGTATGAAAGAATTATGAACGGTGGCTTTGCCACAAATACGTCAACTACATGATCATGCAAAGCAATATGACAATGATGGAGCGTGTCATAGTAAACGGAACGGTGGAAAGTTGCATGGCAATATATCTCGGAATGGCTGCGGAAATGCCATGATAGGTAGGTATGGTGGCTATTTTGAGGAAGGTATATGGTGGGTGTATGATACCGGCGAAAGGTGCGCGGTATTAGAGAGGCTAGCAATGGTGGAAGGGTGAGAGTGCGTATGATCCATGGACTCATATACTTATTGCAAAAATCTACAAGTTATCAAAGCAAAGTATTACACGCATGCTCCTAGGGGGATAGATTGGTAGGAAAAGACCATCGCTCGTCCCCGACCGCCACTCATAAGGAAGACAATCAATAAATAAATTATGCTCCGACTTCATCACGTAATGGTTCACCATACGTGCATGCTACGGGAATCACAAACTTTAACACAAGTATCTCTCAAATTCACAACTACTCAACTAGCATGACTCTAATATCACCATCTTTATGTCTCAAAACAATTATCAAGCATCAAACTTTTCTTAGTATTCAACACACTCATAAGAAAGTTTTTACTAATCTTGAATACCTAGCACATTAGGATTATTTAAGCAAATTACCATGCTATTTAAGACTCTCAAAATAATCTAAGTGAAGCATGAGAGATCAAGTTTCTATAAAACAAATCCACCACCGTGCTCTGAAAGATATAAGTGAAGTACTAGAGCAAAACTATATAACTCAAAAGATATAAGTGAAGCACATAGAGTATTCTAATAATTTACGAATCATGCGTGTCTCTCTCAAAAGGTGTGTACAGTAAAGATGATTGTGGTAAACTAAAAAGCAAAGACTCAAATCATACAAGATGCTCCAAGAAAAACACATATCATGTGGTGAATAAAAATATAGCTCCAAGTAAAGTTACCGATAGAAGTAGACGAAAGAGGGGATGCCTTCTGGGGCATCCCTAAGCTTTGGCTTTTAGGTGTCCTTAGATTATCTTGGGGGTGCCATGGGCATACCCAAGCTTAGGCTCTTGCCACTCCTTGTTCCATAATCCATCAAATCTTTACCCAAAACTTGAAAACTTCACAACACAAAACTTAAAGTAGAAAATCTCGTGATCTCCGTTAGCGAAAGAAAACAAAACACCACTTCAAGGTACTGTAATGAACCAATTCTTTATTTATATTGGTGTTAAACCTACTGCATTCCAACTGCTCTATGGTTTATAAACTATTTTACTAGCCATAGATTCATCAAAATAAGCAAACAACACACGAAAAACAGAATCTGTCAAAAACAGAACAGTCTGTAGTAATCTGTAGCTAACGCAAAATCTGGAACCCCCAAAATTCTAAAATAAATTTCTGGACGTGAGGAATTTATCTATTAATCATCTGCAAAAAGAATTAACTAAATATCACTTTCAAAATAAAAATGGCAGCTGTTCTCGTGATCGCTAAAGTTTCTGTTTTTTACAGCAAGATTAACAAGACTTTCCCCAAGTCTTCCCAACGGTTCTACTTGGCACAAACACTAATTAAACACAAAAAACACAACCAAAACAGAGGCTAGATAAATTATTTATTAATAAACAGGAGCAAAAAGCAAGGAAGAAAAATAAAATTGGGTTGCCTCCCAACAAGCGCTATCGTTTAACGCCCCTAGCTAGGCATAAAAGCAAGGATAGATCTAGGTATTGCCATAATAGTAAGATAGATCATTAAAGCTCATTTCATACTCTCTACGTTCGGCAGCAAGTTTTCTTTGAGGCAAGCAAAGTAATCAAAAGGGCTAAATTTAATGGGACAAAAGTCCCAAAGGTCAACTTTGGGAGGTATAGGTTCCTCTCTTGGCCCTTCGTATTGCACAACCAATTCATCATTGTAAGCATTCTTTTGAAAGAACTTTGTGAGCCTATATTCAAGAGAATATCCTAGTTCATTATTTCGAATAGCCAAATCATCATTAAGTTCAGAAATTCTATCAACTAGAACATTGGTAGGAACCCTTTTTCTAAGATTTTCATTGAAAGCAACATAGTCTAGAGATTGAAAACGCATTATTTCCTCTTGATCAAAAAGGATAGCCTCTATGGGAGGACGGCAAGCGTCCACCCTATAATGCGCAAAGATTTCTTTGGCCTCTTTTATTATGAATCTAAACTCATGAGCCAAAAAGATAGTAGCGGCACGCTTAACAGAAGAATGCTCAATATTAGAAAATTCTAGGAAAATTCTTTGTATGCAAGGGTGCATGTGCATAAATTGCATTTCAAGTTCAACTACAAGCATGGCAATAGCGTCCGCAAGACTACTAGTTCTATGGAGGATAGAACTGCCCATAGAAGGCAAAGCACTGGCACAAGAAAAGAAATCTTGGATGACTCCTTTTCCAATAATATTACCACTACCAATACGAAATTTTTTTGTATGTAAGATATGGGGTTCTTTAGGAGGAGCTTCAGAATTTGTCATGATGTTATTATTGTCCATATCAACAATAATTTCCCCAATTTCAGACATAACGGCGGAAAATGCAAGGGGTAAAGAAAAGGCAAATTGAGAAAGAGAGGGAGGATAGAGAGAGAGAGAGGGCGAATAAAACGGCAAGGGTGAAGTGGGGAAGAGGAAAATGAGAGGCAAATGGCAAATAATGTAATGCAGGAGATAAGGGTTTGTGATGGGTACTTGATATGTTGACTTTTGCGTAGACCTCCCCGGCAACGGCGCTAGAAATCCTTCTTGCTACCTCTTGAGCATTGCGTTGGTTTTCCCTTGAAGAGGAAAGGGTGATGCAGCAAAGTAGCGTAATTATTTCCCTCAGTTTTTGAGAACCAAGGTATCAATCTAGTAGGAGGCTACGCGCGAGTCCCTCGCACCTACACAAAACAAATAAATCCTCGCAACCAACGCGATAAGGGGTTGTCAATCCCTACACGGTCACTTATGAGAGTGAGATCTGATAGATATGATAGGATAATATTTTTTGTATTTTTATGATAAAGATGCAAAGTAAAATAAAAACAAAGTAAAAAAGCAAAGGAAATAACTAAGTGTTGGAAGATTAATATGATGAAGATAGACCCTGGGGCAATAGGTTTCACTAGTGGCTTCTCTCAAGAGCATAAGTATTTTACGGTGGGTGAACAAAATACTGTTGACCAATTGACAGAATTGAGCATAGTTATGAGAATATCTAGGTATGGTCATGTATATAGGCATCACGTCTGAGACAAGTAGACCGACTCCTGCCTGCATGTACTACTATTACTCCACACATCGACCGATATCCAGCATGCATCTAGAGTATTAAGTTCATAAGAACAGAGTAACGCCTTAAGCAAGATGACATGATGTAGAGGGATAAATTCATGCAATATGATAAAAAACATCTTGTTATCCTCGATGGCAACAATACAATACGTGCCTTGCTGCCCCTACTGTCACTGGGAGAGGACACCGCAAGATTGAACCCAAAGCTAAGCACTTCTCCCATTGCAAGAAAGATCAATCTAGTAGGTCAAACCAAACTGATAATTCGAAGAGACTTGCAAAGATAACCAATCATACATAAAATAATTCAGAGGAGATTCAAATATTGTTCATAGATAAACTTGATCATAAACCCACAATTCACCGGTCTCAACAAACACACCGCAAAAGAAGATTACATCGGATAGATCTCCACAAGAGAGGGGGAGATCATTGTATTGAGATCCAAAAAGAGAGAAGAAGCCATCTAGCTAATAACTATGGACCCGAAGGTCTGAGGTAAACTACTCACACTTCATCGGAAGGGCTATGGTGTTGATGTAGAAGCCATCCATGATTGATGCCCCCTCCGGCGGAGCTCCAGAACAGGCCCCAAGATGGGATCTCGTGGATACAGAAAGTTACGTTAGTGGAATTAGGGATTTTTGCTCCATATCTGATCGTTTGGGGGTACATAGGTATATATAGGAGGAAGGAGTACGTCAGTGGAGCAACAGGGGGCCCACGAGGGTGGAGGGCGCACCTGGGGGGGGGGGGGGTAGGCGCGCCCCCCTACCTCGTGGCTTCCCTGTTGGTTGCTTGACGTAGGGTCCAAGTCTCCCGGATCTTGTTCGTTCCAAAAATCACGTTCCCGAAGGTTTCATTCCGTTTGGACTCCATTTGATATTCCTTTTCTTCGAAACCCTAAAATAGGCAAAAAACAACAATTCTGTGCTGGGCCTTCGGTTAGAGGTTAGTCCCAAAAATAATATAAAAGAGTACAATAAAGCCCAACAATGTCCAAAACAGAGGATAATATAGCATGGAGCAATCAAAAATTATAGATACGTTGGAGACATATCAACCCCTTCCTTCGGCGGCGCCGCCGAAGTCCACCAAGTTTTCACGTCTGAACATCGAGAGATTGTTGTTTCCCCGCCGTTGCCTGTAGGGTTGAGGCCGGCTAACCCCAGGGTCGCGAGGGCATGGCGGATCAGGGTAGTCCGGGAGGTGAGGGAGGCAAGAAGGGAGTTGCAGGAGAGGAAGATGTCCGAGGTGGGGAGGGATCGGGATGTGGGTTGGAGCCATCAGGTTTGTCCGGGGCGGAAGGAGATGCAGGCGAGGGGATCACAAAAACCATGGAGACAGATCAAGAAGATGCAAATGAAACATACTGGGACCATTATGGACCCGATCCGAATCTTGAAGATGCTTTTGAAGGATTGAATCTGCATGGTGAGGAGGAGGAAGATCTTGATCTATTAGGAGAGGTGGATGAATTGATAAAAGAGGTTCGGTGGCTGGCGCTATTTAGGGTTCGTACTATGCGGCCGTTTAGCCACGCTGCCCTACTGAACTCGATGAGGAACGCGTGGGCTTGCGCGCAAGGGGTGACTTTCAATATCAAAGGTCCCAACCTGTTTCTGGCTCATTTCCATTGCTTGGGTGATTGGAAGCGTGTAATGGATGGAGGCCCGTGACAGTTTCGGAGAGATCCAGTTGTGATGGTGGAGTATGATGGTTTCACGAATGTATCCGACTATGCATTGAATATGTACCCGCTGTGGGCAAGAATAAAAGGTTTATCGGATGGTTTAACAAGGAAGAAAGAGCTAGCTGAGAAGGTGGCGAAGAAGGTAGGAGAACCCCCGTTCACGGTGGTGGTGAATGAAGGCAGAATAAACCCCTCAATCTACTTGAGGGTTAGTGTTTTTGTTAATGTCATGAATCCAGTTGTAAGGTTTGTCCCCATTACTCTGAAGGATAGGAAGAAATATCCTGTGTACTATGAGAAACTTCCGGACTTCTGTTATTTCTGTGAACGTATGGGGCATGTAGTGGAGGAATGTGGTGATGGAATACATGACCGCAACCAGTGTGAATGGAACGATTCTCTGCAGTGGGTCGGGGAAGCAACCGGAGGTGGTGCAAGGGGAGGTAGGGGTAGCTAGAATGATGGGGGTAGAGGAGGTGGTGGAAACAGTGGAGGTAGTCATGGAGGAAGAAGGGGCAGTGGAGCTCGAGGGGAGAGAGGAGGAAGGATGCAGAATGCAGCAGGGAGGGGAGGTGACTCAGAGGTAGTAGATGATTTTGTGGGCATGGATTTGGTCCAATACAAGATGATGATGATGGATGAGGAACGAACTGCTCGGAAGAGGCTGGTGTCTGATGATGGGACTATTAATGTAAGAGGACAACTAGTTCCTAATCTCGCTGGCAAGGTGGCTGGTACGGTCATGTTGATTGAGAATGGAGGGGCTGATGGACCTCATGCTATGGATCCTAACACCACTCCATGGAAGCAACCTATTGTGAAAAGAAGGCGCCAGGGGGAAGAAGTTGTAGGCGAGGTCTGAGATGATATAGATACGGCAAATGAGGCGGCCTCCAAGAGGGAGGACCACCAGGCCAAATGAATTGCCTAAGTTGGAACTGCCGGCATGGGGGGAATACCCGGACAGTTCGCGAACTTGTGACATTGACAAAGTCGCATTCCCCCATAGTGGTATTCTTGTGTGAGACTAGGCAGAAGGAAAGTAAGATGAAGAGAATAAGGAACTGACTGGGCTTGAAAGGTTTTGCCGGGGTGGACAGCGATGGCATGAGTGGAGGCCTTGCACTCTACTGGCATGAGTGATACGTCCATTTTGCATCATGCTTTTATATCGATATTTATTGCATTATGGGCTGCTATTACACATTATGTCACAATACTTATGCCTGTTCTCTCTTATTTTGCAAGGTTTACATGAAGAGGGGGAATGCCGGCAGCTGGAATTCTAGGCTGGAAAAGGAGCAAATATTAGAGACCTATTCTGCACATCTCTAAAAGTCCTGAAACTCCAAGGGAATTATTTCCAGAATATATAAAAAATATTGGGCGAAGAAAGTACCAAAGGGGGCCACCCACCGTCCATGAGGGTGGAGGGCGCGCCCCCTGCCTCGTGGGCCCCTTGGTGGCCCTCTGATGCCCATCTTTGGCTATATGGAGTCTTTCGCCGAGGAAAAAATAATAAGAAAGCTCACAGGATGAAACTCCGCCGCCACGAGGCGGAACCAATCTAGGGCTCCGGTGGAGCTATTCTACCGGGGAAACTTCCCTCCGGGAGGGGGAAATCAGCACCATCGTCATAACCAACTATCCTCTCTTCGGGAGGGGGTCAATCTCCATCAACATCTTCACCAGCACCATCTCATCTCAAACCCTAGTTCATCTCTTGTATCCAATCTTTGTCCCAAAGCCTCAGATTGGTACCCGTGGGTTACTAGTAGTGTTGATTACTCCTTGTAGTTGATGCTAGTTGGTTTATTCGGTGGAAGATCACATGTTCAGATCCTTTATGCATATTAATACCCCTATGATTATGAACATGAATATGATTTGTGAGTAGTTACGTTTGTTCCTGAGGACATGGGAGAAGTCTTGCTATAAGTAGTCATGTGAATTTGGTATTCGTTCGATATTTTGATGAGATGTATGTTGTCATCCCTCTAGTGGTGTCATGTGAACGTCGACTACATGACACTTCACCATTGTTTGGGCCTAGAGGGAGGCATTGGGAAGTAATAAGTCAATGATGGGTTGCTAGAGTGACAAAAGCTTAAACCCTAGTTTATGAGTTGCTTCGTAAGGGGCTGATTTGGATCCATATGTCTCATGCTATGGTTAGGTTTACCTTAATACTTCTGTTGTAGTTGCGGATGCTTGCAATAGGGGTTAATCATAAGTGGGATGCTTGTCCAAATAAGGGCAGTACCCAAGCACCGGTCCACCCACATATCAAATTATCAAAGTACTGAGCGCGAATCATATGAACGGGATGAAAACTAGCTTGACGATAATTCCCATGTGTCCTCGGGAGTGCTTTACTTCATATAAGAGTTTGTCCAGGCTTGTCCTTTGCTACAAAAAGGATTGGGCCATCTTGCTGCACCTTATTTACTTTTATTACTTGCTACTCGATACAAATTAGCTTATCACAAAACTATCTGTTACCGATAATTTCAGTGCTTGCAGAAAATACCTTGCTGAAAACCGCTTATCATTTCCTTATGCTCCTCGTTGGGTTCGACACTCTTACTTATCGAAAAGGCTACGATAGATCCCCCACACTTGTGGGTCATCAAGACTCTTTTCTGGCGCCGTTGCTGGGGAGTGAAGCACCTTTGGTAGGTGGAATTTGGTAAGGAAAAATTTATATAGTGTGCTGAAATTTACTGTCACTTGTTACTATGGAACATAATCCTTTGAGGGGCTTGTTCGGGGTATCTTCACCCCGACCAGTAGAGCAAATAGTTGCTCCTCAACCTACTGAACCTACTGAAAATGTCTACTTTGAAATCCCTTTGGGTACGATAGAGAAACTGCTAGCTAATCCTTTTATAGGTGATGGAACATTACATCCCGATTTGCACCTAATCTATGTGGATGAAGTTTGTGGATTATTTAAGCTTGCAGGTATGCCCGAGGATGTTATCAAGAAGAAGGTCTTCCTTTTATCTTTGAAGGGAGAGGCATTGACATGGTTTAGGCTATGTGATGATATTGGATCATGGAACTACCAACGATTGAAACTGGAATTTCATCAGAAGTTTTATCCTATGCATCTTGTTCATCGTGATCGTAATTATATATATAATTTTTGGACTCGCGAAGGAGAAAGCATCGCTCAAGCTTGGGGGAGGCTTAAGTCAATGTTATATTCATGCCCCAATCATGAGCTCTCAAAAGAAATGATTATTCAAAAATTTTATGCTCGGCTTTCTCTCAGTAATCGCTCCATGCTCGATACTTCTTGTACTGGATATTTTATGATGAAGACCATTGAATTCAAATGTGATTTATTGGAAAGAATTAAATGCAACTCTAAAGATTAGGACCTCGACGAAGGTAAGGAGTCAGGTATAACACCTAAGTTTGATTGTGTTAAATCTTTTATGGATACTGATGCTTTCTGTGAATTTAGCACTAAATATGGACTTGACTCTGAGAAAGTAGCTTCTTTCTGTGAATCCTTCGCTACTCATGTTGATCTCCCTAAGGAGAAGTGGTTTAAATATAATCCTCCCATTAAAGTAAAAGTAGTTGCAACTATTAAAGTTGAAGAAAATACTATCACTTATAATGATCCTGTTGTTCCTACTACTTATATTGAGAAACCACCTTTCCCTATTAGAATAAAGGATCGTGTTAAAGCTTCAACTGTGGTCAACAAAAGTAATATTAAGACACCCAAACCCCCTGAGCAAATTAAAGTTGAACCTAGTGTTGCTATGGTTAAAGATCTCTTAGCCGGTAACATTGATGGGAATGTTATTTACTTCTGCAATGAGTCTGCTAGAATTGCTAGACCTGATACTAAAAATAAACATAGACCTGTTGTAGGCATGCCTGTTATTTCTGTTAAAATAGGAGATCATTTCTATCATGGCTTATGTGATATGGGTGCTAGTGCAAGTGCAATACCTCATTCCTTATACAAAGAAATTATGCATGATATTGCACCTGCTGAAATAGAAGAGATTGATGTTACAATTAAGCTTGCCAATAGAGATACTATTTCACCAGTTGGGATTGTTAGAGATGTTGAAGTCTTGTGTGGGAAAGTTAAATAACCTGCTGATTTTCTTGTTCTTGGTTCCCCACAAGATGACTTTTATCCCATTATATTTGGTAGACCCTTCTTGAATACTGTTAATGCTAAGATAGACTGCAATAAGGATATTGTTTCTGTTGGTTTAGGGGATATGTATCATGAGTTTAATTTTGCTAAATTTCGTAGACAACCCCATGATAAAGAATTGCCTAGTAAATATGAAATTATTGGTCTTGCTTCTATTGCCGTGCCTCCTAGTGATCCTTTAGAACAATATTTGCTAGACCATGAAAATGATATGTTTATGAATGAAAGAAGGGAAATAGATGAAGTATTCTTTAAACAGGGACCTATTTTGAAACACAACTTGCCTATTGAAATCCTAGGAGATCCTCCTCCACCTAAGGGTGATCCCGTGTTTGAGCTTAAACCTTTACCTGATACTCTTAAATATGCTTATCTTGATGAGAAAGAGATATATGCTGTTATTATTAGTGCTAACCTTTTAGAGCATGAAGAAAAGAAATTATTGAAAACTCTGAAGAAGCACCGTGCTACTATTGGATATACTCTTGATGATCTTAAGGGCATTAGTCCCACTCTATGCCAGCACAAAATAAAGTTGGAGAAAGACGCTAATCCAGTTGTTGATCACCAACGACGGTTAAATCCTAAGATGAAAGAAGTGGTAAGAAAAGAAATACTAAAGCTTCTGGAGGCAGGTATAATTTATCCTGTTGCTGATAGTCAATGGGTAAGTCCTGTCTATTGTGTCCCTAAGAAGGGAGGTATTACTGTTGTCCCTAATGATAAAGATGAATTGATCCCACAAAGAATTTTTACAGGTTATAGAATGGTAATTGATTTCCGCAAATTAAATAAAGCTACTAAAAAGGATCATTACCCGTTGCCTTTTATTGATCAAATGCTAGAAAGATTATCCAAACATACACATTTTTGCTTTCTAGATGGTTATTCTGGTTCCTCTCAAATGCCTGTGTCAAAAGAGGATCAAGAAAAGACAACTTTTACTTGATCTTTTGGTACCTTTGCTTATAGATGTATGCCTTTTGGTTTATGTAATGCACCTGCTACTTTTCAAAGATGTATGACTACTATATTCTCTGACTTTTGTGAAAAGATTGTTGAGGTTTTCATGGATGATTTCTCCGTTTACCGAACTTCTTTTGATGATTTCTTAAGCAACCTTGATCGAGTTTTGTAGAGATGTGAAGTAACTAATCTTGTCTTGAATTGGGAGAAGTGCCACTTTATGGTTAATGAAGGTATTGTCTTGGGGCATAAAATTTCTGAAAGAGGTATTGAAGTTGATAAAGCTAAAGTTCATGCTATTGAAAAGATGACATGTCCTAAGGACATGAAAGGTATAAGAAGTTTCCTTGGTCATGTCGTTTTTATAGAAGGTTCATTAAGGACTTTTCTAAAATTTCTAGGCCTCTGACTAATCTCTTACAAAAAGATGTTCCTTTTGTCTTTGATGATGATTGTGTAGAAGCATTTGAAATACTTAAGAAAGCTTTGGTTTCTGCACCTATTGTTCAGCCTCCTAATTGGAATTTACCATTTGAAATCATGTGTGATGCTAGTGATTATGCTATAGGGGTTGTTCTAGGACAAAGAGTTGATAAGAAATTAAATGTTATTCATTATGCTAGTAAAACTCTAGACAGTGCCCAAAGAAATTATGCTACTACTGAAAAGGAATTTTTAGCAGTTGTATTTGCTTGTGATAAGTTCATACCTTATATTGTTGACTCTAAATGTTCACACTGATCATGATGCTATTAAATATCTCATGGAAAAGAAAGTTGCTAAACCTAGACTTATTAAATGGGTTCTCTTACTACAAGAATTTGATTTGCATATTATTGATAGAAAGGGAGCTGAGAACCCCATTGCAGACAACTTGTCTAGGTTAGAAAATGTTCTTGATGACCCACTACCTATTGATGATAGCTTTCCTGATGAACAATTAGCTGTCATAAATGCTTCTCGTACTGCTCCATAGTATGCTGATTATGCTAATTACATTGTTGCTATATTTATACCACCTAGTTTCACATACCAGCAAAAGAAAAAGTTCTTCTATGATTTAAGACATTACTTCTGGGATGACCCACATCTTTATAAAGAAGGAGTAGATAGTGTTATTAGACGTTGTCTACCTGAGCATGAATAGGAACAGATCCTGCGCAAGTGCCACTCCGAGGCTTATGGAGGACACCATGCTCGAGACAGTACTGCACATAAGGTATTGCAATCCGGTTTTTATTGGCCTACTCTCTTCAAGGATGCCCGTAAGTTTGTTTTGTCTTGTGATGAATGTCAAAGAATTGGTAATATTAGTAGACGTCAAGAAATGCCTATGAATTATTCACTTGTTATTGAACCATTTGATGTTTGGGGCTTGGATTATATGGGACCATTTCCTTCCTCTAATGGGTATACACATATTTTAGTTGCTGTTGATTACGTTACTAAGTGGGTAGAAGCTATTCCAACTAGTAGTGCTGATCATAACACCTCTATTAAGATGCTTAAAGAAGTTATTTTTCCGAGGTTTGGAGTCCCTAGATACCTAATGACTGATGGTGGTTCACATTTTATTCATGGTGCTTTCCGTGAAATGCTTGCTAAGTATGATGTTAATCATAGAATTGCATCTCCTTATCACCCACAGTCTAGTGGTCAAGTAGAACTGAGCAATAGAGAGCTTAAATTAATTTTGCAAAAGACTGTTAATAGATCTAGAAAGAATTGGTCCAAGAAACTTGATGATGCATTATGGGCATATAGGACTGCATATAAAAATCCTATGGGTATGTCTCCATATAAAATGGTTTATGGTAAAGCATGTCACTTACCTCTTGAATTAGAACATAAGGCATATTGGGCTATTAAAGAGCTCAACTATGACTTCAAACTTGCCAGTGAGAAGAGGCTTTTTGACATTAGCTCACTTGATGAATGGAGGACCCATGCTTATGAGAATGCCAAACTGTTTAAAGAAAAAGTTAAAAGATGTCATGACAAAAGGATACAAAAACGTGAGTTTAATGTAGGTGATTATGTATTGTTATACAACTCTCGTTTAAGATTTTTTACAGGCAAACTCCTCTCTAAATGGGAAGGTCCTTACGTCATAGAGGAGGTCTACCGTTCCGAGGCCATAAAAATCAACAACTTTGAAGACACAAATCTAAGGGTGGTGAACAGTCAAAGAATCAAACATTATATCTCAGGTAATCCTATAAATGTTGAAACTAATGTTATTGAAACCGTTACCCCGGATGTCGTGGTTTTGTCATGGCAGATATCCTCGTGAAAGGACTTAGTCGTGGAGCCATCGCTACGGGTTAGCTTAAAGGGGTTAAACCAGACAAGGGACACGAGAGTTCTATACTAGTTCGGCCCCTTCGATGAAGGTAAAAGCCTACGTCTAGTTGTGATGGAATTGCTGGGGTTTCGATGACTAGGGAGCGAATCCGCTTTGCCTGGATCTCGAGTTGTTGTATATGTTCTCCCTAAACCGCTACCGGGTCGTCCCTTTATATACACAGGTTGACGCCCGCCGGTTTACAGAGTCCCGAGGCCGGATCATAAACGTGTCCGGCTTGGTCTCTATCCATCCTATCTTAGAATGCAAGTTATATGAGAAAGTCAGTTTACATCTATAGGCCTTAACCCGCCTGTGGGCCTTGGGCCTTCGTAAAGCGCCACCATCCTCATGTCTTTATGGGCTTCTATCTTCATAGAGTTAATCCGGTTACTCCTGGCCGGTTTATGTTCAGTAGTAATATCCCCAACACCGAAGGAATATATAAAGGACACTTTCCAGAATGTTTCCTATTAAAACTTTGTTTTGCAATATGAATCTTGATAATGATAGGACTGAAGATGAGCCACCTTTGGGCATTCCAAAAATTCGGAGTTTTTAGATCTTGATGCAAAAATTGTTAAAAGTGGGATTGAAGAGGTTAAAACTTTAAATATCAATGAACCTACTATTTTGGATTTCAAGGAATTTAATTATGATAATTGCTCTTTGATGGATTGTATTTCCTTGTTGCAATCCGTGCTAAATTCTCCTCATGCTTATAGTCAAAATAAAGCTTTTACTAAACATATCGTTGATGCTTTGATGCAATCTTATGAAGAAAAACTTGAGTTGGAAGTTTCTATCCCTAGAAAACTTTATGATGAGTGGGAACCTACAAGTAAAATTAAAATTAAAGATCATGAGTGCTATGCTTTGTGTGATTTGGGTGCTAGTGTTTCCACGATTCCAAAAACTTTGTGTGATTTGCTAGGTTTCCATGATTTTGATGATTGTTCTTTAAACTTGCACCTTGCGGATTCCACTATTAAGAAACCTATGGGAAGAATTAATGATGTTCTTGTTGTTGCAAATAGAAACTATGTGCC
The DNA here is from genome assembly GCF_056163025.1 of Triticum urartu. NCBI lineage: Eukaryota > Viridiplantae > Streptophyta > Magnoliopsida > Poales > Poaceae > Triticum > Triticum urartu. The sequence goes on from NC_141873.1 coordinate 449,703,737, forward strand.
CATAGATTTCATTGTTCTTGATATAGATTGCAATCCTCCATGTCCTATTATTCTTGGTAGACCTTTCCTTATAATGATTGGTGCAATTATTGATATGAAGGAAGGGAATATTAAATTCCAATTTCCATTAAGGAAAGGCATGGAACACTTCCCTAGAAAGAAAATTAAATTTCCATATGAATCTATTATGAGAGCCACTTATAGATTGCCTACCAAAGATGGCAATACCTAGATCTATCTTCGCTTTTATGCCTAGCTAGGGGCATTAAACGATAACGCTTGTTGGGAGGCAACCCAATTTTATTTGTATTCCTTGCCTTTTGCTTCTATTTAGTAATAAATAATTTATCTAGCCTCTGTTTTGGTTGTGTTTTTTGTGTTTAATTAGTGTTTGTGCCAAGTAGAACCGTTGGGAAGACTTGGGGAAAGTCCTTTTGATCTTGCTATAAAAAATAGAAACTTTAGCGCTCACGAGAATTGCTGCCATTTTTATTTGGAAGGTGATATTTAGTTAATTATTTTTGAAGATGATTAATAGATAAATTCCTCATGTCCAGAAATTTATTTTAGAATTTTTTGGGTTCCAGAAGTGGTCGAAACCTACAGATTACTACAGACTGTTCTGTTTTTGACAGATTACTACAGACTGTTCTGTTTTTGACAGATTAGTACAGACTGTTCTGTTTTTGACAGATTCTGTTTTTCGTGTGTTGTTTGCTTATTTTGATGAATCTATGGCTAGTAAAAGAGTTTATAAACCATAGAGAAGTTGGAATACAGTAGGTTTAACACCAATATAAATCAAGAATGAGTTCATTACAGTACCTTGAAGTGGTGTTTTGTTTTCTTTCGCTAACAGAGCTCACGAGATTTTCTATTTTGAGTTTTGTGTTGTGAAGTTTTCAAGTTTTGGGTAAAGATTTGATGGATTATGGAACAAGGAGTGGCAAGAGACTAAGATTGGGGATGCCCATGGCACCACAAGGTAAAATCCAAGGACACCAAAAATCCTAAGCTTGGGGATGCCCCGGAAGGCATCCCCTCTTTCGTCTTCGTTTATCGGTAACTTTACTTGGAGCTATATTTTTATTCACCACATGATATGTGTTTTTCTTGGAGCGTCTTGTATGAATTAAGTCTTTGCTTTTTAGTTTACCACAATCATCCTTGCTGTACACACCTTTTGAGAGAGACTCACATGATTTGAAATTTATTAGAATACTCTATGTGCTTCACTTATATCTTTTGAGCTATATAGTTTTTGCTCTAGTTCTTCACTTATATCTTTTAGAGCACAGTGGTGGATTTTTTTTATAGGAACTATTGATCTCTCATGCTTCAATTATATTATTTTGAGAGTCCTTTAGAACAACATGGAAATTTGCTTTTAGGAATAATATAAAAACTTTCATAGAAGTGCATTGAATACTATGAGAACTTTGATACTTGATAATTGTTTTGAGACATGGAGATGGTGATATTAGAGTCATGCTAGTTGAGTAGTTATGAATTTGAGAAATACTTGTGTTGCAGTTTGTGATTCCCGTAGCATGCACGTATGGTGAACCGTTATGTGATGAAGTCGGAGCATGATTTATTTATTGATTGTCTTTCTTATGAGTGGCGGTCGGGGACGAGCGATGGTCTTTTCCTACCAATCTATCCACCTAGGAGCATGCACGTAATACTTTGTTTCGATAACTAATAGATTTTTGCAATAAGTATGTGAGTTCTTTATGACTAATGTTGAGTCCATGGATTATACGCACTCTCACCCTTCCACCATTGCTAGCCACTCTAGTATCGCACAACTTTCGCGGGTACCTTGAACCCACCATATACCTTCCTCAAAAAATCCACCATACCTACTTATTATGGCATTTCCATAGCCATTCTGAGATATATTGCCATGCAACTTTCCACCGTTCCGTTATTATGACATGCTTCATCATTGTCATATTGCTTGCATGATCATGTAGTTGACATAGTAATTATGGCAAAGCCACCGTTCATAATTCTTCATACATGTCACTCATGCATCATTGCACATCCCGGTACACCGCCGGAGGCATTCACATAGAGTCATATTTTGTTCTAAGTATTGAGTTGTAAGTAAATTAAAGTGTGATGATCATCATTATTAGAGCATTGTCCCAAGTGAGGAAAGGATGATGGAGACTATGATTCCCCCACAAGTCGGGATGAGACTCCGGACGAAAAAAAGAGGCCAAAAAAAGAGAGAAAAGGCCCAAATAAAAAAATGAATGAGATAAAAAGAGAGAAGGGACAATGCTACTATCCTTTTTCCACACTTGTGCTTCAAAGTAGCACCATGATCTTAATGATAGAGAGTCTCCTATGATATCACTTTCATATACTAGTGGGAATTTTTCATTATAGAACTTGGCTTGTATATTCCAATCATGGGCTTCCTCAAAATGCCCTAGGTCTTCATGAGCAAGCAAGTTGGATGCACACCCACTTAGTTTCTTTTGTTGAGTTTTCATATACTTATATCTCTAGTACATCCGTTGCATGGCAATCCCTACTCACTCGCATTGATATCTATTGATGGGCATCTCCATAGCCCGTTGATACGCCTAGTTGATGTGAGACTATCTTCTCCTTTTTTTTCTTCTCCACATCCACCATTCTATTCCACATATAGTGCTTGGCTTGTATTGCGTGAAGATTGAAAAAGTTTGAGAACATCAAAAGTATGAAACAATTGCTTGGCTTGTCATCGGGGTTGTGCATGATTTAAATATTTTGTGTGGTGAAGATAGAGCATAGCCAGACTATATGATTTTGTAGGGATAACTTTCTTTGGCCATGTTATTTTGAGAAGACATAATTGCTTAGTTAGTATGCTTGAAGTATTATTATTTCTATGTCAATATTAAACTTTTGTCTTGAATCTTTCGGATCTGAACATCCATGCCACAATAAAGAAAAAATACATTGAGAAATATGTTAGAAATCATTACACATCAAAAATTCTTCTTTTATCATTTACCTACTCGAGGACGAGCAGGAATTAAGCTTGGGATGCTTGATACGTCTCCAACGTACCTATAATTTTTGATTGCTCCATGCTATTATATTATTTATTTTGGATATTAATGGGCTTTATTTTACACTTTTATATCATTTTTGGGACTAACCTACTAACCAGAGGCCCAGCCCAAATTGCTGTTCTTTTGCCTATTTTAGAGTTTCGCCGAAAAGGAATATCAAACGGAGTCCAAACGGAATGAAACCTTCGGGAACGTGATTTTCTCAAGGAACGTGATCCAAGAGACTTGAAGTGTGCGTCAAGAAATGATCAAGGAGGGCACTAGGCAGGGGGGCGCGCCTACCCCCCTGGGCGCGCCCTCCACCCTCGTGGGCCCCTCGTTGCTCCACCGACGTACTTCTTCCTCCTATATGTATCCACGTACCCCCCAAACATCCAGGAGCACCACGAAAACCTAAGTCCACCACCGCAACCTTCTGTACCCGAGAGATCCCATCTTGGGGCCTTTTCCAGAGCTCCGCCGAAGGGGGCATCGATCACGGAGGGCCTCTACATCAACTCCATGGCCTCTCCGGTGATGTGTGAGTAGTTTATTTTAGACCTACGGTTCCATAGTTATTAGCTAGATGGCTTCTTCTCTCTCTTTGGATCTCAATACAAAGTTCTCCTCGATCTTCTTGGATATCTATTCGATGTAATCTTCTTTTGCGGTGTATTTGTCGAGATCCGATGAATTGTGGGTTTATGATCCATATTATCTATGAACAATATTTGATTCTTCTCTGAATTATTTTATGTATGATTGGTTTATCTTTGCAAGTCTCTTCAAATTATGAGTTTGGTTTGACCTACTAGATTAATCTTTCTTGCAATGGGATAAGTGCTTAGCTTTGGGTTCAATCTTGCGGTGCTCGATCTCCGTGACAGAAAGGGAACCGACACGTATTGTATTGTTGCCATCGAGGATAAAAAGATGGGGTTTATATCATATTGCATGAGTTTATCCCTCTACATCATGTCATCTTACTTAAAGCATTACCCTGTTCTTATGAACTTAATACTCTAGATGCATGCTGGATAGCGGTCGATGTGTGGAGTAATAGTAGTAGATGCAGAATCGTTTCGTTCTACTTGTCGTAGACGTGATGCCTATATACACGATCATACCTACATATTCTCATAATTATTCGCTTTTCTATCAATTGCTCGACCGTAATTTATTTACCCACCGTAATACTTATGCTCTTGAGAGAAGCCACTAGTGAAACCTATGGCCCCCGGGTCTTCCATCATATTAACCTTCCAACACTTAGCTATTTCTATTGCCGTTTATTGTACTTTGCATCTTTATTTCTCTTTGTCATAAAAATACCAAAAATATTATCTTATCATATCTATCAGATCTCACTCTCGTAAGTGGCCGTGAAGGGATTGACAACCCCTTTATTGCGTTGGTTGCGAGGTTCTTATTTGTTGTGTAGGTGCATGGGACTCGTGCGTGATCTCCTACTGGATTGATACCGTGGTTCTCAAAAACTGAGGGAAATACTTAGGCTACTTTACTGCATCACCCTTTCCTCTTCATGGGAAAACCAATGCAGTGCTCAAGAGGTAGCAGTGAGCACTCATTAAATTATGACATGCTAAAGAGTTTATGTTGGACAAGGAAGACAATGTAATGGGTTATATTTTCTTACATCTGAGATAAATTATATTGTCATGGATCATCCAACATGTTGAGCTTGCCTTTCCCTCTCTTGCTAGCCAATTTCTTTGCACCAAGTAGAGATACTACTTGTGCTTCCAAATATGCTTAGAACCAGTTTTTCCATGAGAGTCCACCATATCTACCTATGGATTGAGTAAGATCCTTCAAGTAAGTTGTCATCGTTGCAAGCAATAAAAATTTCTCTCTAAATATGTATGATTTATTAGTGTGGAGAAAATAAGCTTTATATGATTTTGTGATGTGGAAGAAATAAAAGCGACGGACTGCATAATAAAGGTCCATATCACAAGTGGCAATATAAAGTGATGTTCTTTCGCATTAAGATTTTGTGCATCCAACCATAAAAGCACATGACAACCTCTGCTTCCCTCTGCGAAGGGCCTATCTTTTATTCTTGTCTTATACTTCATGCAAGAGTCACGGTGATCTTCACCTTTCCTTTTTATATTTTATCCTTTGGCAAGCACAATGTGTTGGAAAGATCCAGGTATATATAACTAATTGGATGTGAGTTTTCATGAACTATTATTGTTGACATTACCCTTGAGGTAAAAAGTTGGGAGGCAAAACTATAAGCCCCTATCTTTCTCTGTGTCTGATTAAAACTTCATAACCATAAATATCACGTGAGTGTTAGCAATTGTGAAAGACTAAATGATGGTTGAGTATGTGGACTTGCTGAAAAGCTCTTATATTGACTCTTTCCTATGTTAAGATAAATTGCAATTGCTTCATTTGCTGAGATTATAGTTTGAAATTTCTGATTCATACTTGAGTATGTGAATGAATTGTTACTTTAGCATAAGAGATCATATGACAATATATATATATATATACACACACATCTGGGCTATTCTGTTTCGCGTAACAGAATATTATTCTGTTACCCTACTTGAACTGACGAATTCAAGCGGTTGAACTGATGAAATTCGAGCGATTGAACTGATGCTTCCTGTTTTTATTAAAAATCGTCTTCTTTAGTTCAATTTTTTTGTAATTTTTTTTGTCGAAACGGGGCGTGTAATATATCATTGGAAAGCTCTTGACATCTACATTACAATTTTATAATTTGTTTTTACAAAAATTATGGTCTAAGAGCAGTTTCGAAAAAACCGTTTTTTCAAAACGGAAAACGAGAATTGTATTTTGGACTTAATTTTCAAACGGTTTATCAGAATTGAGCAAATGAGATAGCGTTGGAAAGCTTGCGAAAATCTGCATCTTCCATATATCTATTATTTTTTAAAATTCTATGTGATTTAAAAGGAATTTGAAAAATGGTGAAATTCTGGGCAAAATGTATTTTTGCTATTTTTTGCAAACTGTTTGTCGGATTGACGCAAATGATACGACGTTGGAAAGCTATGGAAAATGCGCAACTTCTGCATATAGAAAGTTTTTTTATAATTTCTTACGGTTTAAATACGAATTCAAATACGATTAAAGTTGGTTTTGAATGTGGTTTTGTTCAAAAGATTACTGAAATGGGGCAAATAATATACCATTGAAAAGCTATCAAAAATGTGGAACTTAGTCATGTTGAACATTTTCTCTTCGCAATTGTTTAAGAGTAATTTTGAATACGGCAAGACGGATCCTATTGTTTTCACGTCTGAAAACAGAGTACTCGTACTGATATATGTGTGTTTGTACTGAGCTATTTTTATAGACTAGTTTTGAATTGTTTTGAAACAAGAGTACTTGTACAGATGTTTGCATGGATTTGTACTAAGCGTGTTTTCACTAACTCGACTTTGCTCTATTTTTGGGTAATATTTTTGCTCGTAAGTTTTCAACGGTTTTACTGTATCGTCGCCCCTGTACTTGCATGGTTTGTATCATCGAACTGAATGATATTTTTTTCAGAAAGAAAATGTTTTTTTGAACTAAACTTTTTTATAATGATGTTCTGGACTTCTCTTATTTCACGAGTTGTACTTTTACCATTTGAATTGCATGGGATTTCTTTTTGCTTGAACTTTTACAATTTGAATTTCTGTCATTTGTTTTATTCCAAACGGACCACCGTTTTTAACTTGTACTAATCAATATTTTTAATTAAACCATTTTTCCTTTGTAGAACGGACCACCGTTTTTGTTTGTACGGATCAGTTATAGAACTTGAACATCAACGTCACAGAATCACTGTTTTTGTTTATTCCGAACTGATCATTGTTTTTAACTTGTACTGATCAATATTTGTAATTCAAACCTTTTTGTCCTTTCATATGACAGAAAATTTCACCTGCCCTGACCTCTTAAAATTCAAGACTCAGGCTCAAACATTCTCATCTTAGCGGGACAAGCTAATTCATTCGCATGCAAGGCAACAATAACAATACTCCAAACATACCAAGGGACGTCACACTGGAAAAACAATGCAACCGACGGGTTCTCTCCAATGGCAAAATTGACAATTTTTGAACTTGCACGACATCTAAACAAGAATTACATGATACACAATTTTCCATCATGCACCTGCTATCCTGAACATAAATAAAATAAGAGAAGGGTATCCTGAACATCTAAACAAGAACTTGGAAATTTTGCCATCATCCACCCAGAGGCTCTGCCTTCTCCCCCGGCCCTGAAACAAGAGCACCATCAGTTTAATTTTAAACAAATTGAAAGTTCGAACATGAGGCATGTAGATTTTCACATGATGAAAGTCACAAAAGTGGGCTATTTTTGTTTTACTTCAAATAATTCAACATGAAGACAAATACAGATGAAAAAATTGTGACATTCTGAAGCATATGTCACTTCGACCTTTTAACTACTTTTTTGCACAAGGAGATGATGTTATTGAACTGGCTAGGTACATTCAGTTTTACCTAGTATGGTTGGACTAGTAATGCAAAATCCTGACCAAAAATCACATTTTTTTCTCATGAAACCAAACTCTTAACTTGCCACACGACCATCTTTGAACCTCCTACAAGAACAGAATTTATATGATACATCATTCTTTTTTTCTCTTGTTCAATCATGCACCCAAAAAAATAGAACACAAAAAAATATCAGTTGTTTGGCTCCCAAACCTCCTGCATATATTTATTTTTTTGAACTTATGTTCTTTTTGTAATTGAACTATTGTTGAATGAATGGTCGCTGATGCGCCGATGAGTCTATTGTGCTCCAGAAATTTGCCTACATCCCTGAGTAAATAGGTTTTCTTTTTTGCTTCCTGCAATTTATTTTTGCATGGGTCAGAGTAACTCCAATGCAGTAGCCACATATTTTTGAATTTTTTTCTCTCTGTATTTTCATGTGGTTTTTTATATGAACCTGATGAATATCTGAATTCCCTGTGATGATATCAGTGAACCTTTTCATATGATGATGTTGAACTTGCGTTGAGTACATCAGGGATAACTTCCAGTCTTGAGAGAGAACAGTACACAAAGAGAGGGAGGTGCATTGGAGTGAGACGGCCAGCCACCACATCGCGGCATCTAGGGGCAGAGCAACGGGTGTCCTGTAGCCAGCTCTTCAAGAGACCGATGCTGGAGCACCTAGGTGGACTGTTGAGCTAGGTGACGAATGGGAATAGGGTCAAGGAGCGGCGACCGTCGTTGGCCCTGGAAGCAAGAAAAGTGAATCGAGACGGTTAACTCGTTGAACTATGATAGTCAACTAACTGATTGCAATAAAGAGTCTAAATCACTTTTCTTCTGGTGGAAGTGGAGGAATGATTAACAAAATACATAAATTCATTTTTATTAACACAAAAAAATTACAACGACCAGGAATATAAAATGCACTATATAGGCAGAGAGTAAACATACAACTCCCATTCTAAAAAAATAAAACTTAATAGCTCTCAGAGTTTGAACTATTGTATACTTTTTTGTCGAACTGATGCAAAAATCCCCCATGTAGCAAATTGTCATACAATATAAAACCGATAAACCAAACTGGTTCAATAACACAAATCGAACTTCTATATGTGCTTATTTATGAACTGATAATATAAATACATAGTGAACTGGTAGACATAGTGTGTTTTTATTTTGTACATATGTTTTGCCAGAAGTAGAACTTCCTGCCTTTCCAAACTCGTACTCAAAACATGTACCAAAGAACATCATGCATCAGTATTAAGAAGACATACAAGAGCTACACACTGCCGTGAGGTACCCAAAAACAGAGTAGTTTGTGCATTTTTTAACACAATGACATTTTATGGAACTACTTATGCATTTAGACATCCTATGCTCTCATATAGATTAACACACCATCTTGTGTGCTAGAAAGAACATAGTAACATAAGTGAGTGAAATCAGATTTAGATAGGTGAATTATGAAATGCAATTTTTCTCTTTTAGGAATAAGCAAAAATACCTTTGGGGCACAAATGCCAGCCATCAACAATAGCTCAAAAGGCTTTTTCTTCCTAAAAGAATTCTTCAATTCCTGAAACTTAAAGTTTTTTTCAAATGGACTTGCCTGGAAGTAATACTTGTACTCTAGTCCAAGTACAAGTATAATGCTTATAGTTTGTAAACAAAAAAAGATGCCGAATTTACAAACGAAAAGCTTCAAATAAAAGTTAAAACAATAGAGAAACTATGAAGCAAATAGCGTCAGTGATCTTCTAACTGAAGCACCATATTGTACTGATATTTTTTTGTCAATGAAATTCTGCAATTTAGGTACTAGAACTCACTGATGCTATTTACTATTTGTTTTTAAGGCATTTTCAATACATGCCAAACATTTGTTTTTTAAACACATCCACAGGTTAAATATATGCATGTCAATCTTCATAGTTGGAAGTAATCTGAGCTATCTCAAAACATCAAACTGATACATACATGCATGAGCAAAACTGGTACAAGCAATACAAATCCCTACTGTTTTTGCAAATGTTCCGTAGAATATCTTATCATGAACGGACTGGTGATCTTACATAGGATTTGCTTCCAGCGACCTTCCCGGTGGTTCAGGTTTATTTATTTCTCGAGCTCTAATTTTTAGCTTGCCCGACATCTAAACATGAACTACACGATACTTGTACAGATATTTTTTTGTCAATGAACTTCTGCAATTTAGGTACTAGAAACTCACTGATGCTATTTACTCTCCATTTTTAAGGCATTTTCAGTACACGCCAAACATTTGTTTTTAAACACATCCACAGGTTAAACGGATCAGTACATGAAACTTGCACTGACTCAGTTAAACTCTGAATATGTTCAGAGAACATGAGGCTCTCATGTACTCTAGGTTACACACCAAACCTAGCTTTTACCATGATGCACCTTCTACTATGGAATGTAGACACGGAAACAAAACAATTTCTTATCAAGCTTCCTAGCCCATCCACTTCAACCTTTAGAAGACAAACTTCTTTTTTGGGAGAGAATATAAGATGATTTCTAAACTGCATTTTTTTGCACTGAATTCTTATCACTCTTATATTGAAATTTTCTAACCTGCAGTTTCCCAGAAGCCATCCCAAGTCAGGCTAGACACAGACGTCGGGTTGGCACTATCCGGCCACCTTGTCGGACAGACAGACATGCCGCTAGTTGATGTATCTCGCCGTTAAGGGGAAGAGCTGAGGAAGGTTCCCTGGCAACCGCGACGCAACACAACGCAACATGAGTGACCAGTATCGGTATTTCTATCTGGAGGTGGTGGTGGTGGGTTAGGGGCGTGACAACCATGGGAGCAGGTGCATCGGTGGTTGGCGAGGGAGCTGGTGGCGGTGGGAGCGGGGGCCAGTGCGGTTGATTGGGGCGAGGTCGCGGAGGCGGAGGTAGGTGGTGTCGGTGGGCAAGGGGCATGCATCAGCAGCAGCAGAGAGGTTGCACCTGAGCTAGAGAATCGTAGGTGCAGTAGCAGCTTGCAGTAAGGAGCGGCCTACACTCAGCTCCTTGAGTGATCGACCACAAAACAAGATGTTGTACTGTTGAGCAGGAGGTCCTCGACCCCGCAACTCCTCCAGCAGGTTCCACTCTTTGCCATTGAATTATAAGCCATGGCATCGAAGTGGGACGCGTCCACATCGGTGACATTGAACGGACAGGGGTGGTGGCTGCGAACTGCCTGTACGCGGTGGTGGCGTAGCACCATCAGGGAGGAGGCAGAGTGGTGGCAGGGTTGCATCACCGGCTGCCGGAGGATAAGTTGCCAGTTCCGTATTCTATTCTGTATTGAACTTAAGTGCACTGTTGAACTGAACTTTTGTAACACATATTCACTGAACTCGGTCCCCTGAATGTATATTTTTATAGCTATGTTGGCATGAGGCTATGTAATACATCTCAGCAATTGTTTTTGGGTGAGTTTAAAAAATATAATACTAAGTGAAAAGTACAACCTGACCTAACTACATATGCAACATGCAGTAGACATGTTCAGTGTCTCAACTTTTCACAAAAAACTGCAGATGTACTATCATCTATGCAAAATGTATCATAGAAATAATGGAGAAGGCTTAGTTAAAATGGGAACACCTTGTTCAGTTTTGATGAAATTAATATCACAAAGAGCACTTGCTGCCTTCTCTACAGAGGCGTGCGTTTGTGAATGGAAGAGGCCTCTGAACTTTTTCGCTTTCTCAACTCTTAACCTTTTGTATTCTTGTACTTCACCCACCCCTATAAATTTCTATACTTTTTAGTGGCTTTTGTTAGTGAGCCCTCCTGTTTCCCTGATCTGAACATTCACAAGGTTTATTCTGAGTATAAAAAAAGAAATAAAGTGTTCTGTTCACAATTAAGCTTATAAGCACTGCAAGACAATCAAGGTTGAGAGAATATAGTGAGCACCATGTCTAATTCTCAAGTCAGTGGTTGGTCCAAAAAAATTATGAGGTCAGTACCTCCATAGAAGTAACAACAAGTTGTAGTACTGTGTGTGAGAGATTGTTGTTTTGTACAGAACTGATGTTGTTTTGCAAGGTGGACTTAAGACACTTCTTTTATTTTTATATGAGAACTGATGTTGTTTATCAGACACTACCTCTGTAATTAAATGCAAGACATTTTTGCAGTACTTCCCTAAATCCTATAAGTGCAAACCAAATACAGTTATAGAAATACTACACTAGGAGGTATCAATCAATCTAATCCATAGCACATTTTGCTAATATGTGTGTGATCCGTAGCCCATAGCCTATGTGTGATTTGTTCCAATTAATCCATGCATTTTTTTATCCTCTGCTGCCTGCAGCTATGGCTAGACCCGTTGAAGAGGTGGGGAGTTTCAAGTTAATGATTTGCTTTCAGAAACTTCAGACAAGAGCGGAGTAAAGACTGGAAGGTAAAACTACTGTTAGCATGTGTACCTTTTTTTGTAGCATCTCATCTCCTTTGCTTCAAGTTTGAGCCAGGCCCAGGGGTAGAGCACGGGGTGGCCTATACGCAGCACTTTGAGCGACCGGCCATGGGGCGACCAGTTGGACTGCCGATGTGACCATGGCGAGACTGACATGCATCCTCGTGGAGGTCGCTGGATCTGGATCGGGGTTGTGGGAGGAGGCATGGTGGAGGGGCGACGACCGGTGGTGGAAGTGAGGCGGCCGGGTACGGGGCACCCGGGGGAGCCTGCCGGCTGGGATCCCATGGTGTTAGCGAGGAGCCACGGTGGGACGTGGGGGATCCTGATGGGGACGGTTGGTCCAGCAGCAGCGCGCCACCTCGTATGTGGCAGTCGGGCGCTCGGGTCACGCAACATACATTGGCGGGGAAAGAAGGAGTCTGGAGGCGCGTTGACGGGGAGGGAGCCGGGCGGCGACGCGCTAGGGAGGAGGCCGGGCGGCGGTGCGTCACCGGGGAGGGAGTCGGGCGGGGCATGGCGGGTCTCTAGATGTGGAGGGTGAGGGCGCAGCGCGGCATCGAAGGTTGGAGGCGGGGGGCGGGCGGACGACCGGCCGGCGTCAACGCGTGGGTCGGAGGAGCGACCCGTCACGGCGCCGCGGGCTCCCTCGGTCCGGCTGCCGCCGTCGCTCGCTCGCCCGTGAAGACTGCCTTCAGCGGTAGGAGGCGGGTTAGGTTGGGGGTGGGTCCTGAAGTTTCTACTGTGGTCCGCACATCGCGCCTTATAGGGACTGATGGTAACAGAATAATTACTAGTAACAGAATAGCCCTGTCCTATATATATATGTTGATGTTCTAAGAATGATCATGATGCCCTCATGCCCGTATTTTATTTTATCGACACCTCTATCTCTAAACATGTGGACATATTTTTCGATTTCGGCTTTCGCTTGAGGACAAGCGAGGTCTAAGCTCGGGGGAGTTGATACGTCCATTTTGCATCATGCTTTTATATCAATATTTATTGCATTATGGGCTGCTATTACACATTATGTCACAATACTTATGCCTATTCTCTCTTATTTTACAAGGTTTACATGAAGAGGCGGAATGCCGACAGCTGGAATTCTTGGCTGGAAAAGGAGCAAATATTCGAGACCTATTCTACACATCTCCAAAAGTCCTGAAACTCCACGGGAATTATTTTTAGAATATATAAAAAATATTGGGCAAAGAAAGTACCAGAGGGGGCCACCCACCGTCCACGAGAGTGGGGGCGCGCCCTACCCCCTGGGCGCGCCCCCTGCCTCGTGGGCCCCCTGGTGGCCCTTTGATGCCCATCTTTGGCTATATGGAGTCTTTCGTCACAGAAAAAATAATAAGCAAGCTCACGGGACGAAACTCCGCCGCCAAGAGGCGGAACCATTCTAGGGCTCTGGCGGAGTTGTTCTGCCGGGGAAACCTCCCACCGGGAGGGGGAAATCATCACCATCATCATCACCAATGATCCTATCATCGGGAGGGGGTCAATCTCCATCAACATCTTCACCAACACCATCTCATCTCAAACCCTACTTCATCTCTTGTATACAATCTTTGTCCCGAAGCCTCAGATTGGTACCTGTGTGTTGCTAGTAGTGTTGATTACTCCTTGCAGTTGATGCTAGTTGGTTTATTCGGTGGAAGATCATATGTTCAGATCCTTTATGCATATTAATACCCCTCTGATTATGAACATGAATATGATTTGTTAGTAGTTACATTTGTTCCTGAGGACATGGGAGAAGTCTTGCTATAAGTAGTCATGTGAATTTGGTATTCGTTCGATATTTTGATGAGATGTATGTTGTCATCCCTCTAGTGGTGTCATGTGAACGTCGACTACATGACACTTCACCATTGTGTCGGCCTAGAGGGAGGCATTGGGAAGTAATAAGTAGATGATGGGTTACTAGAGTGACAGAAGCTTAAACCCTAGTTTATGAGTTGCTTCGTAAGGGGCTGATTTGGATCCATATGTTTCATGCTATGGTTAGGTTTACCTTAATACATCTATTGTAGTTGTGGATGCTTGCAATAGGGGTTAATCATAAGTGGGATGCTTGTCCAAGTAAGGGCAGTACCCAAGCACCGGTCCACCCACAAATCAAATTATCAAAGTACCGAACGCGAATCATATGAACGTGATGAAAACTAGCTTGACGATAATTCCCATGTGTCCTCGGGAGTGCTTTACTTCATATAAGAGTTTGTCCAGGCTTGTCCTTTGCTACTGTCAGATCACGGGTTCCGGCAGACCCTTAAGGTTCGAACACTGGGGTGCGCGCGAAGGTTTTCTCCCTATCGATCCACGCCCTAGCTCTCTAAGATCTTGCGGACGAACTCGACGAACTCACAACACAGAAAAACACAAGATTTATACTAGTTCGGGCCACCATTGTGGTGTAATACCCTACTCCAGTGTGGTGGTGGTGGATTGCCTCTTGGCCTAATGATGAACAGTACAAGGGGAAGAACAGCCTCCTGAGGTTGAGGTGTTCTTGTGCTTGGTGTGCTTGTGTGGGTGGGATTATCTTGGATCTGCTCCCCACTTGTGATGGTGTCGATCCCCCTTCCTACTGTGGTGGCTAGTTCTTCTTATATAGGCCCTGGTCCTCTCCACAAATATTGAGCGGGAAGGGAGCCAACAACGGCCAATTCGAAAGGGGACAACTAGTACAAGTTATCCTGACAAAAGGTGGTCTTCGCCTGCAAAAGGCTCTGGTGATGACGCCGTCTTGGGCTCCACGGTGACCTTCGTCATGCCGTCCTTCTGGTCTTGGTCTCGTTGCCCCAATATGGAAACCTTTGCTTGATGCCTCGGTACTCCGCGCCTGCGCTTGCCCCCTTAGCACCAAAGAGGAAACAAGGACGATGCGCGCACTGGCGCCCACCTGGTCTCGATCGTCATGGCTCACGTCATGAGGACCTCGCGAGGTTCGCCTTGCCTTGATCTCTCCGCCCCTCGTGAGCCTGCTTGGTGAGGCCGTTCTTGAGGAGTGCTACCACTTGAGCACATGCATTGGTTTTCCCTTGAAGAGAAAAGGGTGATGCAGCAAAGTAGCGTAAGTATTTCCCTCAGTTTTTGAGAACCAAGGTATCAATCCAGTAGGAGGCCACGCACGAGTCCCTCGCACCTACACAAACAAATAAATCCTCACAACCAATGTGATAAGGGGTTGTCAATCCCTACACGGCCACTCACGAGAGTGAGATCTGATAGATATGATAAGATAGTATTTTTGCTATTTTTATGATAAAGATACAAAGTAAAATAAAAGGCAATAAAAATAACTAAGTATTGGAAGATTAATATGATGGAAGATAGACCCAGGGGCCATAGGTTTCATTAGGGGCTTCTCTTAAGAGCATAAGTATTCACGGTGGGTAAACAAATTACTGTTGAGCAATTGACAGAATTGAGCATAGTTATGAGAATATCTAGGTATGATCATGTATATAGGCATCACGTCCGAGACAAGTAGACCGACTCCTGCCTGCATCTACTACTATTACTCCACACATCGACCGCTATCCAGCATGCATCTAGAGTATTAAGTTCAAGAGAACAGAGTAACGCTTTAAGCAAGATGACATGATGTAGAGGGATAAACTCATGCAATATGATGTAAACCCCATCTTGTTATCATCGATGGCAACAATACAATACGTGCCTTGCTGCCCCTACTGTCACTTGGAAAGGACACCGCAAGATTGAACCCAAAGCTAAGCACTTCTCCCATTGCAAGAAAGATCAATCTAGTAGGCCAAACCAAACTGATAATTCCAAGAGACTTGCAAAGATAACCAATCATACATAAAAGAATTCAGAGAAGATTCAAATATTCTTCATAGATAAACTTGATCATAAACCCACAATTCATCGGTCTCAGCAAACACACCAAAAAAGAAGATTACATCGAATAGATCTCCACAAGAGAGGGGGAGAACTTTGTATTCAGATCCAAAAAGAAAGAAGAAGCCATCTAGCTAATAACTATGGACCCGTAGGTCTGAGGTAAACTACTCACACTTCATCAGAGAGGCTATGGTGTTGATGTAGAAGCCCTCCGTGATCGATGCCCCCTCCGGCGGAGCTCCGGAAAAGGCCCCAAGATGGGATGTCGTGGATACAGAAAGTTACAGCGGTGGAATTAGGGTTTTGGCTCCGTATCTGGTAGTTTGGGGGTACGTAGGTATATATACGAGGATGGAGTATGTCGGTGGAGCAACAGGGGGCCCATGAGGGTGGAGGGCGCGGCTGGGGTGGGGGGGGGGGGTAGCCGCGCCCCCTACCTCGTGGCCTCCTGGTTGATGTCTTGACGTAGGGTCCAAGTCCTCTGGATCATGTTCGTTCCGAAAATCACGTTCCCGAAGGTTTCATCCCGTTTGGACTCCATTTGATATTCTTTTTCTGCAAAACCTTAAAATAGGCAAAAACAACAATTCTGGGCTGGGCCTCCGGTTAATAGGTTAGTCCCAAAAATAATATAAAAGTGTATAATAAAGCCCAGTAATGTCCAAAACAGAATATAATATAGCATGGAACTATAAAAAATTATAGATACGTTGGAGACGTATCAAGCATCCCCAAGCTTAATTCCTGCTCGTCCTCAAGTAGGTAAATGATAAAAATAGAATTTTTGATATGGAATGCTACTTGGCATAATTTCAATGTAATTCTTCTTAATTGTGGTATGAATATTCAGATCCGAAAGATTCAAGACAAAAGTTCAATATTGACATAGAAATAATAATACTTCAAGCATACTAACTAAGAAATTATGTCTCTTCAAAATAACATGGCCAAAGAAAGTTATCCCTACAAAATCATATAGTCTGGCTATGCTCTATATTCACCACACAAAGTATTTAAATCATGCACAACCCCGATGACAAGCCAATCAATTGTTTCAAACTTTTGGTGTTCTCAAACTTTTTCAATCTTCACGCAATACATGAGCGTGAGCCATGGACATAGCACTTTAGGTGGAATAGAATGGTGGTTGTGGAGGAGACAAAAAAGGGGAAGATACTCTCACATCAACTAGGCGTATCAACGGGCCATGGAGATGCCCATCAATAGATATCAATGTGAGTGAGTAGGGATTGCCATGCAACGGATGCACTAGAGCTATAAGTATATGAAAGCTCAACAAAAGGAACTAAGTGGGTGTGCATCCAACCTTGCTCACGAAGACCTAGGGCATTTTGAGGAATCCCATCATTGGAATATACAAGCCAAGTTCTATAATGAAAAATTCCCACTAGTATATGAAAGTGATAACATAGGAGACTCTCTGTTACGAAGATCATGGTGCTACTTTGAAGCACAAGTGTGGTAAAAGGATAGTAGCATTGTCCCTTCTCTCTTTTTCTCTCATATTTTTTTATTTGGGCCTTTTTTGTGGCCTCTTTTTATTATTATTTGGGCTTCTTTGGCCTCTTTTTTTATTTTTCGTCCAGAGTCTCATCCTGACTTCTGGGGGAATCATAGTCTCCATCATCCTTTCCTCACTTGGGTCAATGCTCTAAAAATGATGGTCATCACACTTTTATTTACTTACAACTCAACAATTACAACCTAATACTTAGAACAAAATATGACTCTATGTGAATGCCTCCGGCGGTGTACCGGGATATGCAATGAATCAAGAGTGACATGTATGAAAGAATTATGAACGGTGGCTTTGCCACAAATACAATGTCAACTACATGATCATGCAAAGCAATATGACAATGATGGGGCGTGTCATAGTAAATGGGACGGTGGAAAGTTGCATGGCAATATATCTCGGAATGGCTATGAAAATGCCATGATAGGTAGGTATGGTGGCTGTTTTGAGGAAGGTATATGGTGGGTGTATGATACCGGCGAAAGGTGCGCGGTATTAGAGAGGCTAGCAATGGTGGAAGGAAGAAAAGTGCGTATGATCCATGGACTCAACCTTAGTCATAAAGAACTCATATACTTATTGCAAAAATCTACAAGTTATCAGAGCAAAGTATTACACGCATGCTCCTAGGGGGATAGATTGGTTGGAAAAGACCATCGCTCGTCCCCGACCGCCACTCATAAGGAAGACAATAAATAAATCATGCTCCGACTTCATCAAATAACGGTTCACCATACGTGCATGCTACGGGAATCACAAACTTTAACACAAGTATTTCTCAAATTCACAACTACTCAACTAGCATGACTCTAATATCACCATCTCCATATCTCAAAACAATTATCAAGTATCAAACTTCTCATAGTATTCAACACACTCATAAGAAAATTTTATTATTAATCTTGAATGCCTAACATAATTAAAGCAAATTACCATGATGTTTTGTAGGACTATCAAAATAATCTAAGTGAATCATGAGAGAACAATAATTTCTATAAAACAAATCCACCGATGTGCTCTAAAAGATATAAGTGAAGCACTAGAGCAAAAACTATATAACTCAAAAGGAATAAGTGAAGCACATAGAGTATTCTAACAATTTCCGAATCATGTGTGTCTCTCTCAAAAGGTGTGTACAGCAAGGATGATTGTGGAAAACTAACAAATAAAGACTCAAATAATACAAGACGCTCCAAGCAAAACACATATCATGTGGTAAATAAAAATATAGCTCCAAGTAAAGTTACCGATGGAAGTAGACGAAAGAGGGGACGCCTTCTGAGGCATCCACAAGCTTTGGCTTTTAGGTGTCCTTAGATTATATTGGGGTGCCATGGGCGTCCCCAAGTTTAGGCTCTTGCCACTCCTTGTTCCATAATCCATCAAATCTTTCACCCAAAACTTGAAAATTTCACAACACAAAACTTAAAGTAGAAAATCTCGTGAGCTCCGTTAGCGAAAGAAAAAAACCACTTCAAGGTACTGTAATGAACTCATTATTTATTTATATTGGTGTTAAACCTACTGTATTCCAACTTCTCTATGGTTTATAAACTATTTTACTAGCCATAGATTCATCAAAATAAGCAAACAACACACGAAAAACAGAATCTGTCAAAAACAGAACAGTCTGTAGTAATCTGTAGCTAACGCAAGATCTGGAACCCCAACAATTCTAAAATAAATTGCTGGACGTGAGGAATTTGTCTATTAATCATATTCAAAGATAATTAACTAAATAGCACGTTCCAAATAAAAATGGCAGAAGTTCTCGTGAGCGCTAAAGTTTCTGTTTTTTACAGCAAGATTAAAAAGACTTCCCCCAAGTCTTCCCAACGGTTCTACTTGGCACAAACACTAATTAAACACACAAAACACAACCAAAACAGAGTCTAGATAAATTATTTATTTAATAACATCAAGGAAAAATAACGGGTTGTCTCCCAACAAGCGCTTTTCTTTAAAGCTTTTTAGCTAGGCATTGATAATTTTAATGATGCTCACATGAAAGACAAGAATTAAAGCACAAAGAGAGCATCATAAAACACATGACAAACACATCTAAGTCTAACATACTTCCTATGCATAGGCATCTTATAGATAAACAAATTATCAAGGCAAGCAAAAACTAGCATATGCAAGGAAGCGGAAAGAAACAATAGCAATCTCAACATAATGAGAGGTAATTTAGTAACATGAAAATTTCCACCACCGTATTTTCCTCTCTCATAATAATTACATGTGGGATCATAAGCAAATTCAACAAAATAGCTATCACATAAAATATTTTCAACACGATCCTCATGCATGCAAAGTTGACACTCATCCAAAATAGTGGGATTAACATTAATAAAGTCATGACCTCTTCAAACCCACTTTTATCAAAAACTTCATAAGATTGAACATTATCCAAATATGTGGGATCTAAAGTTGACATTGTTCCAAACCCATTTTCAGTATTATTGCAAACACTATTATCAATCTCGGATTCATCATGGGGAGTAAATAAATTTTCAAGATCATAAGAAGAATCACCCCAATCATGATCATTGCAACAAGTAGAGGACATAGCAAAACTAGCATCCCCAAACTTAGGGTTTTGCATATTATTAGCACAATTTACATAAATATAATTTATAATAAAATCATTGCAATCATGCTTTCTATTCAAAGATCTATCGTGGATCGCTTCATAAAGTAATTCATCACACTTTTTAGATTCACAAATTTCAAGCAAAACCTCATAGAGATAATCTAATGCACAAAACTCACTAGCAATTGGTTCATCATAATTGGATCTCTTAAAAAGATTAGCAAGTGGATGATGATCCATAGATCTTAGGTTCTCTGTTTCATAATAAATAAACAACTATTCCAACCAAACGAGCAAACAAGCCAAGTAAGACATCAAAGCAAATGGAAAGACGAACAGAAGAAGGGTGAATAAAACGACAAGGGTGAAGTGGGGGAGAGGAAAATGAGAGGCAAATGGCAAATAATGAAATGCGGGAGATAAGGGTTTGTGATGGGTACTTGGTATGTCTTGACTTGCAACGGCGCCACAAGTGACTCGTTGTCGGGAGTCAAATCTTGACTTGTATTGCGCGAACCTCCCCGTCAACGGCGCCAAAAATCCTTCTTGCTACCTCTTGAGCACTTGCATTGGTTTTCCCTTGAAGAGGAAAGGGTGATGCAGCAAAGTAGTGTAAGTATTTCCCTCAGTTTTTGGGAACCAAGGTATCAATCCAGTAGGAGGCCACGCACGAGTCCCTCGCACCTACACAAACAAATAAATCCTCGCAACCAACGCGATAAGGGGTTGTCAATCCCTACACGGTCACTTCCGAGAGTGAGATCTGATAGATATGATAAGATAATATTTTTGGTATTTTTATGATAAAGATGCAATGTAAAATAAAAGGCAATAAAGATAACTAAGTATTGGAAGATTAATATGATGGAAGATAGACCCGGGGGTCATAGGTTTCACTAGTGGCTTATCTCAAGAGCATAAGTATTCACGGTGGGTAAACAAATTACTGTTGAGCAATTGACAGAATGAGCATAGCTATGAGAATATCTAGGTATGATCATGTATATAGGCATCACGTCTGAGACAAGTAGACCGACTCCTGCCTGCATCTACTACTATTACTCCACACATCGACCGCTATCTAGCATGCATCTAGAGTATTAAGTTCAAGAGAACAGAGTAACGCTTTAAGCAAGATGACATGATGTAGAGGGATAAACTCATGCAATATGATGTAAACCCCATCTTGTTATCCTCGATGGCAACAATACAATACGTGGCTTGCTGCCCCTACTGTCACTGGGAAAGGACACCGCAAGATTGAACCCAAAGCTAAGCACTTCTCCCATTGCAAGAAAGATCAATCTAGTAGGCCAAACCAAACTGATAATTCGAAGAGACTTGCAAAGATAACCAATCATACATAAAAGAATTTAGAGAAGATTCAAATATTGTTCATAGATAAACTTGACCATAAACCCACAATTCATCGGTCTCAACAAACACACCACAAAAGAAGATTACATCGAATATATCTCCATAAGAGAGGGGGAGAACTTTGTATTGAGATCCAAAAAGAGAGAAGAAGCCATCTAGCTAATAACTATGGACCCGTAGGTCTAAGGTAAACTACTCACACTTCATCGGAGAGGCTATGGTGTTGATGTAGAAGCCCTCCGTGATCGATGCCCCCTCCGGCGGAGCTCCGGAAAAGGCCCCAAGATGGGATCTCGTGGATACAGAAAGTTACGGCGGTGGAATTAGGGTTTTGGCTCCGTATCTGGTAGTTTGGGGGTACGTGGGTATATATAGGAGGAAGAAGTACGTCGGTGGAGTATCAGGGAGCCCACGAGGGTGGATGGCGCGCTTGGGGGGGGGGGTAGGCGCGCCCCCTACCTCATGGCCTCCTGGTTGATGTCTTGACGTAGGGTCCAAGTCCTCTGGACCATGTTCGTTCCGAAAATCACGTTCCCGAAGGTTTCATTCCGCTTGGACTACGTTTGATATTCTTTTTCTGCGAAACCCTAAAATAGGCAAAAAAACAGCAATTCTGGGCTGGGCCACTGGTTAATAGGTTAGTCTCAAAAATAATATAAATGTGTATAATAAAGCCCAATAATGTCCAAAACAGAATATAATATAGCATGGAACAATCAAAAATTATAGATACGTTGGAGACGTATCAAGGAGGTCTTGCGTCGCCCGCCTCACGAGGGTCTTGAATGCCTTGTCGATGAAGATGGGCCGTACGAACCTGCCAGCCCAGCTACGCCGTGGGCCACAGGCAGGAAAGTCTGGGGACCCCCGTTTCCAGAACGCCGACAGCTACAAAAAGGATTGGGCCATCTTGCTGCACCTTATTTACTTTTATTACTTGCTACTCGTTACAAATTACCTTATCACAAAACTATCTGTTACCGATAATTTCAGTGCTTGCAGAAAATACCTTGCTGAAAACCGCTTCTCATTTCCTTCTGCTCCTCGTTGGGTTCGACACACTTACTTATAGAAAAGGCTACAATAGATCCCCTACACTTGTGGGTCATCAAGGAGTCATACGATGTGAATATTCTTGACAAAGAAGAGAGATATATTGATGTGCTGATCCGAGCCTGGGCTGACTCTGAGCAATGGAGACTCACCTGTGTATATGGAGAACCTCGAGTCAAGAACATGCATATGATGTGGACAAAGCTACAAAGATTAAAATCGGTCAGTGATCTCCTGTGGTTAGTTATGGGTGACTTTAATGAAGCACTCTGGAGCTTTGAGCATATGTCATCAACGATGCGGCCTGAACGACAGATGGTTGCTTTTAGGGACACATTGGAAGTATCTGGACTGGTTGATTTGGGATTTTCCGGTGTCCCATTTACATATGATAACATGAGGCATGGTGCAGCTAACGTCAAAGTCAGATTGGATAGGACTGTTGCGACTGCAGCATGGCGGCATCTCTTTGCTTTTTCATTAGTTTTGTATGTGCCCTCGCCTTGCTCGGATCATATTGCCTTACTTATCAAGGGTGAACCGGACCAGGGGCGCATGACTTCTCGGCTGCATAGGTATGAGGTGATTTGGGAGCGGGATGAGGGCCTTCCTTCTGTTGGGTGTGTGCAGAATATGGCACAACTCCAGGAGTCATTGAGCAAGACGATGGATGCATTGCGACTTTGGAGCCGGAAATTTGGTAACGTCTCAAGAGAACTAGCTAATTCACGTACCCAGCTGGAAGAGCTAATGAACATGAACGCAGATCAGTAGGACATCAAGTTGGTTACTGATAGGATGAATGAGCTTTTGTACCAAGAGGAAATGTTATGGATGCAGAGAGCACGAATAACTTGGTTGAAGGAGGGTGATAGAAATACCAAGTTTTTTCAGAGTAAGGCAGTGTGGAGGACAAGGAAAAACAAAATTCGAGAACTTGTGGACAATATTGGCATGGTTCATTCGGATTTTGCTACCATGAGCAAGATGGCAAATGATTACTTCCGAGAGATATTTTCTGCTGCTCCAAACCTTTATGCTGATCCGATCTTAGATCTTTTGGAATCGAAGATGTCGGATGTAGCCAACAATAGGCTCTATATGCCTTTTTCAAAAAAGAAATTGCTGATGCGATGTTTCAAATTGGGCCATTGAAGGCCCCAGGTCCGGATGGATTTCCGGCTAGGTTTTTCAGCGAAATTGGAGTACGCTAAAGGAGAGCGTGTTAGCTGCTATGAAGGAATTTTTCAGAAAAGGTGTAATGCCAGAGGGAGTTAATGATACTTTGACTGTACTGATCCCTAAAACACGTAATCCGAAGTGCTTGAGGGACTATACAACTATAAGTCTCTGTAATGTGACTTATAAGGTAATACCTAAATGCCTGGTTAACCGGTTAAGGCCAGTACTTGATGAGATTGTGTCTCCTGAACAAAGCACATTTGTGCCAGGGAGATTAATTACGGATAACGCTTTAATTGCCTTTGAATGTATCCATTATATCTGATAACCCACAAGTATAGGGGTTCGCAACGGTTTCCGAGGGTAGAGTATTCAACCCAAATTTATTGATTCGACACAAGGGGAGACAAAGAATATTCTCAAGTATTAGCAACTGAGTTGTCAATTCAACCACACCTGGAAACTTAATATCTGCAACAAAGTGTTTAGTAGCAAAGTAATATGATAGTAGTGGTAACGGTGGCAAAAGGTAATGGTAGCAAAAGTAATATTTTTGGGTTTTGTAGTGATTGTAACAATAGCAACGGAAAAGTAAATAAGCGAAGAACAATATAGGAAAAACACGTAGGCATTGGATCGGTGATGGAGAATTATGCCGGATGCGATCGATCATGTAACAGTCATAACCCAGGGTGACATAGAACTAGCTCCAGTTCATCAATGTAATGTAGGCATGTATTCCGAATATAGTCATACGTTCTTATGGAAAGAACTTGCATGACATCTTTTGTCCTACCCTCTGAGGGAGTCCTGGATTAGGGGGTGTCCGGATGGTCGGACTATACCTTCAGCCGGACTCCTGGACTATGAAGATACAAGATTGAAGACTTCGTCCCGTATCTGGAAGGGACTTTCCTTGGCGTGGAAGGCAAGCTTGGCGATACGGATATGCAGATCTCCTACCATTGTAACCGACTTTGTGTAACCCTAACCCTCTCCGGTGTCTATATAAACCGGAGGGTTTTAGTCCGTAGGACAACATACAGATCGACAATCATACCATAGGCTAGCTTCTAGGGTTTAGCCTCTCCGATCTCGTGGTAGATCTACTCTTGTACTACCCATATCATCAATATTAATCAAGCAGGACGTAGGGTTTTACCTCCATCAAGAGGGCCCGAACCTGGGTAAAACTTCATGTCCCTTGCCTCCTGTTACCATCCGGCCTAGACGCACAGTTCGGGACCCCCTACCCGAGATCCGCCGGTTTTGACACCGACATTGGTGCTTTCATTGAGAGTTCCTCTGTGTCGTCGCCATAAGGAAGGATGCCTCGCCCTGTCTTTAAAGACAGCATCGTTGCTAAGGGAGCTTTGGCTGTCGGCCAAGCTCTTCGGCTAGGTGGTTTTCTTATGACCGCCTGTTCGGCTTCTGCGCCGACGATGACCTCTCGAGCCATCGAAAACAATCTTCATGTCAGCTCGGAACTCGCCGAGCAGTTAGATCCAATGGAGCTCTCCTCCATAAACAAGCTCTTGGATCACATCGCCGCCCTGGGAGTCGCTACGAATTACGACCAGATTGGGCCTAAGCCCGATCTGAGAGAGATTAACTCTCCCCAAGTCACCCATCACATTGCCGTGGTAGAGGGACAATGCGGCGACCCCTCATCTATCTTAAGGACTAGCTACGTCCGGATTCCTGATCCCTCCAAGCCGGATACCAGCGGAGGGGAGGATATCACTCAAGACCTGAACTTAGAGTCAGGCGACGGACTGGATTCATTGGACAACATCCAGGAATCCAAATTTTCGAGTTCGGAAAATCTTCGACCTCTGAGCCTCAGATGGGGTGAGGCTTCGGATTTAATTCCACCCACCCACCCGAACATAAGCGATCTATCCCAAATTAGGCAAGAGCCCGAAGAAACAGTACATCATTACTGGGCCAGATTCCTCCAGGTTATGAACAGGATAAAGAACTGCCGCGAGGAAGATGCAATTTCATTCTTCTGCAATAACTGCACGGACAAGGGAATCCTCAACGCCATAAGTCGTCGTGATATTACATGCTTCGCTGACTTGGCGTCCATAGTACGAAAGTACTGTGCGATGGAAAGCGCCTGGAAAACCGAAATAAAATTTTGGGACAATCCGGCCCTGAATACAAACCTAGTCCGAAATAAAAGGGTGCATCATCGCCAGACACCCGGGTCAAACACCAAAAAGCAAAAACCCTCTACAGGGCATGGAACCATATTGGAAGGATGGCTTAGTGGACCCTGTAAAATTCACAGTATAGAGGACGCCACACCAACTCACAGCCTTAGAGCATGTTGGATACTCCGTCAGGTGGCCAAAATTGGCGAAGATCTCCTAATTCCGGAGGCCACAGAAAGCCACCCCAGAGACACCAATACGGTATTAACGGTCTTCGAGACTTTCGCATCAAATAACATGCGAAAAAGGACACTCCGCAGCCTTGCCGAAATCTACCAAGTGGCAACAATAAACCCATGGAGTGACACGGCTATTACCTTTAAAGCCAGTGATGAACCTAAATTCCGAACAGACCGAGTACCAGCTGCATTGGTCCTCAGTCCAATAGTGGACGGCTTTCGTCTTACCAAGGTACTCATGGACGGTGGCAGCGGATTGAACCTCATTTATGAGGAAACCCTTCAAAAATGGAAATAGACTGGAACCGCATTGAGCGAAGGAGCACAACATTTAGAGGAATAATCCACGGTCGGGAAGCGCGCTTGTCGGAGTAATGGGCCATGGGTAGGCCAACCTGGGTCCCAGAACCTTTCAAGACATCGGGGTGGGCTGCGCCCCTCAAAGACCCCAGGACGAAGAGCCGCCTCCTGAGGAGTCGACGGCAAGACGGCCGACTGCCCGCTCACGGCCGAGTCCCAGGAACGGCTTCCAGAGAAGCCGGCTTTAGGGAGTCGGCCCGCAACCCCAACAAACCCCATGACCTCATCAAAGGGGACGAGGCAGGGGCGTGGCTACAGCGAAGCCCACCCCTCCCCTCACCAAGGGCAGGCATGGCCACAGCACGCCGTACCCCGGAAGATCTCCGTGCGGCGTGGCACTGTTGCCATGCCGGCCCTGACATCAGCACCGCAGAGCCGAATCCTGCACCCATGACGGCTTGTCTGTACGGCCTGGAGGCAGCAGGCCTCACCAGTTAGTGAGACCTCGGGAGACGACAGGAGAACCACCAGTCGGACCTGTCGGGAGTCAGCCCGGGGGAGTCGACCGAGCCCTCCCCAGGGCCCACGCGCCATTAATCAAGATGTGATGGGGAGAGGCAACAGTGATCGCCCGCCGGGCGGCGGGGCTGTTGCCATGACCTCATAATCAAGCCCACGTCATCAGAAGCACGGCTACAGTAAGCAGTAGCCGGCAAGACCCGCCAGCGGCGGACGCGGGCTACCGGCTTCGTACCCGGCTAGTCGGTGGGGCCCGCCAGTCGGCGGGCCCCAGCGGTCGGCAGAGAAGACGGAGGCCAGTGACATTGACGGCTGGGCCTGCGCCCAGCCGGATTACCATTGTACCCCTGGGGGGTAGACCTGTATAAACCCCCCAGGGCACCCATGCAAAGGGTGGGAACCCATTAGCTCTAGACCAGATCATATAGAAGGGAGAGAGCTAGCCTTGCCCTCTCCTACCACCAGAAAACAGCTCAAGGAGCAACCGTGTAAACACTTTGGCCATAGTGATCATGCGGAGACCCCGCAGAGCAGCAGTAGGGGTATTATCTCCCCGAAGAGCCCTGAAGCTGGGTAAGATTCGCCGGCATGCATGTCTTCGCCTCATCCCGTTTCCAGGCACCGGCGACGTTCTACTCGCCCCCACCATGATAAGCCATCCGTTGGCATATGTCGCACCAAACCCCCGACATTTGGCGCCCACCGTGGGGCCTGGTGCACCGCCGTCCGGAGATCTGTTCTATACGGGAACTTTTTTCCTCCCTAGTGAGCGCAGCCAGCCAGGCACGCCAGATGGAGTTTGCGCCGACGCGCTAAGCAGCGTCGAGATCACCTGCGCGGTGAGCTCCTTGGCCGAACTCGTCGGCGAGGTCCGCCTCTCCGATGAACCTGCATCCAACGCAGGCACGGGCGGCCCAGAGAACCTCCTCGCGGGCCTCCTTGATCAACTCCACGTTTCCGGCGAGCCTGCCATAGACTTGGAGTCTGTAGGCTCCACCGACCCGATGCTGGTCGACTCCGACACCACGTCGCTCGACGCGTTCCCCACCAATGGGGTGGTCTACGACGAACCTCTCCCCCACGCAGAGAGCAACGGAAGCACCGTCACCGAGGTGCTAGTCATCAATCATGACGAGCTCCCCGGCGGAGGAGCGCACGACTCGCTCGGCACGGCGCTGCAAGACCTAACTGCACCCATTCCGGAAGACGCTGACGCTGAGACGTTGGAGGCGCGCCGCCTTCAGCTCGTTGAAGGCGTGAAGAAGCTGGCCAGCATGAGGCGCTTGTCAGAAGCCTACCAGCGGGAGATAGATCGCGCCATCGGCGGCTCGCCGGCCCCGGCGGGGCCCAGCCGCCTTCGCACGGTCCGGCAGCGCGGCGTAGCCATCGCCAACCTGTTTGGGGCAAGCCGCCCTGTGTACGCTACACCAGCGGAGAACATCCGAGCCGCCCAGGCAGCGGCGGACGCGCTGGACAATTTCGAGGGCGAAGAACGCCGCCTCATGATGGAGCGAGTCTAGCGGCTTCTCGACGCGTCCGCCGCGCAGAACGAGGCCGACTGCCGCGCGGAGGCGCCTCAATGGCCCATCGACGACCTTCACCGAGATCAAGGCACGATGTCTCGGACGCCGACTGGCGGCGCCCGAGGAAGAAGAGACAAGGAGCCGACTGTCAGCCACAGTCGGATTCGCATTACCATAGAGCGCGACCGAGACGGCCGCCCAAGAGCAGTGGAATGACGGGACGACTGTCCGCCTCCCCCTTCCCGCAAGGAGAGGCGAGTCTCCCCGTCGCCTGTTGACCATCCGACTCTCGGTGACCGCCTTGGCCGCCAAGAGGGAGTTGGAGAGAACGACGCCCGCCACCGGATCGCCGACTCCACCGATCCTTAGCGCTGGAAGAAGAAGACGAGCTGGGTCCACCTTGTTTCGGGCCCCGCATTCGGGACGAACCTTTTCCCAGAGGGTTCACACTCCCAAGAGACACGCCCAAGTATACCGGCTCCGTGAAGCCGAAAGACTGGCTAGTCGACTACTCCACGGCTGTCAGCATAGCAAACGGCAACAAGCGTGTCGCCGTAAAGTACGTTCCGCTCATGCTCCAGGGCACGGCCCGGACATGGCTGAACAGCCTAAAGCCCCGCAGCATCAACAGCTGGGTCGACTTCACCGAAGCGTTCGTCCGCAACTTCACCAGCACGTACAAGCGTCCTCCCAAGCCTCGCCAACTCTCCTTGTGCGTGCAAGGCCTCGACGAGTCGACTCGCGATTACCTCACGCGTTGGGCCGAGCTCCGGAACTCCTGCGAGGGCGTGCACGAGGTGCAGGCCATCGAGTACTTCACGGCTGGGTGCAGAGAAGGCACCCTCCTCAAGCACAAGCTCCTTTGCGACGAGCCAGAAACCCTCGACGAGCTGCTGATCATAGCGGACAAGTACGCCACGGCCGACTCCTCCATGAAGGCGGAAATTCAAATCAGCATGACTGGCAAAGTGGCTCCAAGAACTCCGGCGGCAGACGCCGGCCGGCGACAACAGCAGGGCGACAACAAGCGCAAGGCCCCGCAGCCGGCTTCCAGTAGCCGGCAGGTCGCGACCGTTGAAGCCCAGCAGCCAGAAGAGCAGCCCCCGCCCAAGCGACAGAAAGGCGGCAAGCCAAACTGGTTGCCGGCCTTCTCCTATGAGAAGACCTTGGATGGACCTTGCAAGTTCCACAGCGGCGCAAAGCCGTCGAATCACACCACCCGGAAGTGCCACTGGCTCACCAGGATTGCCAAGGGAGACGGCCTCCTGCCTCCCCCGCCTGCTGGGCAGCCGCCTCCGCCTCCGCCCAGCAGCCGGCTGCCAGGCCAGTCGGTGTCGTACAAGACGAATACCCTGAAGAGCACGGAGCCTATGTGGTGTTCACCAGTGTGGCTGATGATCGACGCAGTAGGAGGCTGCAGCGACAAGAGGTGAACGCGGTAGCGTCGGAGACGCTAGAGTTCATGCACTGGTCTGAGAAGCCCATCAGCTGGAGCAGGGCTGACCACCCAGAAGTGATGCCGAGTCCGGGCTCCTATGATTTGGTCCTGAACGCCACCTTTTCTACGGAAAAACGAGCCGCGCGTTTCTCGCGAGTTCTGATAGATGGGGGCAGCAGCATCAATATCCTGTACAAGGACACCATGGAGAAGTTAGGAATCAAGCAAAGACAGCTTCAGAACAGCCGAACTGTGTTCCACGGCATTGTTCCTGGGCTTTCCTGCTCGCCAATCGGCAAGATCCTGATGGACGTCCTCTTTGGGGACAAATATCACTTCTGTAGAGAGCCCGTTTGGTTTGAGGTGGTGGATCTTGAGAGCCCATACCATGCGCTGCTTGGCCGACCTGCCTTGGCCAAGTTCATGGCGGTCCCCCACTACGCCTACCTCAAGATGAAGATGCCTAGTTGCAAGGGAATTCTGACTGTGGCTGGCGACTACCGGAAGTCGTCTGCTTGCGCAGCAGAGAGCAGTCGGCTGGCCGAGTCCTTGGTAATCACGGCTGAGAAGCGGCTCCTTGAGCGAGTTGTGGCGATGGCCGGCAAGCAGCCTGAGGTGTCGCCCAACCCAAAAGAGTCGGAGACTGAGGGTTCGTTCAAGCCAGCCAAAGAGACAAAGAAGATACCCTTGGACCCGGAGCACCCAGAGAGGTACGCCGTCGTAGGTACAAACCTCGACAGCAAATAGGAAGGTGAGCTCGTTGATTTCCTCTGTGAGAATCGAGACATCTTTGCATGGTCCCCCAAAGACATGCCAGGTGTACCGACGAAATTCGCCGAGCACAAGTTACATGTCCGATCTGATGCAAAGCCGGTCAGACAGCCCCTGCGCCGCTTCTCAGAAGAGAAGAGAAGAGTTGTCGGAGAAGAGATAGCCCGACTCCTAGCAGCCGGCTTCATTATGGAAGTATTCTTTCCAGAATGGCTAGCAAATCCGGTCCTGGTACTAAAGAAGAACAAGCAGTGGCGAATGTGTATTGACTACACGAGCCTCAACAAGGCCTGCCCCAAGGGCCCATTTGCTTTACCAAGAATCGATCAGGTGATAGACTCCACAGCTGGATGCGAGCTGTTGAGTTTTTTGGATGCATATTCAGGATATCACCAGATCAAGCTAAACCCGGCTGACAGACTGAAAAACGCCTTCATCACACCGTTTGGAGCCTTCTGCTACCTCACCATGACGTTCGGCTTAAGGAACACCGGCGCCACCTTTCAGTGTTGCATGCAGAAGTGCCTCCTCAAGCAGCTCGGCAGGAACGCCCACGTTTACGTGGACGACGTGGTGGTGAAGATGGAAAAGCGTGGGACACTGCTGGAAGACCTCAAGGAGACCTTTGGGAACCTACCGGTTCCAGATCAAGCTCAACCCCGAGAAGTGTGTCTTCGGAGTACCAGCCGGCCAGCTCCTTGGCTTCCTGGTCTCTGAACGTGGCATAGTATGCAACCCAGTAAAAATCAAGGCGATTGAGAGAATGGAGGTACCCAGCCGACTGCTACATGTGCAGAAGTTCACCGGCTGCTTGGCGTCCATCAGCCGATTCATCAATCGGCTGGGCGAAAAAGCTCTCCCCTTGTACCAACTCATGAAGAAGACCACTTTTTTTGAGTGGAACCATAAGGCGGACGAAGCTTTTCACCAGTTGAAGAAGATGTTGACTACTCCACCTGTCCTGGCGGCTCCGACTCCCAAGGAACCTATGCTCCTGTACATCGCCGCCACCAGCCGAGTAGTCAGCACGGTCATTGTAGTGGAGCGCAAGGAGGAAGGCAAGGCGCTACCTGTCCAGAGACCGGTATATTACCTGAGCGAGGTACTGTCGACCCCCAAGCAGAACTACCCCCACTACCAGAAGATGTGCTATGGCATACACTTTGCTACCAAGAAATTGAAGCCTTACTTTCAAGAGCATCCAATCACGATGGTCTGCACAGCCCCGCTTGCCGAGATCATTGGTAGCAGAGATGCTTCTGGCCGAGTGGCCAAGTGGGCCACAGAGCTGGCTCCTTACACCATCCACTACCAGCCCCGCACCGCCATCAAGTCACAAGCACTGGCCGACTTCCTCGTCGACTGGGCCGAGACCCAGTACCTACCTCCAGCACCTGATTCCACCCATTGGCGGATGCATTTCGACGGCTCCAAGATGCACACTGGCTTGGGAGCCGGCGTCGTCTTCACCTCTCCCAAAGGCGACAAGCTCAAGTATGCGCTCCAAATCCACTTTGCCGCCTCCAATAACGTCACCGAGTACGAGGCGCTCATTCACGGGCCCCGGCTTGCCAAAGAGCTTGGCATCCGCCGGATCTTGTGTTATGGCGACTCGGACTTAGTGGTCCAGCAATCATCTGGCGACTGGGACGCGAAAGATGCAAACATGGCGAGCTACCGTTTCCTCGTGCAGCAACTCAGCGGGTATTTCAAAGGGTGCGAGTTCCTCCATGTGCCAAGGAATGACAACGACCAAGCAGATGCATTGGCACGAATCGGCTCTACCCACCAAGCAATACCATCTGCTGTTGCCCTTCAACGCCTCCTCAAGCCGTCTGTCAAGCCTTCACCAGAATCAGACTCCATTTTTGTGCCAGCTCCTCCCAAAGACGTCGGACCCGACTCCAGAGCTCCGGCAGTCGGAACGAGGATTTTGGCGGAAGACCCCAAAGCTGCCACAGCCAAACCCGGCCCGGGGACTGCGGTGGCGGACTCGAAGACTCCAGAACTCAGCCCAAGGACCGCGCCAGTCAGCCTGGGGACTTCAACAACCCAGCAAGCAGCTGTTGACTCCACCCCGCCGCCTCCTAGCCCAACCGCCCTCGTCCAAGTTGCAGTTCTGGCAGTCGAAGAAATAGCAGCACCCTCATGGGCCCAGCCCATCCTCAAATTCCTGGTGAACAAAGAGCTGCCGACCGGTGAAACTTCAGCTCGGCAAATACAACGCCGGGCGGCAGCCTACACCATAGTCAACAGAGAGCTGGTCAGGCGCGGCGTCACTGGTGTCTACCAGCGCTGCGTGAGCCAGAGCAAGGCCAAGCGATTCTCAAAGACATCCATCAAGGCGAGTGCGGCCACCATGCGGCTTCAGGAGCACTCGTCGCCAAAGCCTTTCGGCACGGTTTCTTCTGGCCACCTGCCTTGGAAGAGGCCAAGGAGCTGGTCCAAAGATGCAAAGGGTGTCAGAAGTTCAGCTCCAAGCCGCACCAGCCAGCTTCTGCACTCAAGACCATCCCCATTGCCTGGCCTTTCGCAGTTTGGGGTCTAGACATGGTCAGACCATTCAAAACAGCACGAGGTGGTTTAACTCACTTACTTGTCGCAGTGGACAAGTTCACCAAGTGGATAGAAGCAAAGCCAATCAAGAAGCTGAACGGTCCGACTGCCATAACTTTCATCTCCGATATCACAATTCGGTACGACATACCACACAGCATCATCACCGGCAACGGCACAAATTTCGCCAAAGGCGCCTTGGCCCGTTTCTGCGCAACACAGGGCATCCGACTGGACCTAGCATCCGTCGCCCACCCGCAGTCAAACGGCCAAGTGGAGCGAGCAAACGGCCTCATCCTGTCCGGCATCAAGCCTCGGTTGATCGAGCCTCTGGAGCGCTCGGCTGGCTGTTGGCTCGAT